>NW_022103920.1:39498247-39507050 GCF_000313985.2 Echinops telfairi
AATGAATGTACAAATGTGCTTTACACAATTGATGTATGTATGGATTGTGATAAGAGTTGTATGAGCCCCTAATGAAATGATTTAAAAAAAAACACATAACTGTGAAAGGACATCAGAAAAACAATACTATTTACAATAATCACCCAAAAGATGAAATGCTTAGGGGGAAAAATCTAACCAGAGAAAGAAAAGACTTAGTGGAAAGAAAACTACAAAACACTACTATGAGACAACAAAGAGACCTACATGAATAGAAGAATATAGCATGCTCATGAATAGGAAGATTTTAACATTTTGAAAATGTCATTACTAACCAAAGTGATCTACAGTGACGACTGAGATATAATGCAATCTCAGTCCAGATTTCAGCATTTTTTTTTAAAGAGGCAGAGAAACAAATCACCAACTTTATATGAAAAAGAAAGAGACCCCGCACTTCTAAAGTAGGAAGCCTCACACGTCCTGGTATAAAAGCCTAATACAGCCAGAGTACTCAAAGCAGGCTGGTACTGGTACCATGACAGGCACATAGATTAACGGAGCAGAATTAAGAATCCAGCTAACTTTGACAAAGGACCAAGATACATTAGTTGGGGGAGAGATTGTCCCTTTAGAAAATGGTGCTGCAAGGCTGGATATTTATTTGCAGGAAAATGGAAAAGGGCCCATATTGTACACCTTATACAAAAATGAACTCAAGATGGGTCAAAGGACTAAATGTAAAACCTATGACTATCAAATCTGTCAATGACAAAAAGTACAAAATTAGAGGTTCTACCTAACATGACCCTTGGTGGTGCAGGGATTTCTGAATTGGGCTGCTAACTACAAGGTCCACAGTTCAAACACATCAGCCACACCCTTTGGGAGAAAGAGAGGCTTTGTAAGGCTGCACAGATTAATCTTCTGATGAATCACCTCTGACCTAGTCAAGGGATGAGAATGGCCTTACAGTGGAACAGAGAGTACTGAAAACTTGATCATGGCAGATGTAATTAGGTTAAAATGTGATAGCTGATCATTTGATAATCCCCTTTGACCCATTTAAAATTTGCCCTAGTTTTTAATACTTCCTGCTTTTTTCTCAATTGGGTTTTTTCTGTTTTATTATGGTTGTTGTTGTTGTTGTTTACATGTTTTTCAGTATATAAAGTCTGAGATGGGTGAAGCTATGGATATAATAACTGAATTAAGGGCTTATTGAAGACACAGGGCAGGAGGGACGATGGGAGGGAGATAGAAAGCTAATTACAGATACAAGAGGGAAGGAAATGTTCTGGAAGTGATTATGGTGATGATTGTACAACTCTTTTGAATACAACTGGACTATGAAAGTGTGTGATATGTGAACCATATGTCAATAAAACATTCCTTTTTTTTGTTTGTTTGTTTGTTTTAAGATTTAATAGTCTCAGAAATCCACCAGGGCAGTTCTAATCAGTCCAATGGGGCACTATGAGTCAGAATTGATTCAATAGCAGTAAGTGTTTTAGTTTTTAACAGGTCTCTGGGCCTGAGAGATCAGGATCATAGTCCATTGTCATCAAATAGTCCACAGAGACATGTCTTCATTCTAATCCAGTGAGTAGTGACTAGAAACATAAAAGTTCACGAGCAGCTATCAAAGGTGCAACTATTGTCCTTGTCCTGCCCAGTGAAAGAAGAGTGACAAAAATTGGAAGGTGCATAGCAACAATAAGTTCCATGGACTAATGAACTCCACAAACACCAGTGTCCACAACCTTGAGATCAGAAGAAAGATGGTGCCTGGCTGCTATAATCAACTGCTCTGAAAAGGATCACTTTAGGAGGTTCTAGATAGAGAGGGAGGAAAGACAAGACACCAGGCTTACTGGCCAGACAGAGACTGGTGGGGCCCCCCAAGACTATGACCTTTATCCTGCAGGTCTGGAAATGAACTCACCTAAAAGTTAGAAAAATCAACCATTTAAAACCAAAAGGGCAGCATTGATTGAATGGCAAAATTCAGAAGGTTAGGAAAGAAGGAAGACTACCAAAATTAGAAACACAGAGAGGAAGTGGAATAAGTACATTGAGGGAATTACAATGTATTAATTGAATCAGAATTTGCATGAATTGTTGGATGTAAAACTATCATCGTCTCTGTAAACCCTCACTTAATGCACAATTTTTAAAAAGTTTAAGAAAAAGAGAGAGAAATAAAAGGAGAGAAAAGCAAGCAGATATTGAGAGACCTACTACCATCAAGAATGAAGAGCCAGTCCTTTGACCAGGTTTTGTGCACTCTAAACCTCATAAACCAAGACCCATGGGGATTCCCAAGAGGGAGGAAGCCCATGGTGGTTAAACAGGGCCAAGGACCTTTCCCCAGAGCTAACAGTGGAAGAAAGATTTCCACTCTAGCTGGTGGTTTACATTCAGACTGCTAGCCTTCTAAACTGTGAAATAATAAAATTTTGTTTGTTCATACCAAAAGATAAGAGCTTTAATAGATGATAGAAATACACTATAGAGTATAAATGAAAAGACAACCAGTAGAAGATAAACTAGATGCCTGGGACCTCCTAAAAGTTAGACTCATGTGTGCAGCAAAAGATTTCATCAAAAGATTAAAAAGAGAAGCAACAGATTGGGAAATTGTTTTTGACAATTGCATATTGGACAAGGTACTAATCTCTACAATGTATAGAAAACTTCAACATCTCAAGAACAAAAAGAGACAAATCATCCAAGGCATGTAGCTATGGATCTGCTAGTCAAGTTTATCTGTAGTCCCCAAGCATAAAGGAAGGACCTTAGAGGAATAGAACGGCTCCCACCATCAAGCAGTATGAAGGATCTGAGAAACTGAAGGATGCTAAAATTCCTTAAGGACTGAACAATGTAAAGAAAGAGACTAGCAGGCTTAAATGGATTAATTCCAACATCATCACTTAGACTAAAACTTGAGACTTTCTATGGCCTGTGTAAAAAGAAATTATTATCTTTTGAAAAAACAGAGCAAAGAAACTAAAATAATGATTCAATCCTGTGTATTGCCAAATTACCATAGCAGTTGAATTCATGGCCTTGTCAGGTCTTTTGTGGGAAATTTAGGGCAATGAAACTCATTTCTGTGTCTACAGCACTTAATAAAAGTCTGGCCCTCACTCAATAATTCCTTGTGCTGTGAATTAATAAATCACCAAATTAAAAAGACTTGTTAACAGTCTCCTTTACATTAGTAAAATAGGAACAAAACAATGACTTAAGATTACATTAATCATTTCACCTTCAGTGATATTCAAAATTAATAACTCCTATAATTCTAACCTGGCATCACTAAGGGAAAAAAATAGATATTGTGTGTTTCACTGTAGTCTGACAAGCAGAGCCCCATCCTATTGAAACGACCTTTTCTTTGGAAATTGTAAGGCATTTGGTAAAATATTTCTGAACTATTTGGCATAGGCCTGATTTAAAACACTTAAAAAGGGCAACAGGTACCTCTGACTGTACACAAAGCGATGCTCAATAATTCCCAGAGAAAAAGGAGATCTTTCAGCCATGCTTGCTCTCTAGGATCTTCGATGGGCCTGCAACTCTTTTCTGTAAATTAAAGGGCAAATTCTGTCTTTCATTGATGGTAAAATGAGCCAGTCTCCTGACTAAAGCCTCAATTCTTGTCTCCTGTCAGGTGCTATAGAGTTTCCAAGAGCGCCTTTCAGACTTAAGCACCTAGGCACAGGTGTGGCGGTGACCCTTGTTCTTACTTTGTGAAGGCTGGCCGCAGGTCTCACACTTCTTGATCTACCAGTCTGCTGAGTATTCTCCAAAACATTCTCACGGTCAAAGCCTCGGGTCTATCATAATCTGTAAGTCTTGCCAACTCATTCAGAAAGCAATCATTAGGACTCTTCTATGTGAGAGGTCTGGAGTTAAGTTGCAAGTTCTCCATTTCTAGCTGCATGACCAGGATCAGGTTATTCAGTTTTCTATGAACTTCACTGTAAAATGGGCAGAATGAGACAGATCTGGTCAAGGCACTGTGAGAACTCAATGCAATACTTAAGGAAAAGTGTGCAGCACAGTGCTGGGCCCGTGGTCAGATCTCATTATTACTGCTTTTGTTGCTGATTAACCAGAATCCACACTTCCCGTGAGTAGCTTCCACTTGGTAGTTCGGCTTTTAGCTTTGTTCCCCTGCTTGCTCACTTCGCAGACCTCCCCTGTATGCAGGAAAGCTGTGTCGTCATAAAGTCTTCCAAAATAATGCATGATTTCAAACAGGTGGGTGGTGGAAACCACCTGTGTTACAGCCACTGTGCCAAGCTCTCTCCAGAAAGTAACAATTGTTCAAGCGAGAAAGGGGAAAAGCCAGAGTTACGGGTCTGAAAGACAGTGGAGGAACCTGAGACCATTGCTCTAAATCAGCCTTCTAACTCGAAACTCAAGCCATCCCCTGTAGATTACCTCCCAGTTAAAAAAAAGGGGGGTGGTTCTATAAAGTAAACCCATAACGAAGGTGCTCCTTAAAACAATCAACTATCAATTGTTGTTAGGTCCCTTCGAGTTAATTCTAACTCACAGCTACCCGGTCATACAATGGAATAAAATATTATTTTGTCCTGAGCCATTCTCAAAAGTCATTGCTGTTTGAGTCCATTGTTACAAGCAGTATGTCAATCCATCAAACGGAGGGTCTTTCTCTTTTTCCTGACCCTCTACTTTATCAAGCTTGGTGCCTGTGTCAGGTTGGGTTCTCTTTAGGAGTAAAACCAGTGACACTTGTATGTATATGCAGATAGAAAGAGATTTAAGTCGATAAATGGCTTACCCGTTGTAAAAGCAGCTAAGTCCAGTTCCATTCAAGTCCATAGGTCAGATGCAAGCTGAAGGCTTCTCTTGATTCCTGTAGCTGCAGGAGCTGGGGAACAGGACGCAGAAAAATGAAGTAGGAGGGCCACAGGTTGGTGGATACAGAGCTGAATCTATCTGAAATCAGCTGAATGAATCCAAGGTTAGCAGTCCAGTGATACCTCCTGGAATTAACAAGCAAAATAACAGGTGAGTGACAAGCCAGACATAGAATCCAGATCCAGCACACTCCCAAGGAGGAGTCTTCCTGCTGCGACCTGATCGACAGGTTCAGCTCAGGTACCTTCAGGTACCTTCACCCAGGTACATCCAGTTGACATAAAATATAACCATCACAATGTCCTTCTTCAGGGACTGGTTGCTCTTGATAATATGTCCAAAGTAGGTGAGACAAAGTCGTGCCATCTGCTCTTTTAAGGAGCAGTTTGTCGTACCAAAGCATATTTGTTCATGCTGACCGTCTATTTCATATGCTTTTCCAACAGCATGAGTCAGAAACACCAGTTCTTCATTGGTCTCCCTTATTCGTTGTTCAACTTTCACACACATATGAGGCCATTGAAGATAGCATGACGTGGGTAGGTGCATCTTCATCTTTAACATTTTATCTTTGATTTTTTTCCCTAATGATATTTTTATTAACATGTCTTACTCATTCCAATATATCCCTTCCCTTCCCATACAGTTCTGTTGTTCAATCCCATCGGGTGTGGCTATACAATCATCAATACTATCCCTCCCCTCTCGGCCCCTCCCTCTCCCTTCCCATACCCTCAGGAAACCCTTACTCCTGTCAGTGGCTCTCAGGGGTCATCTATCTTGTCTACCATGTATCAATCGATCATAAATGTACAAATGAACATATGCAAATCTAACATGATCCATAGATATGTCACATATGAACTATCATAGTAAGGGGAGGAAATCTTAAAGAACTAGAGGATAGTTCTGTTTCATCAGTGCCACACCGCATCCTGGATGTACCCTCCGTTCTGTGAGGTCCTTCTAAGAGGGACTGTCCAATTGTCTTGCTGGTGGACTTTGCGTGTCCACTACATCCTATCTTTTACTTTTAGTACTTTAAAAATATCTTTTATAGCAAACTTGACCAATGCAGTAGGTCAATTGGTTTGTTGACTGCTTCTTCCATAGGTGTTTATTGTGGATCCAAAGAAAACGAAGTATTTGATGGCCATTCTTTCTATATGTATCATGATGTTGCTTCTTCATCCAGTTATGAAGATGTTTGTTTTCTTTATGTTAGGGTGTATTCCATGCTGAAGGCTGTATTATTTGATCGCCATCAATAAGTGCTTCAAGTTCCTTTTGCTTTCAGCAAATGTTCAATACATCCATAGTTATACATTGGCTCTGGTGTTTTAATTTTTTTATCTTCAACTAGAAGTCATGGAGAGAGAGGGAAAACAATGAATGGAAACAGGGAACTCAGGGAAGAAATAGTGAGATCATTAAGATACTGTGGGGATTGTAACTGATGCCCCAGGATGATGTGTGTATGATTGAGAATTAGTTTGCTATGAAAACTTTTACCTAAAATACAATCAAACATTTTAAAGATGGCAGGGACAATAGGAGTTCCATCAACTAATGCCCAAATAAATAAAACTGGCAAAAATATTATGAAATATTGCTCAGAAATATAATGGAATGAAATACTAATTTATCCTATAATAGATGAAAACATGCTAAATGAAGGAAGCTAAGCACAAAAGACCAAATATCATGCAATCCTATTTATATGAAATATCCAGAACAGGCTACTCTATATTTGCAGAGGTTAGATTAGTGGTTGCCTAGAACTGGGGAGAAGAGTGTACGGACAATGGTGAAAGCTTGGTATTGTATACAGGGCTTCTTTCAGGGGTGGCAAAAATGTTGCAAAATTAATTTTGGTGATGACTGCACAGTTAAATTCATTGAATTGTACATTTTATATAGGTAAGTCATATGTTTGCTATAATTATATCTCTAGAAAACCATAATATACTAAAAGAAATAGAAAGCAGGAGATAAGCCAGGTCTGCTCTAATTATATCAAGTTCATTCTCACCTGAAGTCTATTTTCCTCTTTGGTACTTTTGTTGGACTTCCAGAGAACCAAAACCAGTTAGATAGACAGACAGACAGACAGACAGACAGATAGATAGGTAGATAGATAGATATAGAGATATGAATTTATTTCTACATAAATTTCTTTCTCTATAAATCTCTTTCTCTGAATAACTTTCTTTTCTTTATAAATTTCTTCCTTTCTCTATATAAATTTCTTCCTATTTATATATAGAGAGGAAGTAATTTATATCAAGAAGTGATTAGCACCATATGAGTTCAGTTTAGAGAGAACTGCCCCTTTAAGTTTCTGGGGCTATAAACCTTTACAGGAGCAGATTCAAACGACTGAGCTGGCAGTTAGTAACCAACGGAACCCACCAGGCCACACGAGCTCCTTGATGAATAGCTACAGGGCAGCAAAATGCTCAGCCTAGCACCGGAAAGGATAATTACTCATTCATTCATTCTAGAAATATTTGAGTCCCTACCATAGGCACTGTGGTAATGTGTTCACGACTCAGCAATTAAGAAAATTCTTTTGCAATTAAGAAAACGTGTTCATGAAATAAAAAGTGTCCACGACTCCACAATTAAGAATTTTTTCTCTCTTGTTCTGCACTCTTGATTACATCGGATGAGTTTTGACCATGATCTTCTGAGGTAAACCCTCTGAAACCAATAAATATCATTTTTGGCCATAAATATTTTGTCAATACTTGCCAATGTCAGAAGAAATGTAAGTGTTTTGTGGCACACCTTTAGAGAAAACAGTCCAGCTATACGCTATTGCTGTTAAATACCACTGAGTCAGTGCTGGCATGCAGTACATTGTGCACAGCAGTAGGAAAGACTGCACTCACCGACATATTGCTCACATTGTTTTACTTTGAGCCCATTGTTGTTGCCACTGTGTCAATCCATCAGAGTGACGGTCTTTCTCTTTTTTTGCACACCTTCTGCTTTACCAAGTATCATGCCTTTTCCAGAGACTGGTCTCCCCTGAAAACAGTCCAAAGTGCCTAAGATGAAGCCTTGCCCCCCTCCTCAGTAGGGGTCATTCTTACTATAGTGTGTCCTTTGGGCGAGCCATGTCACTCTCAGGGTTCTTTGCCTGAGATAATACAAATGCATCCGTTTTCCCTGGTCTGTATTACTCCACGTTCTGCTTTCAACAGCCATATGAGGCGATTGAAAATAGCACGGCTCGAGTCAGCTCCACTTTTGTCCTCAAAATAACAACCTTGCTCTGTCACACTGTGACGTGGTCCTGGGCAGCAAATCCACCGTTGCAATCTGTTGATTTCTTGGCTGCTGCTTCCATGACCATAGATTGTGGATCCAAGCAAGATGAAGTCCTTGACAACTTCAATATTTTCGCCCTTTATCATGGTATCACCTGGGGGCCTAGTTATGAGGATTTGAGTTTCCTTTACAGCAGGTTGTAATTCACACTAAAGGCTGCAATCCTTAATCTCCTTTACATCAAATTGTAATCCACACTAAAGGCTGTAGTCCTTAATCTCTATGAACACGTGCTTCAAACCCTCCGCACTTTCAGCTAGCAGGATTATGTCATCTGCATATCAAGTTAATAAGCCTTCCTCCAATCTTTTTTTTAATCATTTTATTAGGGGCACATACAACTCTTATCATAATCCATGCATACATCAATTGTGTAAAGCACAGTTGTACATTCATCGCCCTCATCATTCTCAAAACATTTGCTCTCCACTTACGACCCTGGCATCAGCTCCTCATTTTCCCCCTCCCTCCCTGCTTCCCTCTCCCTCATGAACCCTTGATAATTTATAAATTATTATTTTGTCATATCTTGCACTGTCCGGCGTCTCCCTTCACCCATTTTTCTGTTGTCCATCCCCCAGGGAGGTGG
>NW_022103920.1:39508534-39510489 GCF_000313985.2 Echinops telfairi
GGGGCACCATGCCCTGGCACCAAAGTCTACCTTCAGCATTCCCTGGGGACCTCACCGCTCTGTTCCCTTGCTGTTCTGTTGCACCCCTTAGTGTTTTGCCTCGGTGTGGTGGGATCAAATCGGGCACAATTCCCACACTGTGTCTCTAGGCCTTCCTCCAACATTGACGCCGAGGTTTTTTTTCATGTAGTCCAGCTTCTCAGGTGATTTGAACAACACACAGATTGAGTAAGTATGGTGAGAGGATACAACTGGTTACACACCTTTCCTGATTGTAAACCTTGCAGTATCATGTGGGTATGATCCAATGACTGTCTCTTGATCCCTGTGCAGGGCCCTGGTGCCATATGAGCACAATTCAGTGTTCTGTAATTCCTATCATTCTCAATGCTATTCATAGTTCTCTAATGCAAAGGCAAATACCTTCCCATAATAATTAAACACAAGCAAACATCTTTCAGCCAAGATCCATATGACCTCCGTAATGATCCCTCTTGTTCCAAGTCCTCTTCTGAATCCGGTCTGAATTTCTGGCTGCTCCTTTTCGTTGTACTGATTCAACTGTTGTGGAATCAACTTCAGAAAAATTTTACTTGTATGTGATATTAATGATATTAGTGATATGCCAGATTGATCTTGAAACACAATGCTGTCTATGATAGGATAATATCTATATGCATATAAGGAAATCCAGTTAATACAACTATTATGCACCAACCACTCTAAGGCTAGTGATGATGAAGAAATTCAAGAATTCCGCCAACTTATTCAGTCTGAAGTAGATCAAACATGCACTCAAGATGCTTTGATAATTGCTGGTGATTATATCGTGAAAGTTTTAAACAAAGAGCAAGGAACGGTGGTTGGAAAATGCAGCCTTGATGATTAAAAAAATGAAGCTGGAGATTTCATGATAGGATTTTGGAAGACCAACAAAATCTTCATTGCAAGTATTTTTTTCAACAACATATATGACTATTGTACTTATAGATTTCACCAATAGAATACACATAAATCAAATTGACTACCCCAGTGGGAAAAAGACAATGGAGACACAGCCAAAATGAGGCCAGGGCTGACTATAGAACAGGCCATCAATTACGCATATGTAAGTTCAGGTTGAAATTGAAGAAAATTAAATCAAGTCCCTGAAAGCCAAAATACCTTGAGTATATCCCATCCAAATTTCAAGGACATCTCAAGAACAGAATGTATTCCTTACACAACATGACAGGAGGCCCCACCAGCTGTTGGATGACCTCAAGGACACCATGAAAGAAGGAAGCAAAAGATCACTAAAAACAAAAGGGGAAAAAATGGACATCAGAAGAGACATCAACATAATTGTAAGGTACCTAAGGCAAATGGAAGAAATGATGAAAGAGCTGAACCGAAAATTTAAAGAGGAACTTGAGAAGATAAAGTATTATCGTGAAATGCGCAGACACCTGGAGTTAGAAAACCCAAAGAGGAGAACACGTTAAATATATCTTAAGCTGAGAGAACTGAAGGAGAAAAAAATTCAAGCCTAGTGGCAATATTAAAAAAGTCTGTGGACAAAATATTGAACAATTCAGGAAACATCAAAAGAAGATGTAAAGAATACACAGAATCACTGAACCAAAAAGAGCTAGTCAAAATTCACCCACTTCCAGGGGTAGCATATGATCAAGAACCAATGGTACGGAAGGAAGAAGTCCAAGCTGCGCTGAAGGCATTAGTGAAAAACAAGGCTCCAGGAATTGACGAAGTACTAACTGAAGTATCTAAAGGAGCAGATGAAGCAGTAGAAGCACTCGCCCACCTATGCTAAGAAATCGGAAAGACAGCTGGGAGAGATCCATATTTGGCCATCCAACTGGAAGCAACCATTCCAAAGAAAAGTAACCTAATAAATTATGGAAATTATAGAATTATAATATAATCAATATAAACTTGTATTGGTGAGACATACT
>NW_022103920.1:39511319-39512215 GCF_000313985.2 Echinops telfairi
ATTCAGCTACTAAGTCTAGTTAGTGATTTCCCCCTTAATTTCAGTTATTGTATTTTTCACTCCTGTAAGTTCCATTTGGTTTTGTTTGTATATTTCTATTTTTTTTCCGGTTGAGATTTCCTATTTTCCCATCTATTGAGGGCATATTTTATTTCCCTTCATTGAGGAGAGTCATGATAGATGGTTTAAAATCCCTGTCTGCCATTGGAACTGAACCACTAGACATGAAGGCTAAGGACCATATCCTCAAAGGATGTCAAGGTCAAGAGGCAAAGCATAGTTCACACAGAAAATGTTTGATATCTTCGTCAGCTGAGTGACATGTGGGGTTGTAAAAGCTTGCAGGCAACCCTCTAGGAAGTAACTAACTATTGACCTAGTCTCACCCGGCACAGGACACTGAAGAAAAATGAACGCCCAATGAAACAATTATTCCGTAGGACTAATGGCTCGCATGAGCCACACAACTTCCGCTAACCTGAAACCAGAAAAATTCAGTGTGTCCAGTGACCACTACTGATCGCACTGACAAAGTTCACAATAGAAGACCCTGGTTAAAAATGGGCAAAATAAAATAGATGAATTAAGTGCAGAACAAAATTTAAAGTGAAAAAAACAAAAAAAAACCTCACTGCTCAGAAAGAGACTAGAAGAGCCCTTGAGACTATTGGCCTGAGACAACCTTCGTTTTCCAGCCAAATATTACATGGTACTCGACTGAGTAAATAATCAGCAATTCTGCTTTATATGAAGCAAAATGCGCATCAGGGTAGGAAAAAGGCAGGTTTATTAACAACCCGCAGTTTGCAGCTGATACAACCTTGCTGGCTGAAAGTGAGGAGGACTTGAAGCACTTGCTGATGAAGATCAAGCATTGCAGCCTTCAGTGTGGATTA
>NW_022103920.1:39515121-39531505 GCF_000313985.2 Echinops telfairi
TCTTTTTATGGATGCAAAAACTCTCAGACAGGGCATCATCGGAACAGAAGTCAACCCAGTCCTCTCAAGACAAGACTTTTCATTTACAAACATGAAAGCCAAACATTAATTGTATCCTGGCCTTGGTGCACGTCAACAGTTCTTTATAGCAGAAAACAGTCCCTTGAATTTCACAATAATTTACAAATCTTACATATGCCGATCGAGATAAAGAAAGTGCTGTGTTCCCATGTATTTCACAACCCCTCTGGGGCCATGTGGCGTGCAGGCAATCATGTCTCAGTTGCTGGAGGGTGTGGAGCCTTCTCACTTCCTCTTCCTGCGTCTTAATGTGTAACTCCATCATTTCGCACGCTCACATTAATTAGAGCCTTTCCAATTGTGTGACTTTCCTATCAGGAGCAATAAGTTCAGCTACTAAATAACTTGCTTTCTGATGCTTCTCACTAAATTGAAATGTTCCTGGGATTTTTATCAGCAAGACTATTACTATTCATTTGACATGCCAGTAGATATTTAAAAGCATCAATATCTTTACATCTCAGATGGTTGTCATTTGTATTTGAATGTTTTTGGTTCAGCTTAGATGAAACCATTGCTGCATTTGTGAATTGTCTGATATAGTGATAGCCAAACAGCCTACAGGCCAAATTCCATCAGAGCCCTGTTTATATAGCCCTCAAGCTAAGTATGTTGTTTTATTATTTTTTCAGTTTAGTTTTTTTAATGCTTAAAGGTTAGGTTTTTTTTTAAAAAAAGAAGCTGTTTAGATGAGTAACTTTTTAAATTGGATTTCTTTAATTACAAGGAATCCAAGCTTCCTTTGATTTGTGTATTGACCGTTTTCTGTGAACGTCTTGTTTTTTACTGATTTTTTTCCTATGGAAAAATTAAAGGAATCTGTGTTTTTCTTGTTGTGTGAGTTGCAAATATGTCTCCTGCTTATTGCCTAGTTTTTCTAGAATATAGTTTGTCATAGAATTTTCTAAAATCTTATAAAGTACTTATTACTTTTTCATACGTGGCATGTAATTTATATATCATAAGATTTATCATACAATCATATTAAAATGAGTTCTGCAATGAGTAGTCCAATCAATTCCAGAATATTTTCTTCTTTCTCATACTTATTATTATTAGCTCCCCATTTTCCCCCAACCTCTCCTGCCATGCCCCTAGTTAATTATTAATCCAGTTACTATCTCTAGATTTACCTGTCTTAGAATTTGTGTACAGAATGTTATACAAAACAAAAACAAGAAACAAACAGGCGACCACCACCACAACAACAACAAAACAAAAACAATGACAAAACAAAACAGAGGAAAAACTTCAATTCCACAGAAGGATTATAAGGAAGGGGTGACTCAACCAAGGTGCAGTATAGCACCCACGAAACATACATCATTCCTCTCGTTCCTGAATGCTCCCCCAAGCACCCACCATGACCCAGTTCTACCTTACAAATCTGGCTAGGCCGGAGAACATACATTGATACAGATAAGAGCTCTTGACACATGGCATTCAGGACAGATAAACCCCTCAGGAACAGTAGGGGAATAGTGATATCATGCGGGTGGGGGGATGGCGAGGGAAGGGGAAGAGGGAGAAAGGGAGAACCCATCGCAAGGTTGGAGATATAGCCCCCACACACACACACACAAAGAGGACAAATAACAGAAATGTGGGTGAAGGGAGACAATGGACAGTGTAAAATGCAAAACAGCATATAATTGATCAAGGTTCATGAGGGTGGGAAGGTGGGGGAGGGAGGGGAAAAAAGAGCAACTTATACCAAGGGCTCAAGTAGAAAATGTTTTGGAAGTGATGATGGTAACATATGTACAAATATGCTTGATATAATTGATGTATGAATGTTATAAGTGCTGTTAGAGCCCCCAGTAAAATGATTTTAAAGAAAAAAGGAAAGAAGCTGAAAATATTAAAAACTGAAGCAAATTTAAAATGGGTCAAAAAGGAGATCAAATGATAAGGTGTTACAATTTAACGGATCTACATTACATTTGCCATGATCTACTCTACAGTGCTCTCTGTGTGATAGCAGGCTATTCACATCCCTGGATTGTGATCAGAGGGATTCACCAGAGGACGTTTCATCCCTGTGGGGACCCTGCAAATCAATTTTGGGCCTCCACTGTCATCCATAGCCTTCTGCAAACTGGGTGTTCAGAAGTTAAGCTCCGACACCTTTCCCTCCTACCGTATGATTTGAATTTTATTATTTACAATGCTTGGATCACACAGGTTGGTGTGCTGCTTCTATGTGGATTTGATTGATACCTCTCTTAGATAACTGATTGTTTTTAAGATAAGCCTTTAAACCCCAGACACTAGTCTTTCTGATAGCTGGCCACCATCAGGTTTCTTCACCACATTTTCTTATAGCGCGCATATCTTCAGTGATCTCTTCACTAGGGTGAGCATCAAGCAGGCCCATGCCATACAAACTATTTGTACTTAGTTTAAGGATAGAAGTGAGAGCCCCAAATCCATTCATATAGCTAGGATTTATATAGATTGCTGGTTCATTTTAGAGACATCATTATCATCTTATAATAGATAATATTGTAAATCATCCCCAGGTGGGTCATAAAGTAATTTTATTGATAGTATCAATTTAGAATTTAAAACACTGTTAAGAAAGGAAATTACACCTGCATAAGTCAACTTTTCAGACCACAATACATGAATTTTTGAGTCATGCAGATTAAAAACTCGAGTGACTAGATACTGGCTACATGAACAATGAGGATTGGGGAGAGGGCAACATTTTCAATAACACTCTTTCACAAAGGTTGAACCGTGCCTACCAGATTAACATGTCATAAAAAATGACAGGAACATAAAAACAGCAAATAGGGGCAACATTCCCTTGGACACCCTCAAAGCAAGAGATCCAAAGACTATTCATTCCCTAACCCTGGCATAGTGCTCATCTGCTACTTCCCACACCAGGGCATTGCAGCCCCAAGTCCAAGAGGGTATGTCCATTCCTTAAATCTGCCACCAGTGAGTTGTAGGTAAGTCTAGTTCACTCAGTGGGTTTTCCAAATCAGAGCCTTCTGTTGCTGCCTATGAAGGATGCTGTGCACCACGAAAGGACGGAGTCTAAAGTCCCAGTTGTCTGTAACATGAAGTCTGGGTCACCAATGGCTAGAAAGAAGCTAGGTTAAAAGTGTCCCATTAGGGACATCATACCAGGTGTATTTTCCCCTGGGGTTCTATACGGGTATAATTCAGCATTTTTTCTGATGGAAAGTTGCCCCACTAGGTTTCTTTATTTCTTTTTATATAAATATTCTTTTTCTACAGCTTTTGTTCCAAGAAGGAAGGAATATGACTCAGAGCATTATAAGTCATCGCTAATCTTATCAGGGTTTTCTCCAAAGCCTATAGTCTTTCTTTCTCATCTCTACGTCATCTTCAAAAATTGCCACATTGGACTGTCACATGTTTCTGAAGTAAAAACACTAATAAATATAAACTTAAGGGCATAATAAAGTGAGAACATCACCAGACCCTCACTACAAAATTCACTTTATCCTATGCATTGCACATTTGGGGGGCATATTTATAACTATAATAAAGCCACAAAAGGGCAGCTGAGTCTTTAGAAAGAAACTTTCCCTCCAATTTTCTACTACTCTAGAACTTATTTGGTCCTTTAAACATTGTAATGGGAGCCTAGAAATAAACAATAGAAGAAAAGCGTGTATCATCAGTTTTCTGCCTGCCTCACCATGCAATTATCACTAAAACACCAGAATGGACTTAACTAAATGCGTTCAGTTCTATTACACATTGTCCATCGGCATGTCTAATGAATTATTGCACATTAACATATGTTAATGAATATACTAAAGCCTTTATACATGAAGCCTTTATCTTCTTTCCCTAAAACAAAAGGGCTGCCTTTCTTCAAAGATAAATTAAATAACTGCTGGCAATATTAAAACAACAAGTTGTCATCACTCTCAACCACCAATGTTTTAGAAAATAACCAATATAGAACCATCCTGCTACATCAATAACTCTAATATCTGAAAGAATGTGGTAAGCTCACAAAACAAGTTACCATTAAACTGTTTGATATAGTTAAAGTTTATTGTGCCAAGCTGGCTGATAAACACATGTGGGGTTAATTGAAGGGCGGAGAGATAAATGGTTCGATGAGCTTCGCTTTTTGAGTTCTCGGGTCTCTTACTTTCTGATGGTCGGACTAGGGTGCAGCTGCCTTAGCCAGTTCCCTGCTTCAGCTGGCAAGGCTTACTTCCTGCAAGACATCCCCGAGGAGAAGCCCCGAGGAGGTGCTGGAACAACTGTGTGGAGACCCCTGCCAGCGCTGAGATGCTTACACACTCACTGATTTGGCTTTCCTCCTGCAGTCGGTGTCACCGTGTGTGTTTTATAAGATAGAGGAGGACTTTGTGGATTGATGTTGGACATATTGGTTAATGTTGGACTTGTGGGCTTGGGCCGCACTGGGTTGGGATGTTTTCTTGATGTGCACTTACCCTTTATATAAAACTCTCTCTTATACATGAGCTTCTGTGGATTTGTTTCTCTCAAGGACCCAGACTAACACACTGTTTTTAAGAATTCACAGGAGAGTGAAATCACGTCAAGGAGAGCTCATAAATAATGTAGCATTTACAGAAGCCCTGAAATTAGGACTTCCACGGTCCAATATAATAAGGGAGTATTTAGATGGAATACAACTTCCAAACTCATGTTGTTGTTGTTAGGTGCTGTCTCGTTGGTTCCAGTTCAGACTGACCCTGTGGACAACAGAAGAAAGCACTACCCCCCTCGGAGCCAGTGCACAATGACTCAGGGGTGAACATGTTTTTACAGCCCCTCTGGCAATTGTCTCATTGAGTGTCTTCCTCTTTTTCATTGCCCCTCTATCTTACCAAATATAACGTACTTCTCAAGGGATTGATCTCGCCTCCTAGCAGGTCCTGGTCTCTAGAGACCATGCTCAGTCTACTTCTTCCAAGACAGATTTATTTGTTCTTTTGTAGTCCATGGTACTTTCAATATTCTTGGCCAGCACTGTAATTTAAATTCATTGATTCTTCTTCAGTCTTCTTTATCCAATGTCCATTGTTCACATGACTATTAGGTGACTGAAAAGACCATGACTTGGGTCAGGTGTACCTTAGCTCTCAAAGTAGCATCCTTGCTTTTTAATACTTTGAAGAGATGCTATGCAGCTGATTTACCCAGTGCAATGCATTGTTTGACCTCTGGGCTGCTGCTTCCATGGACATTGATTGTGGATCCAAGCAGGATGAAATCCTGACAATTTCTTCACTCCATCTGTCCTGATATTGTGAGAATTCTTTTTTTTAAATCATTTTATTGGAGGCTCATACAACTCTTATCACAATCCATACATGTGTCAATTATATAAAGCACATTAGTACATTCGTTACCCTCATAATTCTCAAAACACTTGCTCTCCACAACGATGCTTCTCTTTTTAAAAAATCTATTCTGCCACTCTGCTTTTTTTAAGCACATTTATATAATTATTGCCCTCATCATTCTCAAAACATTTGCTCTCCACATAAGCCCCTGGCATCAGCTCCTCATTTTTCCCCTCCTTCGTCACTCCCCGCTCCCTCATGAACCCTTCATATTTTATAAATTATTATTTTGTCATATCTTGCCCTGTCCGACCGTCTCCCTTGACCCACTTTTATGTTGTCCATCCCCCAGGGAAGAGGTTATATGTAGATCCTTGTAATCAGTTCCCTCTTTCCAACCCACCCTCTCACCACCCTCCCAGTATTGCCACTCTCACCACTGGTCCTGAAGGGATCATCCGCCATGGATTCCCTGTGTTTCCAGTTCCTATCCGTACCAGTGTACATCCTCTGGTCTAGCCATATTTGTAAGGTAGAATTGGGATCATGATAGTGGAGGTGGAGGAAGCATTTAGAAACTAGAGGAAAGTTGTATGTTTCATCATTGCTACATCACATCCTGAGTGGCACGTCTCCTCCCTGAAATCCTTCTGTAAGGGGATGTCCAGTGGCTACAAATGGGTTTAGGGTCTCTACTCTGCACTCTCCCCCTCATTCACAATGATATGATTTCTTGTTCTGATGATGCCTCATACCTGATCCCTTCAACACCTCGTGATCACACAGGCTGGTGTGCTTCTTCCATGTGGGCTTTGTTGCTTCTGAGCTGGATGGCTGCTTGTTTACCTTCAAGCCTTTAAGACCCCAGACGCTATATCTTTTGATAGCCAAGCACCATCAGCTTTCTTCACAAGAATTCTTTACATAAGATTGTAATCCAGACAATCCTTGATCTTCATCAGCTATTGCATCAAGTCCTCCTCACTTTCAGCAAGCAAGGTTAAGTCATCTCCATATTATAAGTTGTTAATAAGCCTTCCCCCAATCCTGATGCCACATTCTTCTCCATGTAATGTAGCTTCTCTGATTATTTTCTCAGCATACAATATTATTTGACTAAGCCAAAAATCATACAGGTAGAAAATTATTGCATAGGTCAGGACAATAATAAATGATCCAATTTGGCTAAAAAGTATAGAGAGCATATAAAACTCAAAAATCAAACTCATTGCCACTGAGTGCATTCTGATTCACAGAGACCCTATAGGAAGGGGTAGAACTGCCTCTGTGGGTTTCAGAGACTGAGTTTTTATGGAAGTAGAAAGCCTTATCTTTCTTCCTCTGAGAGGCTGGTGATTTGGAGCCACTGATCTTGTTGTTAGCAGCCCTACATGTACTCACGACAACACCAGGGCTCCTGGACAGCATGGAGGAGGAAGAGGAATTAGATGAAGTTATCTTGAAGCCTGAATGCTAGCTATAGTCATTGAGGGGATTCCAACTCATAGTGCCCCTGGAGGACAGAGTAGAACTGCTCTCTATGATTCCCAAGGCTATAACTCATAAGGAATTGGACTGCTGAATCTGTCCCCCGTGGAGCAGCTAGTGGATGCCAGAAGCCAACCGTAATAATACTTCACCGATTGTGCCACCAGGAATATTTGAATGCCAGCTAGAAGCCCGAAAATGCCAGGGTAATAAATCTAGATGTTATTTGATCAGCAAGGAGGGCTATTCGAGGTTTGTGGAGAGATGAGGAGCTGCACAGATGACTGGCCCCTTGGTCCAGATGAGGGGTACTTAGCATAAAGGATGGGTACGAGTTGTTTGCTAGCAGGAGATTTGGTCTGAGCCGTATATATTCTGTCCATTTCCTCCAGTAACCAATGACACACATTTTGTAAGACAGCCGGCAGGGTCAGAAGAATTGCCAATGTCAGTGGAACAGATTGCCTCTGTCTCAGGACAGATGAAAAGCATCGCAGAAGGGGAGAACATGAGGCCCACACGGCAGTGTGGCCAGGCTGAGCCAACGTCTCCTTAGTGCCTCCCATCCCCATATGGATAAGCAGGGAACCTCACATGACCTTTGTGTGGGGCTTCTGTCTGTCTACTCAGGATCAAAAGTCTATGAAAGCAAAAAGCACTCACTCTTGACATAGCAGATGGAAGCTTTTGATCAAGTCTTTGTTTATTGAGAGGTTGGACCCCACCCCATCCCTTAGCCCTCTCCACCACCACCCTCAGTGCCTGGCTCTAGCTATTTCCCTGCCAAGCTACCATAATTTGCAATTCCAACTCAGAATCCAATGCAACCAGGCCCTAGCATTGCTACTTTGGAGGGAAGAGATTCATTTCGGGATTATTCTGGTTGGGTGGTGGAACCATCTAAGCAGGATGGTGGAAAACACTGGAGTAGGTGGGGGGACAGAAGCTAGCTAAATGAGAACACACTCCAAAACCCACCACCATCAAGTTGATTCCAACTCACAGGGACCCAATAGAACAGACTAGAACTGCCCCCTTTGGATTTCTGAGGCTGCAAATCTTTATGAAAGCAGAAAGTCTCATCTTACTCTCTCCAGCAAACTTATGGGTTCGAACTATTGACCGTGAAGTTAGCAGCCCAAAATACCCCTGGTACTCGACCGCATCAGTACTCAACATAATTGGATTTTGACTTGAAATGTTGAGAAAATTTTGCATCGGAGCTGGAACAAAACATTGGAATCCAACCCGACACACGTGATTCTTGTAAACAAAAGCAGTTCTTGTTTGGGTCACTCGGCATTAGTTAGTGTTGTTAATACGTGTTGTTTAAACCTTTTGTGGCTGTGTTCCAAGAGTTTTGCTATGATTTTCTTAGTTTTTGTGGCTTTTGTACTGTTTTTAGATAAAAAAACATGGGTCCTACAAGAGTATTTTGAAAAGAATCATCATGATAAGGAACTGGTTAACCGTGTTATTGATATTGTTGTTGATAATTTAGTAAACCCTTTTAGAAAACAGTTAAGGAAACGCCAACAACAGACGACATTAGACAGATTTTTTTTTTTTTTTAAGAGAAAGCCAGCCAGGTCCTATTGAAAAAAGGCAAAGAAGGGAAAAACTCCTGCAAAGCAGCTCCCAGTTGATTTTATGGAAGGGGATTCCCCTTCCCAACAATGACTCTCTCTCCATCCCTCCTCTCCACATCCGTGTCCGCAGATCCAGATCCTCATCAGTCTCAAGGAACGGGCCATACTGTAGTTGTTTAAAAAAAAACTTTTTTAATGTTGTTTCTTATTTAAATGATATTATTTAACTCTGAACTTATTTACTTTGAAATTTCTGTGTAAGTTTTGTATAAGGCAAGGTTAGTGTATAAACTTGGTGGTTGAGAACAGATTAATTCATTTTCAGTTATTTCTTATGAGAAAAATTGATTCGGAACTCGACTGCATCGCATCTCGATGCTCTTTCTGAAACGGACTATCGTTGTCAAGGTCTGAGGTTCTACTGTATAACCCACTATGCCATCAGAGTTCCTACAGGAAGACACATATGTTTTATTAATAAGCAACCTATAAGGATTAGGCATAAGGAAATATTATATAATCATGAAAATTATAAAATAAGAGACTGTGTACTTGGCCATAGGAGCTCTGGTGGTGGAGTATATTACATATTGAAATGCCAACTGCAAAGTACTCAAATTATAGGACAATATCATTGATATCACATACCAGTAAAATTTTGCAGAAGATCATTCAACAACAGTTGCAGCAGTACATTGACAGGGGCTGCCAGAGGTTCAGGCTGGATTCTGAAAAGGACTTGAAACAACGGTGTCGTTACTGTTGTTAGATGGATCTTGGGTGAAAGTAGAGAATACCAGAAAGATGTTTGCTTGTATTTTATTGACTATACCAAGGCATTCGACTGTGTGGATCCTAACAAATTGTATAACCTTGAGAAGAATGGGAATTCCAGAACACTTCGTTGTGCTCTTGTAGAACTTGTACATGGATCAAGAGGTAGTAGTCCAAATGGAACAAGGAAACTGTAAAACCAAGAAAGGTGTGCAACAAGGTTGTGTCCTCTCACCATATTGATTTAATCTGTAAACTGACAATCGGAAAAGATGGCTTATACAAAGAAGAGTGTGGCATCAGGACTGGAGGGACGCTTATTAACAACCTGCAAGATGCAGATGATACAACCTTGCTTGCAGAAAGTGAGGAGGACTGGAAGCACTTACTGATGAAGGTCAAGGACTAAAGCCTTCTGTATGGATGACAACTCCATGTAAGGAAAACAAAAATCCTTACAACTGGACCAGTAGATAACGTCATGATAAATAGAGAAAAGGTTGAAGTTGTCATGGATTTTGTCTTACTTGGGTCCACAATCAATGCCCATGGAAACAGCTGTCAAGAGAGCAAAAGACATATTGTATGAGGTCAATCAGCTGCACAAGACCTCTTGAGAGTATTGAAAAAGCAAGGATGTGACGTTGAGACCTAAGGTGCACCTGACCCAAGCCAGGAGTTGGGTTTTCAGCTGCCCCGTGTGCATGTGAACGTTGGACAGTGAATCCAGAAGACTGAAGAAGAATCGATGCATTTGAATTGCGGTGCTGGAGAGGAATATTGAAAGAAACTTGGAGAGGTAAAAGGGCCACGGATGTGCCTTTGGAAGAAGTACAGCCAGAGTGTTCCTTAGAAGCAAGAATGGTGAGACTTCATCTTGCATACTGTGGACATGTTAGGCGAGACCAATCCCTGGAGAAGGCCATTGTGTTCAGTAAAGGAGAGGTGCAGCACAGGACAGGAGATGAACTGACACCGTGGCTGCAGCATGGAAAGGTTGTGAGATGGCAGGCTGGGCAGGGTTTACTCTGTTGTGCCTAAGGTTTCTGTGGGTCAGAGCGGAGTTGATGGCACCTTACCAGAAAACAACTGCAAGAGAGGTGCTTGAAACCCACTAGCTGCTCCAAGGGAGAGCAATGAAGCCCAAGAGGGCAGTGCTACTCTCTTCTATAAATTCCTATAATTAGTGATACATATAAATATATATGAGTGTGCTGTACATATATATATGTGGAGAGAGAGAGAGTGACTTGTACTCTTAATATTAGAACGAAGCAGACAGTTCTGAAAGTGTGTTGTTGTGTCACACCAAGTTAATTCCAACCCATAGTGATCCTATAGGACAGAGTAGAAACTTATGGCTTCTGAGGCTATAAACCTTACGGAAATATATTGTCAGGTTTTTTTTTTCCCAGAGTAGTTGATGGGTTAGAACCACGCACCTTTCCGTTAACTTAACCATTACACCTCAAGAGTTCATTAGGCTTTAAAAAAGACTCACGACCATCAAGTTGATGTCCTCTCATAGCGGTCCTATGGGTTTCTGAAATCCTTTGTAGAGTAGAAAGCCTTCTTTCTCACAGGAGCAGCTGGTGCTTTTGAACTGCTGACCCTGCAGTTAGCAACCCAAGGTGTAAGCCCTATTCCACGAACACTCCTCTCCAGAGCGCCTTAGAGACTACTAAATTTAAAAGCTTAGAAACTGATAAATTTAAATAAATGTTGAGCTTCACCTTTTGCAAGATTTGATTCAAGAAGCAATCTTGAGAAATATCAAAGATGTGTCAGTGGGGTAAAAATATTCATTGCCATAGAGTTGATTTTGACTCATAGTGACCCTATAGGACAGAGTATATGGCCCTAGTCCAAGGCTGTGAGTCTATAGAAAGCAGATTGCCACATCTTTCTCCCATTGAGTGATCGGTTTGAACCCCAAACCTTTTGATTAGCAGCTGAGTGCTTCAATCACTGAACCACTAGGGGTTACTGTAGAAAAGTAAGGGGTTACCATATTTTTGCCAAAGAGAAAGTTTAGAAAGTTAGAAATTATTGGGCAAGAGGATATCAATACACAACCTGGGGTAACCAGCATGTCCCTCAATGGTCCCTACGCCCAGCTATTCATATCCTTGAGCAGTCTCCTCCCACACCGAACTAGAGCATGACTGTCTGGCTAATTAATAAAAATGATGATGTGTTACTTCTAAAGGGTTAGTCATTGCAGCTTTGGGATCATTCTCTGTGGAGAAACTGGACAAATAGAAACTCTTGTAAGTAAAGAGTCCATAAACCTACAGAAGACAAAGATGTTTCTAAGCTTGAGGATGTGAGGTTCAGTTTGGAATTTAGATTTAGGAATTCCAGATGATATTGGCATTGGATGGGTCAGACTATAGGAAGGAGCTGGATATGTTCTCTGGATTCAAGGAAATGCAATGTATCTGTGTGGTTCTTTGCAGGTCATTGAGCTCCGGTCCACAGAGGCAGCAGGGATTTGGGGGACTGGATCGGTCTAGGTATATGAAACCAGACACAAGCCCACTGCTGCTGAGTTCATTCCCACTCATAGCAACCCTCTCCAGCCGGGTGGATTAGCCCCATGGAGCCTGCAGGACAGTCCGTTTTCACAGATGCAGAGTATCCCTTCTTCCTCACGTGGAGCTGCTGGTGGATTTGAATTGCTGATCTTGTAGTTAGCAGTCTGCCTTGCCACCAGGTCTCCTTATAGATTGGGCAGGACATTGTGCAGGATTGGGCCCAATGAGCAAGGGAAGCATAGGCTTACTTGTGTTTACTTATTAATCATTAGTGAACAATTTTAGATATTTTTCACCACATTGAAGATTCTATTTCAAAATCTGGTTGTCTCTTTCTCAACCTCTACAAAGACCTTCCTACAGAATCAAAGCCTATTTTCAAATTTATAATTTCTGACAGAGGTGGAGGCCCCAGTAAATGAGGTAACTCATGGTGTACTAGGTTGGCTTCTGTAGAGAAACAAAACCAGTGACATTTGTATGTGTTATATATAGAAAGAGATTTATATCTCTTACACAGTTATAGAATGGCTTACACAGTTACACAGATTTATATCTCTTACACAGTTGTAGAAATAGGTCAGTCCAGTCTGATTCAAGTTAGGCTTCTCCTGACTCCTGGAAGCTGATGAACAGTAAGCAAGATAATGAAACAGAAACAGAGGGGGGAAAAGTCTGGTAGAAACTGAGTTCCAAAGTTGGTTAAATGCCTCCACAGTCCGTAGTCCACTGATGGCTCCTGGATTCGCTAGGCAACGCAAGAAGAGATCGAGGAACCAGATGAAAGATTCAGCTATGGCAGGAAGGTGAAGGGTCCAGGAGGATTCTACTCTGCTGGCTCTCTCTCTCTCTCTCTCTCTCTCTCTCTCTCTCTTTCTCATGCAAAAAGGTCTATGGCACTAAGGACGTGTCATCAGGCTGCATCCCAACTGATAGCTCGGCTTCACCCCTACCCTTACCTGGGAGTGTCTAGTTGGCATAATCCCTAACATCACACACAGATTTGCTTGTGCTTACTAATTTGTATAGTACAAGTGCATGCACCTCTTTCCTACAGATGACAATTAAGCAGGAGTTAGCCCATGCTTACCAACATGCACCATGAGACCTGACTGAAGCTAGAGTTCAACTGAAACTACAGCTTGCTTAGCTTCTTCCCCTGTGCCAGCCTTCACCTCCTTACAGAGTTCACCCCTAACCCTTCTGTGCAAACTCCTCCTTTAGACTTTACGGCAAGGGAACTCAACAAAGATGCCGGGTTTAAAGAAAGAGGATGTACCTAAAACATGTACCTAGAGCATCTAGTCTACTCCATTTTCCAGAAGCCATTATTGTGCAGGTAGAGTGCAGATGTGTTAGTCTGGGTACATTAGAGAAACAAATCCACAGAAACTCACATGTATAAGAGAGAGTTTTATATAAAGGTTAAGTGAACATCAAGAAAACATCCCAACCCAGTGCTGCCCAAGCCCACAAGTCCAACATTAACCTATTAACCCATATGTCCGACACAATCCACAAAGTCCTCCTCCATCTCGCAAAACACAAGCCGAATCAGTGAACGTGTAAGCATCTCTAGCAAGGGTCTCCACACGGCTGCTCCAGCACCCAGAGCTGCATCGGGGTACATCCATGTGGCTTCTCCCTGGGGATGCCTTGCAGCAGCAAGTGAGCTTTGCCAACTGAAGCAGGGAACTGGCTAAGGCAGCTGCACCCTGGTCCGACCATCAGAAAGCAAGAGACCTGAGAACTCAAAAGGCGAGGCTCACCGAGCCATTTATCTCTCCACCCTTCAGTTAACCCCATATGTGTTTATTGACCAGGTTGGCACAATAAACTTTAACTGTCTCACATCTAGTATACTCCATTTTCCAGAAACCATTATTGTTCAGGTTGAGTGCAGAGATAAGAAACTCCAACAAGAACTAATAGGCACCATCAATATTAAATAGATAGACTCTTTTACCACCACTCATCTGTCAGTTTGTCATCCAGTGGTGGCTCATTGTTGTGATGCTGGAAGCTATGTCACCAGTATTTCAAATACCACCAGGCTTCAGCAGAGCTTCCCAACTACGAACAAACTATAAAGAAGAAATTGGTTGCCCGCTTCCGAAGGATTTGCCACTGAAAACCATGCGAATAGCAGCACAACATTTTCAGATATTTGGCCAAAAAATGAGTTACTCAGGTTGAAAGACATTCAAAATGTGATTGAAGAAGACCTGAATCCTCAAAGTAGAGTCAACCTGGCAGCATGGATTGAATAAAGCTTTCTGGACCTACATTTGCTGAGGGGACACTACTCAAAATGAGAAGAAAGAGCTGAAAGCATCCATTCAAATTCAGAACATAGAATGTACCTAGTATGAATCTGGGGAAATTAGAAGTGGTCAGAAATGAAATGGAATGCATAAATATCAATAATTTAGGGATTGGTGAGCTAAAATGGACTAGTATTGGCCATTTTGAATTAGAAAACCATGTGATTTACTCTGCCAGGAATGAGGTTGCATTCATGGTCAAAAAGAACAATTCAACATCTATCTTAAAAAACAATGCTGTCTGTGATAAGATAATATTTATATGCACACAAGGAAATTAATATAACTATTATTCAAATTTATGCACCAACCTCTAAAGCTAGTAATGAAGAAATTGAAGAGTACTATCAACTTCTTCAGTTTGCAATGGATCAAACATGCACTCAAGATGCACTGATAATTACTGGTGAACATTTGAAACAAAGAGGAAGGAACCACAGTTGGAAAATAAAGCCTTCATTATAAAAACAAAGCTGGTGATCGCATGATAGAAGCTGCAAGGTCAATTTCTTCATTGCAAATACCTCTCTTCAACGACATCAGTGGTGACTATACACGTGGAATTCACCAGATGGAATACACCGAAATCAAATTGATTATATCCATAAGAAAAGACAATACAAAAGTTCAGAGAAACTGGTCTTTGAGAGAAAAGAAGATGATTCTAGCAACCGAAAACCACTAAGGCTGCCAATTCCACCACAAACCCCTTACCATCTATTCACTTATCAAGTATAATTCCAGCTCTACAGAAACGCTGGAGAGGTATAGACTCAATCACAATTACCTGTAATTGAGACCAAACACCTTCCTAGGTCAAACACCTTTCTAGGAATGGCCCCAACCCTCCCCAGTTACAACCATGGTTTTCATATTTTGTATTTGACAAGAGCAGAAGGGTCAATAAACTTTGGTCTTAACTGCAAGCAACTCCATGAGACCCAGGGTCCTTCACCATTGTGTCCCCCATTGCCTCAGCTTTTGTGAGAGAAGGAGAATGACCTTATCTGGGTGTGAACCACTGATAATTCTCACCAAGACAGATTAGATTATCATGTAAACCAAGGATCACTGCGAACTATAGGCCCCTGCTTGAAAGCACAATAAAGGAACTTACTTACTTTTGTTTAAAAAAAAAAAAAAAAAGGTTGACCAGAGAACGTTTTTTTTTGTTGTTGGAAGACTTGTCAACATGACTGAAGGAGCTGTCCACTCCCACCCATCAGGGATTCTAGTTGGCTTGGTAAACTTTGTGCTGTGATGGATTCAAATATCGACATGTGATTGGGGGTGGGGTGCTCCCTATGAGAGAGCAAATGTTTCCCAGGCCGTGCCTTCTTCTTCGTAATTTTAGAATGTTAGAGTCCATGGTTCTTGCCATTCTGTCAGGCATCTCACTGAGGTTTCCCTCCTTTCTGTTGATCCTCTACTCTACCAAACATGATGTTCTTTTCCCAAAATTGGGCTTTCCTGGGGGGTGTTCAAAGTAAAGGAGCTGGTCTCTGGCCATCCTTTCTCCCAGGGAGTATGCTGGCTTCACTTCTCCAACACTGGTTTGTCCGCTCTTCTGGGAGTCCACTCACCATTCTTTGCCCACGTCACAATGCAAATGTAGGCATTGCTCCTCGTTCTTCATTTTCCATTGCCCAGCTTCCACGTGCCTACAAGGAGACTGAAAAGGTCAGGACGCAGGACATGCACAGCGTAGTCATCACAGTGACATCTTTGCTTTCTAAATGTTTCAAGAGGGTTTTTGCAGCAGATTTGCCACTGTGCCATATGTTGTTTTATTTCTTGATTGCGACTTCTAAGGACATTGGCTGTTGGTCCAAGTAGAATAAGACTGCTGACAACTTCAACTTCCTATACCCATATGCAGAAGTAAAATTTCTTTACTCTCTGCCTTTGGTCATCTCATGAAATATGAACCCTCTCAAGAGGTTTCCATAAACAAAATAATTCTCTTCCAGAGGAAATGAGAGACAAGGTGATGCTTGAAAAGAATAGTATGTATTATATGAAGTGGCAAGAGAATTAGCCCCCATCCCATCCCTTGATCTCAGGCCTTTGATTGCCTTACCAGTAGAAGCCGGATAACGGAGCCCACCTTTCTGAATAAATTTTTGGCGGTCCTCTCAAGTTCTGAAAGCCATGATTTTTCTACTTAATCACCAGTGTGTCTGAGAAGTGAAATCTATGGAGTCTCATGACAACAAGCCTCCTAACCACCTCATGATTGTCGGGTTACTTTAAAGTGGAAGATGCCATTGCTAACCTGG
>NW_022103920.1:39533287-39534648 GCF_000313985.2 Echinops telfairi
AAAAAAAGAAGTTTGATAACCAGCATCTATGTAATAATCTCAGTCCAGAAACTCCAGTGAACACAAAATGTAGTTTTATTTTTCTAAAACTCCACTTAATGTCTTTTTCTGGTTTACCTTCTTTAAGGTGTGAAACTCACTCTTAGCCAATTTGGGATCTCATTTCTCAAAGTTTCTCCTAAATTCCAGGAGGCTCTCAAGGAAGTAAGGCACTAGGTGAAGATGTGGAAGTGGTGTCATTCATGCCTGTACATGAGTGTGCACTGAGCTAGCAGATGATCCTTCAGTAAGGTCATCATAGGTCAGGCCTGCGACCAGCATCCAGAGTTCAGCCTTTTGAGGGCCTAGGTTCCTGGCTGGAATGGGGCTATTGACATCTTCTGCTACGTCCTTGCCTCGATCGAGCATATGAATCTCTGGACTAACTACCTGG
Source organism: Echinops telfairi (assembly GCF_000313985.2). Taxonomy (NCBI): domain Eukaryota; kingdom Metazoa; phylum Chordata; class Mammalia; order Afrosoricida; family Tenrecidae; genus Echinops; species Echinops telfairi. The sequence continues at coordinate 39,533,721 of NW_022103920.1, forward strand.
CTACCACTTCCTTGCTTGTTTTCCTGGGATCTTGTCATCCCACAGAATGTCTGCATGGAAAACAAATGTTCCTTTGCTCCTAGTTTCTTAAGGGGAAGAGACTGTGGGGACGCAGGGGAATTCCTGATCATACTACATGCTTCTGAAGTATTTCTCTGAGAAGCATTGAGAATAATTCTTTTACAGGCAGCTTTACCCCTAGGAAGGGACAGTTCCCCCATCCCCACCCCAGCCCCTCCAGCTTATATGGAGAACCAAGGAGTATGCCTGGGTGTGACACTAATTTACCAGGAAAAGTCGCGTGTGAACTGAAAGTTGGAGTCCTGGTGGCTGTTGACTCAGGGCTCCCTGGTCATGGGTCAACCTCTGATCACAATGTGGTCAGGTGGTGAAAGCCCCAGACCAATCCGATTCACTTTTCCAACCTGCAGTTGTGGAGGTACCAGTAGTCCCGCCTGCAACTGCATAGAATTGTTCTACCACTAATAATGATATGGTGGTTCTCTTTGTCTCCTAATCACGTATAAGGAACTCCATGGTGATGGGAAAATGGTAAGACTCCATTTTCGCCTCTGTACTGTGTACATATGGATGCTTTCCCTTACGTAGGAAGATTGTCTTTGTCTTGTCTTGATCCTGTTTGAGGCTTTACTAAAGCCTTTAAGGCTTTAAGTTTAAAGCTTAAGTCTCTACAGAACATGTTTGAATTTGAAATCTTTTTCCCCCTACCCAAACAAAACAGAACTCGCTGCCATTTAGTCAGTGCTCTATAGCAACCCAACAGAGCAGGGAAGAACTGCTTCTGTGAGTTTCTGAGACTGTAACTCTTTACAGGAGCAGAAATCCCTGTCTCCCTAGCACATCATAAATAGAAAGAAAGTTCTTACTCTCAAAAAAACACTTGTCTTATTGGGCCTCTACTCAAGTA
>NW_022103920.1:39535239-39536878 GCF_000313985.2 Echinops telfairi
GATACCAGGAGGGGAAGGAGAAGGTAGATGAGAAAAGGGGAACCGATCACAATGATCTACATATAACCCCCTCCCTGGGGGACAGACAACAAAAAAGTGGGTGAAGGGAGACATCAGACAGTGTAACACATGAAAAAATAATAATAATTTATAAATTATCAAGGGTTTGTTAGGGAGGGAGGGTGTGAGAGGGAGGGGGGGAATGAGGAGCTGATCCAAGGTCTCAAGTAGAAAAAAAAATGTTTTGAGAAAGAGGATGGCAACAAATGTACAAATGTCCTTGACACAATGTATGTATGTATGGATTGGGATAAGAGCTGTAAGAGCCCCCCAAAAATGATTTAAAAACAAACAAACATGTCCTGTCACAGAAGCAAAGTATCAATGATAGCTTTTTTGTTTTTGTGATCCAATGTTTATGAAAGCAAAATTATTTCAAGCAACTATTTCTCTGAGCTAGATGATCTGAGGAAGTTTTAAACATTGTATAAACTTCCAAACCACAGAAAGAATGCAATGCTTTCGGGAACCCTGCTAGACCACAAAGTGCCATCTAGTAGAACGTCGGGCTGGTTATTGCTGCCAGGCCTTTCCATGTCTGCTATATTTCGGTCGCGAGTAACAGAAAACCCATCTGAATTAGCGTGTGCTCAATGGAGAGGGAGGAGTCTCGTGGAAAGTAAGGGCAACAGCAGCCGAGGCGAGGGGCTGGGATGTTCGGCATCTCCCTGCTTGTGTACTTTCTCTTCTCCTCGGGCGTCTACCCCATCTCTTCAACCCCTTTGTCACGAAAAGCATACCCCAATACTTCCAAGTTGTTTTATGTTGCTGGAAAGGTCATCCATTTGGAAGAGGTTGATTTGAGACTCACACCAAAGTTCAAAGTCTCTAATTGGCCCAAATCAAATCCAGTGTTTACCTTATGACCAGGGTCGAAGCCACATTTGAACTGATATGATAACTCCCAAAATAACCATGTGAATAGACAATGAAGCGATAGACACCAGGAAAAAGAGGCAAGGAACAAAACAGGAGGTGGGTAAACTCTGGACACACAAAAGGATAGGGATCCAATCAATCCAATCGTAAAAATATGTCTCTAAATCCAGCCTGGCCTCAACCCGACCTGCTCCAGGACTTTCCATCAATCCTGTGACGACAGACTGTGGGGAGGAGTGAAAAAGTAGAAAATGCTCTTCATGAAAAGGTTTAGGACCCCTGAATCACTGGCCCTTCTATTATTTAAATCTTCATTTTTTTGTGCATTCTGATTATCAGCATTCAAACACAAGACCTACCTGCAAAAAATAGCCCCAAGCCACTCGCAGCTCCATTCAGATCAAGAGCATGTGCGGGCCAAATATCAGTGTCTTCCAGCTGACCTGGAACCAAGATCGCCGAGAATGACCACACTGTCTGACCCGTCTCCGAGCCTGTTTTAGAAGTGAGCCAGCATCTAGAGAACATCTGAGAACATGGCTTGACAGTCAGGCATCATTTTCACACAGAGGCAGGTTAGAGGTCATGGAGAGGGGAGAAGAAGACAGGGTCCCACAACTCTATGGGAATAAAAGACTGGGTGCCCCCAACTCAGGGAGCCCATTATTTTGATTATGTGACATGTTGCTTCATATCTTTA
>NW_022103920.1:39538878-39540202 GCF_000313985.2 Echinops telfairi
TGTGTGGTGTGGTGTGTGTGTGTGTGTGTTTGTGTGTGTGTCTATGGGTGTGGGTGTGTATTAAGGTTAGGGGGCTCCATGACTGCACAGGTCATACACCCATGGAACCAGCCCTGAGTCAAAGGAGTGACTATGAATGAAAAGAGAAGTCTTGTTCCTTCAAAGATGAGCATGTGCAAAACTAGTGCCCAAATCAACTATCTTTAATCAAGAATTTAGATTAAGAAGATATAGAGAGTGATGGGCTCAGGAAATATTAAAGCTGGCCTGAGACTACTCAGATCCTTGACTTTGAACCCCTCCCCAATATTAAATGGAAAATATTTGTGCATGTGCCTTTTCTCAGGGTCCAGACTTCCATCAAAGAAGTCTGACAGCCACCTCCAGTCCCACAAGTCAAGCTTCGGTCTAATCCCACTCCCTTATTTTGTCCAGAAGAAAACTGAAGTTTACAGGGAGCAAAACTGAAGAGCGATTTCCTTTAGATCTCTAAAAGAGGGCTTTGTAACTGTAGCTGAGATCATTGCAACTTCCTCACCAGTAAATTATACGTTAGTCTTGGCTCTCTCCATTTAGTCATTCTGTTTTCATCTTGAGCAATAATCTAATTTATATTTTATATGAGCCTATGACATTTACTGTCCCTCGTAATTGTTATGGCTTTAACTTTCGAAATGCTTTTCTTGACTTCTCAAAAAAAATTAAATATACATTTTAAGAACATTGATCCTGGCAATCCATCCAAGTCACAGTATTAATGCAGCCAGGTTTTGGTCAGAGCCGTTTTGAACCCAGAGAAGGAACTGACCCCATTCCCTATGCATTTTATTACTCACAGGGGGCTGGTAGTGACCCAAGGTCAGCGGTAAAATCCCTCAGCCACTCCACGGAGAGAGAGGGGCTGATTTTGGCTCAGACACTTTATTCAGAGCCACCATGAGTAGTACAACACCACTCAAGGGCAGTTCGGTTTGGTTTTTATTACACAAGCATGACTTTGCAAAGACAAGTCAACCGGCACTTTTGATCAGAAATAGCTAGTGCACTTTGAGCTCACAGCAACTGTATGATACATGTGTTATTTTTATGAGCAGTGCATTGAGCGTTTGTGTCCGTTGCACATTCTTCCCTTTAAAAGCCAGCCCGGCTGTGACTATTTCTTGCACTGGTCTCCCTCTGTGATCTCTCCTCCGGTGTGTCCAAAGAGTTATTCTCAACTCACACTGGACTTTGTACACTCCCTTGGTCCACACAGGTCTTCAGATCTATAAAATATTTCTTCATTATGGTCTTTTTCAAATACCTCAATTATTTATTGTTTGTT
>NW_022103920.1:39540674-39548014 GCF_000313985.2 Echinops telfairi
CCAGATTTGTAAGGTAGAATTGGGGTCACAATAGTGGGTGGGGAGGAAGCATTATCGAATACAGTTAATTTTCACAAATCCCCCCACAATGTATGGCACATTGTATTTTTTAAATGGCCATACTTGTATATGCTAATCCAGATATTCTTGTAGCATTAAATTGATACACCTCTACTAACCAGACGGGTAGTATGGTCAGGGTTCAGGGCTGGGGCTGGGTCCGAAGGACTGAGCTCCTGGCAAAGACATTTGGGTGTGACCCCATCAGTTGTACATTCCAGGAGTGTCTGGGATATCTGGATTAGGATGTACTGGATCTGAAGACCTAAGTGGATGAGACAGTGTACAAATACCGGTGTGAACTAGAAATAAATGCCAGAGAAGTACTTGTGAGGAAAGAGAAAAGAGGGAAACCATCGCTCCCCTGAGTAAAGGAGGGTAGGAAAGTATTCCAGGAGGAGAGGCAGAGGCAGGAGACTGAGCAGGAGCTGTTACAGTCATCCAGGTGTCCAGGCAGAAGCCAGGGGCTACAATCAAGCCTGGAGGAGGAAGATGGAGAGGAGAGGTGCCCTGAAAACAGGTGAGGACTCTTAAAGAAGTCAGCAAGAGGTAGTTATGCAGCCATTAGATGATGGCCTCCGAGGCCCCCCAGTGTCTCTACCTCAGCGTAGGCCACTGGATTGAAGTTGGAAGGCCTCCATGGCTCCTTGCTAGATCCAGATCCTGTCTACCCACCCTCTTCCCCAGAGAAGAGAGAGCGCGGGAGGACGGGAGATGGGGTCTGCGTTTGCTCCTCTAATAAGGTGGCTGTGGGTTGGAATGGACTCAATGTTAGGGAGCTTATACCAAAGTGAGCCTAAACCTGATTCTGCCTGACATCTGAGGTTGGGACACAAAAGATAACAGAGCTCCTCCTCACTCTCTCTCTCTCCTTTGGGACATGAGCCTTGAGGTTCCCAGCCAATTACCATGCAAAAAGTCCAGCCTAGTTGATTACGTCTTCTGAGCCCAGACACAGATACGTGAATGAGAGAGCCTTCAATTGATTTCAACACCTCAAGTCACCACAGTCAATACTGAATAAAGTGGAAATAAACTCTCCAGATGGAGATTTATGAGCAAAACAAATGTCTTCTTGCTTTAAAACATAAAATGTTGGGGTCATTTGCTATATAGCCATAGTAACCAAAATAGTAGAAAATACGACAATTAGGATTGTTTTGGTTGCAGGTCATAAACAAACAAACAAAACTCACTGCCGAGGAGTCAGTTCTGACGTATAGCAACCCTCTAGGACAGGGTAGAACTGCCCATGTAGGTTTCTAAGACCATGACTCTTTCTCCCGTGGTTTCAAACTGCTGACCTTGTGGTGAGCAACTCAATGCTAATATATTACTTCCATACGGTAACTGAAAAGTCCAGGGCTAATGCTGACTTTGGCCTGATTCAACAAGTGTCATCGGCAACATCTCCAAGACCCTGCTCCCCCTTTCTCTCCACTTGACTGATCTCCATGCTACCCACAGTCTCTCAGGCTTGCTCTAGGGATAGGCAGCTTACAGCAACCTTGACATTGACACTAACACATTCAAGTTCAGTAACAACAGCAAAGAGAACTCTCTTTCAACAGTGCAAACAAAGATCTGAAATTCAATCTCATTGGATTAATTTGCTTTGTTCCATCCCTGAAACATGGAATGTGATGGTTGGCCAGGCTGGAGGTATCTATATGAAAAGCCAAGAGTGAATTCAAGTCCACCCAGAAGTTCCTTCTCCTTTCTGAGGATTGTTATTGTTGTTGTTTGTTGCAGTCAAGTGAGTCTGACGCATAGTGACCCTGTGTACAACAGAAGGAAACACTGCCCAGTCCTGAGCCATCCTCACCGTTGGTCTGCTGTTTGAGCCCATACGTGCAGGCACTGTGTCAATCCATCTTCTTGGGGGTCTTCCTCTTTTTCCCTGCCATTCTACGTTGCCAAGCATGATGTCCTTCTGCAGGGACTGGTCTCTCCTGCTATCACATCCCAACTATGGGATACAGTGTCTCACTATCCTTGTTTCTAAGGAGCATTCTGGATGTACTTCTTCCAAATAGAGTTGTCTGTTCTTACTAGTGCCATAATTCAAATGTATCAATTCTTCTTCAGTCTTCCTTATTCAAAGTCCAACTTTTGCATAAATATGAAGTATTTGAAAATACCATGGCTTGATTGAGTTATAAACATAGGTGCGGTACATATGTAAATATATTAATTCATTAAAATAGAGGTTTTGACCTATGTAATATATTTATATGGCAATACATTGAGGAAGTGGGTGGACTTTGTTCTAACAACTTGGCATTCTGTGAAGCTCACCCTCCTGACATGATCGCTGAAGACAAAATGAGTCCATAAGCAAATGTGGTGAAGAAAGTTGATGGTGCCCAGCTATCAAAAGATACAGCATCTGGGGTCTTAAAGGCTTGACGTTAAACAAGCAGCCATCTAGCAGAGAAGCAACAAGCCCACATGGAAGAAGCACACCAACCTGTGTGATCATGAGGGGTCAACAGAATCAAGTACCAGACACCAGAAGATCCAAAACAAAAAAAACATATTGTTGAGAATGAGGGGGGTTGGAGCAGAGACCCAAAACTCATCTGTAGACAATAGGACATCCCCTCACAGATGGGTCACAAGGAAGGGATGAGTCAACGAGAGTTCAGTATACCACCGATGAAACACATAATATTCCTCTGGTTCTTTGAGGCTTCCTCAACACCCCCCACCCCCCACCCCACGACCATGACCCCAGTTCTCCTTTCAGTTCTGGCTAGACTGGAGCATGTATACTGGTACAGGTAAGAGCTCACCACACACGGAATCCAGGTCAGATAAACCCTTAAGAACAGAAATGGGAGTAGTAATACCAGGAGGGTAGGGCGGAAGGTAGGGGGAGGAGAGTAGGAAGGGGGAACTGATCGCAATGATCAACACATAGCCATCACCACCACCACCACTACCCCCAGGGGGAAGAACAAAAGAAACCATGGGTGAAGGGAGACAGCAGGCAGTGTAAGATAAAACAATCATAATTTATAATTTATCAAGGGCTCATGAGGGTGGGAGTGGGAGAGATGGGAAAAAGAGGAGCTGAAACCAAAATAGAAAGAAAATGTTTAGAAAATGATGATGGCACCATATGTACAAATGTGCTTGATACAATTGCTGTATGGGATGTTGTAAGAGCTGTAAGAGTGCCAAATAAAATTATTTTTTTTAGTCATTAAAAAAGAAAGCAACTACCATGGCTTGAGTCAGGCACACCTTATTCTTCCAACATCCCATCTGAGAACAGGAAAGTGATTATTTCCTCAAAGACATTTCTTGATACTGATATTGCAAAAAGGGTCAAAGCTGGCTGAAATAAACAAATGCCCAACATATCGCCAGACTGTGCTTGAGAAAACAGATTTCATTAGTTTTCCTGCAATGCTGTCTTAAACTAGTTGAATAATGCAATGTCTTCATTTTTTACCCCAGAGTGAAATGAGATAGGATTTGAACACAGGACTGTCTGATGCAAAGTTCATTTCTTTGTCTGAAACCATGATAAAATAGCATTTTTGTACTCCTTACTTTCCTTTCTCCTGATTTCTTAGACATCAGACGAGAAAATTCAGAGAAAAGTTTATTTCTGGTGTGTTAGTCCAGGTAGACTAGAGAAACAAATCCAGAAACACTTATATGTGTATATGAGAGAGCTTTATATAAAAGAGTAATTGTATTAAGACAACATTCCAGCTCAGTCCAGATCAAATCCAAAGTCCAATATTAGCCCATATGTCCGATACTAATGCGTAAATTCCTCTTCAGACCCACGCAACACAAGCAATGACATCGAATGCAGTAAGATCACAGGCCAGTGGGTGGAAAGTCTTTTGGATCCAGTGGTGGTAGAAGTATCTCAGTGTTGGTGTGGGTCTCTGTGTGGCTCCTCCAGCTCCAGGGCACTGGTTTCCTGAGTGTAGCTCCATGTGGCTTGTCAACAGGAATGTCTTGCAGGAGAGTAGGTGTCTGGCCTCCAGTGAGCTATTTATCACTGTAGCACCTCCAAATGAGGTCATCAAGCTGCAACCTGATTGACAGGCTACACTCCACCCTTCCTCAAGTTGACAGTAGATTATGTAACTGCCACAAAGAAATTTCTTTTTGTTACAAGCATGCTCAATCAGTAAGAAGTATTTTCTATTAAATTACTTTTCATTTTCCTCTTTCTTTACACTTTCTCCAACATTCTAGTTTAACAAGCACTAATACTTCCCCTGCTATCATTAAAATTGGCTTACAGTTCTGTACAGAAAAAATGTCCTCAGAATGAGGGTTTAAAGGAGTTATTCTATACCCAATGCTCTGCCACCAAATGTTAAGCACGTTTCCAAAAACAAAATGTTAAAGAAGTTTCGCTGAAGCTTATGAAATTACTCTTATTTATCTTGGCTCAACTCTAATCCTTGTATCAGCCAAGTGAATTCCTCTTCTCAGGAGGAAAGGGGGTTCTTGATGTCTTCCATGGTCCACTCACATGTTGACTCTCTGCTTACTGGACTGATGTCCTATTTATAAACTGGATGGATGCTGACTCAAACAAATGGACCTATTTCTGACTCAAATGTAAGAAGCTTCTAGAGTGGAAGATCTAAACCAGTGGCAAGCTTGTGTGGGTTTTCCAGCTCCTATACTACTCCAAGGATATCACAATGGAGGCAAAAGAAATGGGAAAGTCGGGCATTTATTGGGAAAAATTCCCCAGGTCACCTGATAACCAGGATTCTTCAATCATGCAGAGAAGAAGCAAGGGTTCTACAAGCCAACAAAACCCAAGCCTCTAACCTCAGCGGAAGAAGAATGAAGAGAAGTGGGTCACAGGCTTTAAGTGAATTTGGATCTTACAAAAAGGGAGCTGCTGTCTTGCTAACTAAAGAGGCAGAAGAAATCAAAAGACCCAAAGGGTGAAATAAAGAGACTGAAAATTACAAATGAACATACACCACCAAGGCAGTCGATAATTATGCAAAATAAGAATAAAGGTGGAGAGAGATATAAAAAATAGAGAGAGAGTCATGAAACTGTTCTAGAAATTCAAAGTTAGGCTACAGGAACTTGCAAAAGAATGCTGACTCTAAAATAGCATTACAGATACACGCCCATGGAATAACCCTCGGGAATTTCCTTCAACCTCATTTTGGAGGAAGTGAACAAGGAATTGGGAACAAACAGAAAAGATGATTCAAGTGTCAAGTTTAAGGAACTGTATAAGAAAAGAAACTTAGGAGAAAGAGAAACTGAAAGAAAAGAGCAGACAAACTATACAGTTAAACTGTACAGATAGGCACTTCCAATTTAATTCAACCTATTTCCTGGTTATATGAGGCTAGCCTATCTTTGGTGGAGATTACACAAAACTAGATTTGCAGACATCAAAGCTGTGCCTGCCAGGGAGAAATAGAATTAATTAAGCCAAGCAGGTAATTAATTAACCTCCCAAGCTTCTAGGTAAAATTTCAACAATCTATAGGATAAGCTATTTTTTAAGATTTTTCCTAATACTTCTCTGAGTGAAGCAATTAACCAGAAAGGGAACACAACACAGACCAAAAGCACTGCTGAATTTTTGTGTGTACTCTGATGAATCTCTCATAATGGGGATGTTTCCAACACTCTTAGTAGGTACTGTGTCAAACACTTGAAATGCCTCAGTCCGGTTCTACAGATGTTTCTGCTATGCTATTAACCAATATGGACTGCTGGTCACAATCTGCTTCACTATTTACCTCCTTGTTTTATTGCTTACTGACATTCCTGTAACATGCTCATCCCTCTACTAAGTGATCCCCATTGCAACTAAGAAGGCTACCGTGCAGAGGGGCCATAGGCCGAGGATTCCAGCTTCACCCTCTATTCTGCCTGATCCATAACAATTTACATAGGTGACTCACAAAGTAACTGCCCCATTCACAGGATTGGTGTAAAGAGTAAATCAGGTGATTTTAATAGAGTATGCATCACAGTGCCTAGTTCATAGTAAGTGTTCAATAAATAGTTCAACAAATCCGTGTTCTCCTTATGCATTGGAATAATGCTCATACTAAAAATCAAAAGTTTATGTTCAAGAGAGAGGGACGGAAGTAGATACACCGCAGCATTGTGATGAAAGAACAGACTTTGTCTTGTGTTTTTAATGGGGCTAATAAAAACTCCTCCTAAAATGCTCCTCAAAGTTATTTGGAAGTGACTTGGCATACACTCTAATTTACTTAATGAAGGTTCATTTCCTTATCCCACTCCCTCCTTTTCAAATCTTACTAAAACTTGAAGCAGGAGCAGTGGGGCACAGCTGAGAGGGATGCATGCCCTCGGCCTTTGCAAGCCTGTTCCTATAGAAGCCACTGAGAGAGGGAGACACAGATATGACTTCAGGCTACCAATTAAGAACTGTGAAAGATTCTACCTTAAAGCGATGCTGTTGCAAAGACACAAACTCTATCTTGTCTACTAGTAATTAATATGGAAACCCTCTGGAAATATAAAACAAAAATAGTTTAAATGTATCCGCACTCAAACATTGTCTGACCAACATACGACTTTTCAAAGAAGGAAAGATAGTCCTTTTTTCAATATCATATTCAGAACTATGTTTTTCTGTAATGCACACGAGTTTAAAAAATTTTAACATTCCATTTCTCAAATTCTGAAAATACATCTTTCTGAGTAGGTTTAGATGATGTTTACCCTGCTAATGTTTTATTTAATCTTATATGAGGGAGCTTGAAAACATTTGTGGAAAATTCTATTGTCTTTTAATTCCATCTTTAAGTGAATTTTTTCAAGTTCCTTCATAGAAAATTCTTCGGTTGCTCCACTTCTTTTTACCATTTTCACTCAAGTAAAGTTAATTATTTAGGGAATTTCCTGTAAACTAAGAATTTTAAGCTGAAAGGGGACAGTGGCATCACCAGCATCGTAACCCAACACAGAAAAACCAGATTGACTTAGAAGGTTGGCTGTGTCTTGATGGAGCTCTGGTGGTGCCGTGGCTAAGCATTTATGTGCTATTCAAAAGGTCAGTAGTCCAAACCTATCAGCTACTCCTCAGAAGAATGGTGTGGCAGTCTGCTTCAGTAAAAAGTCAAGCCTCTGAAGGTAATCAAGCGGCCATCAAGCTCAGAAGCAACAAAGCCCACATGGAAGAAGCACACCAGCCTATGCAACCATGAGGTGTCAAAGGGATCAGGTATAAGGCATCATCAGAACAAAAAATCTTACCATAGTGAATGATGGGGGGAGTGCGGAGTGGA
>NW_022103920.1:39549594-39553474 GCF_000313985.2 Echinops telfairi
GGGAGGGGCAGGCATCCACTTAGTATTTGGGGCTGGGACCAGCCCCCTAGACCTCTCCACTGATTCCCTACTCCGCGCCAGCATGTTGTCTTCACACCTTGGAGCACTGGGTTGAAGTTTGGTCCCTCTTTTCCTGTGGAGATATAAACAATACCCTGTCCTTGGGTGAATACCCAAGACATTTCATGGAGGGGCTCAGAAGACATTGGTACATGAATGTTTATGGTATCCATATTCACAATAGTCAAAAAATAGAAACAACCCAACTGTTCATTAATAGGTAAACAAACTACAATGCATACATAGAATATTTTGCCATACAATTCTTATCATAATCCATATATACATCCATTATGTCAAGTTCATTTGTACATTTGTTGCCATCATTATTCTCAAAGCCTTTGCTTTCTACTTGAGCCCTTGGTATCAGCTCCTCATTTTTCCTCCTCCCTCTCCCACCCTCCTTCCCTCATGAATCCTGGATAATTTATAAATTATTATTTTTTCATGTCTTATCCTGTCCGACCTCTCCCTTCACCCACTTTTCTGATGTCCATCCCCCAGGGAGGTGGTTAGATAGAGATTATTGTGATCAGTTTCCTCTTTCTCCCCCACCTTCCCCTGTCCCTTCTCATTACTGGTCCTGAGAAGTTTATCTGTCCTGGATTCCCTGTGTTTCCAGCTCTTATCTGTACCTGTGTACATCCTCGGGTACAGTATCCATAAATTTGTAAAGTAGAATTGGAATCATGATAGTGGGGGAGAGAAAGCATTTGGGAACTAGAGGAAAGTTGTATGCTTCATCGGTGCTACACTGCACCCTAATTGGCTCATCTCCTCCCCGTGACACTTCTGTAAGGGGATGTTCAGTTGCCTACAAATGGGCCTTTGGTCTCCACTCCTCACTCCCCCTCTTTCACAATGATAGGACTTTTTTGTTCTTTGATATCTGAATTTTATGGACACCTCGTGATCACACAGGCTGGTGTGCTTCTTCCATGTGGGCTTTGTTGCTTCTCAGCTAGATATCCGCTTGTTTATCTTCAAGCCTTTAAGATCTCAGACACTATATCTTTTCATAGCCAGTTACCATCAGCTTTCTTCACCACATTTGCTTATGCACCCACTTTGTCTTCAGCAATCATGTTGGGAAAGTGAGCATCATGGAATGCCAGTGAGGTAGTGAGTATTTTGTGGCGACCTGGCCAATAAACACATGTGGGATTATTGAAGGACGGAGAGATAAATAGCTCGGCGAGCCTCACCTTTCTTGTCTCTTGCTCTTTGATCATCGGACCAGTGTGCGGCTGCCTTGTTTGTTCTGTGCCTCCATTTGCAAGCTACACTACCTGTGGGACACCTAACTCATGGACTGTGTCGCTGTAATTTGAGGTTCCTTCAAGACCTGCTTCACCACACCATTAGAATTTACATCTTTTGAGCTGGGGACTGTCAGACCCTGTCATCTGGCTGGCTGTTGGTGACCTGCCTTGCTTTTTGCTGCCTGTGCCCGGATATCCTGAATTGCTCTACAGAGGACGACCTGGTGGCCCTCAAGACTTGAAGGACTGCCAGTGTCTCACAACTGTCTCATGGGACGGAGTTGTACTGAGCCATTTGTACTGCTTTATAATTTAGCTAACTGTTTATTTCTTATGTTATGTATCTATCTATCTGTATACATTTATATAAAATTATTAGCATTCTGGTTTTGTTTCTCTAGAGAACACTGTCTAACACTGCCAGTTTAATAGAACAAATTGTTGCTGCATTGCGGGAGTACTTGAGTAGAGCTGGCTGAACTTCTTTCAAACAGATTTGTTTGTTCTTTTGGCAGTCTATGGTACTTTCAATATTATTCACCAGTACCATAATGCATCAATTATTCTTCATTCTTCCTTATTCAATGTCAAACTATCACATGCATATGATGCAATTGAAAATGCATGGCGTAGGTCGAGCACACGTTTGTGCTCAAAGTAACCTCCTCACTTTCAATACTTTGAAGAGGTCCTATGCAGTAGGTTACCTATGGAATCCATCAATTGATCTCTTGACTGCTGTTTCCATGAGCATTGATTGTGGACCCAAGGAAGACAAAATCTTTGACAACTTCAATCTTTTCTCCGTTTATCATGATATCATGTATTGGTCCAGTTGTAAGGATTTGGATTTTCTTTACATTGAGTTGTAAACCTTACAGAAGGCTGCAATCCTTGGTCTTCATCAGCAAGTGCTTCCAGTCTTCCTCATTTTCAGCAAGCAAGGTTGTACCATTTGCATATTGCAGGTTAAGAATATATTTTAGCATAACAAAAACTTTTAACTGGAAGATATCATCTGAGTAACACATACCAGAGGGACTCCGCAAAACTCAGTCCAGGACAGTTACTAAGAGGGAAATGCAACACTGCTGGATCACAGGAGGAGTATCATAAAGATAAGTAGGCACAGATCCACAAGGTTTTGAGGGGCTGGGGGCTTTTGGCTTACCACAGTGGAGGCTGGCTAGGGCTTGACCTTAGGCCTGCCATTGTCTCAGAGGAGCCGGGACCATTTGGAGCCGGTGCAGGGATTAATCTCACCACAGCCATAGTTGTCCACTGCCTCGGGGCAGGGATTAAACCCTTGTAGCCCCATGGGCAGGGATCGGGGCTCAGCTACACTGTTACTTTTGTTATCCTCTCTTCCCTCTATCCCCCCACGATCTCAGCGGGCTTAGTTTTTAATTTTTTTACACTTCTCTTTTGTCTCTTCCCTGTTCTCTCACACTCCACTGCTGACCTCCAGACCACTCCCCTTAGCCTAGGGAATTTAAGCCTGTCCCACACCCATTTAGGTGAGATCTACCCTCTGCAGCATAGCCCGAGGCTGAGGAAAGCCCAGCAGAGCTCCACCAGGGGATACTCCGCCCAAATTCTTACCAGGGAATTCCTGCCTGTGTGGTTGAGGGAGCTCCTATTTTTCCTCTGTGGGCCCACATGACTGAGTGAACTTCCTCCTGCTTACCTTAGTGCCTCACACGGCCTAAGGCAGCTTGGCCAACACTGGCCAATGTTCCAAGCTGCTGCAGAAACTTCTGCCCAACCTTCACAGTGATCTACCTGGCCAAGGAAATTCCTCCCACCATCATGGTGTACTACACCAAAGCAGGCAACCCACCAGGTTTCTGGGGCACTCCCCTGAGAGGTAAGCCACAGGAGGATAAAGTGGTACGCTAATTCCATAGTGAAATTAGCTGTAGGCAGTTCGAAGAATTCCTACAAGTCTCCCAGAGAGAGCCAGTGCTCTTCGACTCCCTGGAAAATGGCACCTGACTCCTCTAAAACAATGCAACGCAAACAGCCATCAGCCCAAACAGCCTCAATGGAAAAAACAGGAGAAACAAAAGGCAATGACAGACAATGTCCTGAACATAACAACATGCATAGAAGAAGAAGACATTGAGCTGCCACAGAAAGAAATTTTCAGAATGCTGCTTGGAGTTCATACAGGATATGAGGGAAACAATACAGAAATAGGATGAAATAATAGAGGAGATAAAGTCCATACACCAAAGGGAAATACAAGAGCTTAGAGAGGCAATAACAAAAACCAGTAGCATACACACAGACCTCTAGAATTGACTGGAGGAAGCAAAGAACAGCACCATTGACTTGGAGGACAGCCAAGCAGACTTCCACAAATGTGAACAAAAATCGAATAAGATCATCAGAGAAGCTGAAGAAAACCTAAGAGCTATGTCTGACACTATGAAGAACAACAACATTAGAATTATTGGACTACTGGAAGAAGACATAACCAAGAAGTCATCTGCGACAATAGTAACAGAGTTGTTGGAGGAAAACTTCCCTAGATTAATGAATGAAAACTAGGCAAC
>NW_022103920.1:39554031-39560787 GCF_000313985.2 Echinops telfairi
AGATGACATCACAGAGTCCGCAGATGGAGAAAATAACCCCGAATATCAATGGTCTGAACTCAGGCATTAAAAGACTGAGCCTAGCAGACAGGCTTATAAAACACAATCCTTAAATATGCTGCTTGGTTGCTGATTGAGCTAAGGTTTTTGTACTTTTATTAAAGTTATTGTTGATACCATATTGTTTTTGTTGACCCTCTTTTCCACCTACAGATCTAGTTTACTGCTTTTCCTTGAAATAAATGTTCAAAAATCATTTAACCTATTGATGCCTCAATTAATGTAATTTATTGGTATCAATTTTTATTTTGAAATTTACTGCATTTCCCACCCTAGGCTTATACTTGAGTCATAAGTTTTCATAGTTTTTGTGGTAAAATTAGGTGCCTCAGCATATATTTGGGTTGGCTTATACTCAAGTATATATGGTATGTAATATAATCAGGTATACAATCAGGTATATCATATCATTTTTGCCACATTTTATTAGTTGAAAGCAGGTCCTGGCCCCCATCACCTTAGAGAGCAAGGACACAAAATAGTGGGTGCATAAGCAAATGTGGCAAAGAAAGCTGAGGGTGTCCGGTTATCAAAAGATATAGCATCTGGGGTCTTAAAGGATTGAAGGTAAACAAGTGGCCATCTAGCTCAGAAGCAACAAATCCCACATGGAAGAAGCACACCAGCCTGTATGATCATGAGGTGTTGAAGGGATCAGGTATCAGGCATCATCAGAACAAAAAATCATATCATTGTGAATGAGGGGGAGTGCAGAGTGGAGACCCAAACCCATCTGTAGGCAATTGGATATCCCCTTACGCAAAGGTCACAGGGAGATGAGCCAGTCAGGGTGCAGTGTAGCAACGCTGAAACATACAACTTTCCTCTAGTTCCTAAATGCTTCCTCCCCCTCTCCCCCCACTATTATGACCCCAATTCTACCTTACAAATCTGGCTAGACCAGAGGATGTACACTGGTACAGATAGGAATTGGAAACACGGGGAATCCAGGGCAGGTGATCCCTTCAGGACTAGTGGATTCTGATAAGAGTTGTATGAGCCCCTAATAAAATGATTTAAAAATAAATAAATAAATAATTTTAACTGATATACATACACCTGGACACTGCTTAACAAAACATGGTTTTCCTAAGTACTTTAAAGGCACTGAGACTTTGGGAAACTACATCAGTTTCCAAAGACAAATGAATAAATGCCAAGGAGAGAGCAGGAGCACTGGTGAGCAGTGATTAAAGAATTTAGCTCCTAGTCCACGGGATGGTGGTTTGGACCCATCAATCACTCCTTGAGAGAAACATTAGGGGCAGTTCTACTGTCATGTAGTGCTGGTATGACTTGGAATTGACTCAAGGACAGTAGGTTTTTAGAGTGTTGATCAGAAGCATCAACTACTGTTCACTGATAATAATAATGATAATAAATAATAGAACCAAATAAATTAGAAGAGGTTTTTTTGTAGAACTGTTGTCTTGTTAGCCTTTTGATTGTTACAACAGACTATTTTAATCAGGCTTTCCCTAATTTCTGTCAAATTAAGGAATTCAAAGTTTTAAAAAGGTTTGGGCATTTCTAAATTTTGAGTAATTAGTGTCGATTTCTGTTCTCATAAAAGGAAATATTAGGGGCAAAGGAAAAGTGTAAATAAAGAAAAGGGTAGACTTAGTCATTCTAATAAAAAAGAAGAGGAAGGACTATGCAGAACTATGTGTGGACTATATGTGAAATGAAAATCTTACAAAATCAAAGGAGAACTGAGAATGAACTGACCTTTGAGAACTTAAGAAGAAGCACAGTCTTAAAACCCAAGATTGCATTACTTTCTCTCATTCTTAAGAAGAAGCACGTTCTTCGATTTTCTTATCATCTTTGTATTTGTTATCTAGGATATGCTTGAAGCACTTACTGATGAAGATGCAGCCTTCAGTATGGATAACAACTCAATGTCAAGAAGACCAAAATCCTCACAACTGGACCGATAGGTAACAGCATGGTAAACGGAGAAAAGATTGAAGTTCTCAAGGACTTTGCCTTGCTTGCATCCACAATCAGTGTTCATGGAAGCAGCAATGAAGAGATCAAAAGACACACTGCGTTAGATGTATCTTCTGCACAAGACCATTTTAGAGTACTGAAAACCAAGGAGGTTACTTTGAGGACTAAGGTGTGTGTCTGACCCAGCCATGGTGTTTTTCCATTCCCTCATATGCATATGAAAGTTTGACATTGAATAAGGAAGACCAAAGAAGGATTGGTGCATTTGAATTGTGGTGCTGGTGAAGAATATTGAAAGTAGCATCAACTGCTAAAAGGACAAATAAACCTGTCTTGGAAGAAGTGCAGCCAGATCTCTCTTAAAGGCAGGGACGAGGAGACTTCATCTTACGAACTTGGAACATGCTGTCAGGAGAGATCAGTCCCTGGAGAAGGACATGAGACTTGGTAAAGTAAAGGGGCAGCAGAAGAAAAGAAAGTCCTCAAAGAAGTAGATTGACACCGTGGCTACAACAACGGACCCAAGCCCAAGAACAGGGCGGAAGGATGACCCAGACCGAGCAGTGATTCATTCTGTTGTGCATATGGTAGCTATGGGTCGAACCCACTCTATGGCACCTAACAATAACAACAACATGCTAGTACTATACTTGGAACATGTATTTATGTAGATTATCTTAGTGTTTTCATACTCAATAGTGACTCAAAGATTTAAATGTATAAATAACATTACTTCATCCACATACACATACATAACCTATCAGACACCAATGAGAAATGTAATAAAATGTACTAACCATTGCCAATTACAAAGCATTTTTATTATTTTTATATTTTATACTTTTCCTGTTTAAAAAAATAGAAGGAATAGGAACCCTGGTGGTGGAGTGGTTATGAGTTAGGCTGCTAACTGAGAAGTCAGCAGTTTGAAACCACCCAGCAGTTCCCTAGGAGAAAGATGAGGCTTTCTACTCCTGTAAAAAATAAAGGACTGGTTGTAACCCATTAAACTGATTTCCTACCCAATACTGAGTCACAATCTATAGTTCAATAGATAATGCTTCCCCGCCCTCCCCCCCATTTAACCTTTGTCAGTTTGGTGAGGTACACGTTAATAATCTTTATATTCATATGAGGATATTGAGATTATGAGTATTTAATTAACTTTAAAATAGCAAATTAATAGTGTGTGGCTATCAGAAATTTGACCAGATCTTTTTCAAAAACATTTAGGAATAGTCAGTCAACACATGTTTACTAGAACCTACTTGAAGCTCAGCATTGTGCTAGGAGCTCTAAGACCATAATAAATAAAAGAGATTATCTGATCACAGTTGGCCAATTTTGCACCCTCCAAATACCTCACCTCAGCCATGTGAGGGCTTCTAGAGAAAAGAATGTAATAAAGTCTGTAAGTATCCTTTCAAATTTAAGACTACAGCAATACATGGACCTTCTTCAATATGACCCCCAAATTGATGACATTCCCTTTGGTCACCTTCTTATCCCATGCACCATAGCTCTTCCAAATCTTCTCCCTTCTTCTCAAACCTTCTACAGGTCTACTGTTCCTCATTCCCAGCAGATGACATTGACTCATACCTCATCAAGAAAATAGAAATCGTAAGTCTGGAAACATTGTTTCCCAACACCACAATTCCAAACACAGATTTGCCTGTTCAAGTCCTTCCTCCTCCTCTAGCATGTATAATGCCAAACCCAAACCCAAACTCGATGTCATTGACAGACAGAACAGAACTGCTCCTGTGTGTTTTTGAGACTGTAACTCTTTACAGGAGTAGAAAGCCTTCTGTTTCTTCCATGGTGCAACTGGGAGTTTTGAACTGGTCACCTTTGGGTTCACAGCTCAACAAATTAACTACTACATCACCAGGGCTACTTATTTACAATACAGGTGCCCCTTTTTCCCTACAAGGCTGATTCCTCTACTATGTTCTAGAACTCATACCCTTTTATTATTCTTTTTTTTTAACATTCTTTTATTATTCATTTTCTTTCCAAGATCTTTAACTTCTTACACTCTCTAGACGTCTTCTGTTCCCTTTAAACATGCTCAGATTTCCCCATTAAAAGAAATGAATGAATAGAAGACACATTTAACTCACTTCCCTTTTTAGTGACTCCCCATCACTACCCAGCTGCTCTAAGAGACAAGCTTACAATTGCTGACACCATTTTCTCACTTCCCAATGGTTTTATTAATATATTCCATCTGGATCGTGCCTCTGCCAGACTATGAAAGCATCTTCCTGAAGATAACGAGGCTCTGTGAGGACACTGAGGCTGGGAGGTGTTACATTACGCTCCAAATGCAAATAAGTAATAAGTGGCAGTAGGAATGTGACGGATTTTTTCAGCAAGTATTTAGGAAGATCCAATTAAGAAATATTTACTCATACTTACTGTCCACTAAGTTTACATTCAATAAACATGTTGGTCCTTGATAATGCAGTAGTCAAACTGATGGGTGGTTCCTTCATTAGAGACACTGTTCTCTTGGCTTCCCTGAAAGGGTGCTCTTCTGGTTTGGTTCTGAACGTGAGTTTTTTGTGGTTTTTTTGTGTGTTTGTTTGTTTGACTGCTACTTTGTAGTTTTCTTTCTTGCTCACTTTCACTGCAACCTTTATTTTATGAAGTTTCCACAGAGTCAATTATAAGGTCTCTGCACTACATCTTTAGGCAATCTCTAACAAACTCACAGCTTCAAATGCCACATATCTTACTTGTGCATATTTATGCACTCTAGACAAAGATACTCTTCTCATAGTGACCCCATAGTACAGGGTAGACCTGCTCATGTGGGTTTCTGAGGACGTAACTCTTTACGGAGGAGACAGCTTCCTCTTTCTTCTGAGGAGGGACTGATGGTTTGGAACTGCTGGCCTTAAGGGTAGCAGCCTAACACTTAGTCCATCAAGCCACCACAGAGCTTTCCCTCTTGTTTTTACAGACAAAGACAATATACATGAAACATTCGTTTACATTTAACAGAGGGAAGCACACACACATTTAGATATTCTAAATCCATCACATGATACATATATACTTATAGACTGCCCTCAGCTTAGTTCATTTGTATTGTATATAGCACATTCATTGCTAATGAGTAGATTTCAACCCATAGCAACCCTCGGTTTACAAGGCTATAAATCTTTAAAGGAGGAAAAATCTTCATCCTTCTGCCAAGGAGGGATTGGTGGTTTCAAACTGGTGACCTATTGATTAGCACCCAACTTGTAACTCACTAGGCCGCCAGGCTCCTGCTTCATCTATGATGTTCTCTTTTTCAGTAAATGGCACAAAATCATACAGTGTAGCCCCTCGCTACTCCATCTGACCCATGTCCAAACCATAGCAAAGCATTCATCATGTAATCTTCAGAACATTTCTTGCATCGCTCCATTTATTTTTATCTCTATTTTGGCAGCATACTCTAAGCTACCACCAACATTCACCTGGGCTGCTGAATAACTTTCTAACTCTACATTTGATCCTGCCATTTCTCAGCTTGAAAGCTTGTGAAAGAATTCTAAATACTCTAAGGATAAAGATATACTACTTTCTCTAAGAGACATACCCAGAAATACCAGAGAATTCAGAGTATTTAAAACGCTGTCACAGCATCTTGTATCTTTTCTTCACACCTGATACCATACCATGTAATTGTATTAATTCATGTCTCCACCACTATATTATGGGTTCCAGGAGGGGAAAAACAGTATCTGTATTTGATCAGCTTTTTTGTAGCTTCAGAGATTAGCACATCACTTGGCACAAATGGATGCTAAATAAATAAACAGATCAGTAATGGTGTTTCACAAGGCAAGGATAAGAGATAAAGATATTAATTCTATGTCTCAGGCAAGAATTTCTAAAGAGACTGAGAGATTGAAAATAATCAACATGAAATAAAATTTTCTGCAATGTATCAATTAATCCTTTAGAAACTGGACCAGAATATTACTGGGAAAGCATATACATATGTAACTTTATGCCACGTTTTCTGCAGGTTTATCCTCAAAAGGTAAACCTGCTGATAGTAGACTCTATAAAGGAAATGAAAAGAAATGGAATCAGAGAACAGTATTTAATATTAAAATGTTATATTTTAGATTGAATTTTATCTGTCTTTTTTCCCCTATAAAGCACATTTACGCCACTCTTGCCCAAAGTATTCAGAAAAGGATTCTCCATTAGGAATATATTGACGTAATAATATGTTAAAAGCAAGAAAACTTCCAAAACAAACTAACTCAAGAGCTGGGGGGGCGGGGGGGGACCCAAAGAAAGGCAAGGCAAGCAATTAACAAGTGATTAAATCTAAAACTGTGTCAAATGGAAAGTGTTTCTTTAAAAAGAACAAAGAAATAAACAGACCTTTCGCTAGTCTGATTATAAATAGGAAAGGAACCACAGTAAAAGAGGAGGCGAAAGAATAGTGATGAAAGATTTGGGTTTTGCTTGGGGGGTTTTTGGTAATTTTTGGAGATTACTAAAAGCCAATGTTTCTTTTTTTTTTTAACATTTTATTAGGGGCTCATACAACTGTTATCCCAATCCATACACAACATCAATCGTGTAAAGCGCATTTGTACATCGTTTCTCAAAACATTTTCTCTCCATTTAAACCCCTGACATTAGGTCCTCATTTTTCCCCTCTCTCCCCGCTCCCCCCTCCCACATGAGCCCTTGATAGTTTATAAATGGGTATTTTGTCATATC
>NW_022103920.1:39561350-39576949 GCF_000313985.2 Echinops telfairi
TTTTGATAGCTGGGCACCATCAGCTTTCTTCGCCACATTTGCTTATGCACCCATTTGTCTTCAGTGATCCGTTCGACACCCCGTGATCACACAGGTTGATGTGTTGTTCCATGTGGGCTTTGTTGCTTCTGAGCTAGATGGCTGCTTGTTTACCTTCAGGCTTTTAAGACCCCAGACGCTATATCTTTTGAAAAAGCCAATGTTTCTATGAAGTGATTAATCTTGTTGGGAAATACATGTAATAAAATGAATTTTTAAAAATAGATAAAATGTGAATAAATTTCATTATTTAGAAGATATGCTTAAATCAAAGGCACTGAATTATATGAAGACAAATGTGACATCAGGATTGGAAAAGGCTTATTAATAATCGTTGTGATATGCAGATGACACACCCTTGATGATGAAAGTGATGAAGACTTTAAAGCACTTGTTGATGAAGACTTCTAGGAGTACAGCCTTCTGAATCAATTCCAACTCAATGTAAATAAAACAGAAATCCTCATAAATGGATCAGTAGTTGACATCAAGATAAATGGAGAAAAGATTAAAGTAATCCAGGATTTTTGTCTTGCTTGGATCCATAATCAATGCTCATGAAAGCAACAGTCAAGTGATTAAATGACACATTGCACTGGATAAATCTGCTGCACAAGATGTCTTTAAATTATTGAAAAGCAAGAATGTTGCATTGAGGACTAGAGCAACTGGTCCAAGTCATAGTATTTTCAATGACCTCACATGCATGTGAAAGTTGGACATTGAACAAGGAAGACCACAAAGAATTGATTCATCTGAATGGTGGTGCTGGTGAAGCAGATCGGCAGTACCACGGAGTGCCAAAAGAACAAACAAATCTGTCGTGGAAGAAGTAGAATCAGAATTTCAAAGATGGTGAGAGTTTGTCTCATGTACTTTGGACATATTATCAGGAGAGACCAATCCCTGAAGAAGGACGCATGCTTGGTAAAGGAGAGGGGAAGCGAAGAAGAAGAAGACCCTCCGCGAGGTGAACTGACACAGTGGCTGCAGCAATGGACCCAAACATCGGAACCGTTGTGAGGATGGTGCACAGCTGGGCGGTGTTTCCGTTCCCTCCCGTTGTACATAAAACTGCTATGAGTCAGAACCAACTCAACAACACTTAACAACAACAACAGGCTTAAGTCTGCTGCTAAGAAAATATGTGCAGGGGGAAGATGGTAATAGCACCATATTTTAAAATCTCTTCATGTTACCCATCTCCACCAAAAAATAAAAGGGGAGGGGGGACAGAACAACTACGATAGCGTTGATCTTCATTAGCTCTTATTTCCTGCCTTTCATAGGAAGACGCCGTTTCTGACATTTTTATTTGTGCAACTTCTACTTTGTGAATCGGAGGTTACAGTGATGCTCAAACACCTGTGTTCAATTGGACATAATAAGAATAAGACAGATTGTGAAAATTTTAGCTGATACCACATAATGATTTGAATCAAAGTTGTAATTAGGAAACTAACTTACTATGTAAGCTGTCATCTTAAAAAGCAATAAAGTATTGGAGAGCGGGAAATATATATATATATAACTAATCTACAGGTTGCTAATACATAGATGTATATGTATATGTATGCACATGTATTTATGCACATTATTCAAATCCTTTATGTTTGTCAGTGTTAAAATTTTACAAAATATATTACTCAGATTCTCCAAATTTTTCAATGTGATCTGTCGGTAACTAAAAACATATGTTAAAATCTACTTATAAGAAAACAAAACAAAACTGATGTCATTTCTATGCTCATAGAGATTACAGTCCAGGGAGGGGGACAGAGGTTCATCAAATTAATTACTGAATTACAGACCACATTCAGTAGTGTGAAAAAAGATATAAGGTCTTGTAATAGTATCTAAAAGATGGCACTGATTGGGCTGGTAGTCCTAAGAAAGTGACTTTTAAGTCTGAAGGAGGAATGGGAATTAACTAAATCAAATTAGGGGGAAGAAAAGTGTATTTGGGGAAAGAAATACATTGTGCAAATACCCTGAGGCTGAACAGAGCAGGGCACATTCAGAAATAGGAAGGAAGTCCAAGGGACCTGTGACTGATAAACTTTAAGGTGACCCATGAACTCTTCCTCCTGATATTTTGTGTCCTTGTCTCTCTAAGGTGATGGGGGCCAGGACCTGCTTTCAACTAATAAAATGTGGCAAAAATGATATGATATACCTTATTGTATACCTGATTATATTACATACCATATATACTCGAGTATAAGCCAACCCAAATATAAGCCAAGGCACCTAATTTTACCACAAAGACTAGGAAAACTTACTGACTCAAGTATAAGCCTAGGGTGGGAAATGCAGCAAATTTCAAAATAAAAATTGATACCAATAAAATTACATTAATTGAGGCATCAATAGGTTAAATGTTTTTTGAACATTTATTTCAAGGAAAGATAGTAAACTAGATCTGTAGGTGGAAAAGAGGGTCAACAAAAACAATATGGTATCAACAATAACTTTAAAAGTACAAAAACCTTAGCTCAATCAGCAACCAAGCTAAAACACGAGTTAAAATCCTTCAAAACTGGATTTCTCCTCATCATCTGTATGTCCACACAGAGCTTCAGCTTTAGCTGGTGTGAGGTTATCAGCATAGACATTGTCATCATCACCGAGTTCACCGTCATCACCATCACTGCTGTCGTTCTCATACACAGCGCTGTCTTCACTGCCATCCCCAGCATTACCAAGGCCACACTTCTTGAAGGCGTGTTGCACCATCTCCTCTGGAATCTCTTCCCATGTGTCACGAACCCACTTTGCTATCAAGTCTATGTTGGGCTTCATCAGATTTCCAACTTTTTCCAGTTGGACTTGACCAGATGACATCCCTTCATGCCACATCTTTTGCACATGGTCTTTGGAAGGTTCATTTAAACACGCAGCTAGGGACTGCAATACAGATGTAAGCCCACCTGGAATAACGGCCAAAGTAACTTGAGAAGACTTTGCCAATTTTTTTATGTCATCAGATGTGTGGGCTCTGAACATACCCCAAACCAGCAATGATGGTTTTCTCTTTAAGGCAGCTCCTGGTCGTCGTTCCAAATTTCTTCCAGCCATTTTTTTCTTCCATCTTCATCCATCCAGCCTTTAATATGTGTGCGCACTGTAATTCATGGTGGGAATTTGGCCTTTTTAGGCAAGGTCTTTCTTTTAAAAATAATGACAGGTTGCAGCTTAGTTCCATTAGCCAAACATGACAGAACGGCTGTGAAATAGTTTTTAACCATTTCTTGTGGTTCTGAGTAAAAATAGCTTTGTTTCCCAAACTTGCCACGATTCTGTTGTTTGAAAGCTCAAAGGTCATAGGTGTTTCATCCATATTCCTAATATCTCCCTGGGTCATAGTTATGGATCCTTCTTTGTTTTATGATGAATGAATGGAATGGCATCAGTTTTTCACCAAGGGTTTTTGGCAACTTCTGTAAAATCTTTGTTCTCTGCTGCAAACAAAGGGCAAACCTATTCATGAAGTGGGTACACCATCCTGCAGATGCAACAAAATTTTCTATGCCTGGTGTTTTTAATTTGTCGTCTTTAGGCATTTGAAGGGCACATGAGCGAATTCCCATGCATGTTAGGCAGGAACCATTCTGACAACACTCCATAACCCATTTATGCAATTCAGTCTCTAGAGCCCATGTGAAGTTGTGAAACCACATCAAGCTTTTTTTGCCTTTGGAATCTTTTCCAAGTCCGCTTTCATTTCCACCACTCCCTCACTTGTTTTTTGTCAACACAAAATTCCCTACTTGCAATACTGTTATTACTTTCGTCTGCTCTTGACACAACCTTAAGTTTGAAACGAGTTGCTAACGCAACACATGCAGTAACACAGTGCGTACACATCACAATGTGTATGTTATCAGCCCTAACACAGGCTCCTCTGTGCAAGCATAGTCAACACTGGGTCCAGACGGGTTAATAAGAAAACAAAATATAAAATATAGCAGACTAAGGACTGTAAATAAATGTATTGTATATTCAAAACCAGAGACATACCGGTACTTGTATTCAGCAATGCTTGGGCAGAGCAAGGGGGCGTGACCAAGCACGGGTAAGACTGTAAAGGCTACGTCATTGGTCACAGCCTTGGGCAAGAGTGGGAGAAGAGCGGACGCACCCGACATTCATCTGACAGAAGTGGGCAGGTTCTTGCCCAGTACAGCACGGACCACACACAGGCTGCCGGCATGCAGGAGAAAAGAAAAGGGGTGATAGCAGCAGTCATTGGACCCCCCACAGAGGCTGCAGGCACCCGCAGATGAGTGAGAGAGACCGGAGAACACCTGCACTGCACCGGAGAACAGGTAAGTGGGGACCCTCACTTGAGTATAAGCCAAGGGGGGCTTTGTCAGCATAAAAATATGTGCTGAGACTTGTTTGGAGGTTCTAGCAGGGGAGCGCAGCTACTCGTATACCCTTGACCGAAGGACGGTCTTCCTTCTATCGGGAAAGGTCGTCCTCTTCAACCGAGCGCGCAGCTTCGGGAGGGACGCACATGGAGCGGTGAGGGAGGAAGGGGACACCCGCCTAGCCAGCCAGATCAGCCGAATCAACCCTGGCGATCAATGGGGTGACAGATGAGCCCCTAATAAAATGTTAAAAAAAACACAAACAAAAAAAATAAAAACAAGAAGAAAAAAAAAGAATACACAGAAAAAAAATATGTGCTGAAAAACGCGACTTATACATGAGTATATATGTAAGTCATTTTTAATTGCATTACGTAGGTTATTGGATTGTAACTCATCTTGCCACGAGACTCTCTCTCCCTTGCTGGCTTTGAGGAAGCAAGTAGTCATATTGAGAAGGCTAACATGGCAAGGAATGAGGGTCGTATTCAGGCACAAGCCAACAAGAAATTGAAGCACTCAGATTCCAGTTCACAAAACCCGAATGCTACCAGCTACCATGTATACTGGGAGCTGGATCCTTTTCCAGTAAACTTCTAATGAGGCCATAGCCCTGGCTGATGCCTTGATTATATAGTTTAGGAAACATCGAAACAAAAGGCCTTACTGACTCAACCCACAAAAACTTAGATACTAGATGTGAGCTGTTTTGAGCTACGTTTGTGGTAAGTTTGAGATAAGCTGTGCAGCAATAGATACATAAATGTGGGCCGGGAGACAGGATCACTGTTGACACAAGTCATTCTGGACGACTCCCAAGCCTATGTCCTGAAAAGCAATGCAGCTTTGCATCTTGCTCCCTAAAATAACAGTCACGAGTGGACCCTTCAGCCTCTAGGCTGTAGGCAATCTGGTTGCCGTTAAGTCAACATGTTGCAAGGTCGCCCAAAGCAACTGGTGCAGAGTGACCCCAAGAAACGTCCTTGAAACTGTAAGAAGAGAGAGGCATGCACAGCTAGGCATCAGCAGCACAGGCCACGACTGATTCAGCTCCAGACACCATCTGACAGCAACAAAGACCCTGAGCCAAAAGCACACGCAGCTAAGGCCTTCCTGAGTTCCTGACCCGCAGAAACTCAAGGGTTGCTCTGTGAGAGTTCTGGGTGGAATGTTTTTGTCATGCCAAAATGATAACCGGAAGAGATAATAATAAAACTCATTTATCTAATTTGCAGGACAAAAAAAGAGTAAGAACCAATTTCGTAGCTTGAGAGCTAACAAATAAAAAGAATAAAGACTTTGTCCCACTTTATTCATATGATTATATAACCAGATATCCAAGTTGTGGCAGCATCTCTGCTAATACATGAAAGAGAATGATCGGATTAGAAGATCGCCGTTGCTTTGTTTGCCTGTTTATTTTCATATGTTCGACATAAACTCGTATGTCACTAAAGGCTCCACGTCCTCTTCTGTTTTACTTTTCCTCCTTTTTTAGCCTCTCAGACAATATTTAGATCTGAAGGTAAGGAATCTGAAGGTTTTTTTGTTTTGTTTTAATTTGTTCCCATTAAATCCTCCATTTTTCTTATCCCCCCTCCCCTACCACATCCTTCCTTACACCCCACTCCCATCCCCATCCCTGGCCTCTCTCTAATCATCAAGGTCTTGTCTACTGGTATAAAACCACCTTTATTCTATGTTTTTCCTATAACAATTATGATGTTGACCATTTATCTTTGTGAGATTCAGTGAGTTTGTTCAGCACAATGTTCTCTAGGTGTGTCCGTGCCGTGCAGTGATTAAGAGAGTTATTGTCGCTCTTGACTGAAAAATAAACTGCCATAGTGTGAAACTACTGAAGCTCAGTTTAGCCCTTCCTCTATAGTTGATGTTTTTGGTTGTTTCCATGTATTCGCCATTGTGGAAAGTGCTGCAATAAACATAGGTGTACATATGTCTGTCTATTAGTGTTACACTCTTAATTTCTTTGGGGTATATACTCAGTAGAGGGACTGCTGAATCGTAAGGTGCTAGGATTTGCATTTGTTTAAGGAAGTAACATACAATTTCCCTAATGGTTGTACAATTCTACAGTCCCATTACCGATGTAAAAGCAAGCCTACCTCTCCATATTCTTTCCAGCATTTATTTTCTGTTTTATTTAATTTTGCCAGAAGTATCTGTGTGAGGTGATATCATCGTTTTAATTTGTATTTTTCTTATGGCTAATGATTGAGAACATTTCTTCATGTGGTTGTTGGCCACTTGCATGCCATCCTTGGTAAATTGTCTATTTATGTCTTGTGCCTATGTTTGTATTGGGCTGTTTGTGTTTTTATTGGGAAGATGTTGTCATTTTCCATAGATTTTGGAGACTAAACCTTTATCTAATGATTATTACTGAATTTTTTTTCCCCAATCTGTGGGTTCCCTGCTGACTCTTTCGGTGAAGTATTTTGCTGTGCATAAATGTCATATTTTTATAGGTCCCAATTCCTTTATTTTACATAGTGTGGATATTTTTCTATAGTGTGGATAGTTTTCATTGTGTTTGATAGTGTGTTTATGCCTGTATTCGGGTTCTTAATTTTAACCCTATTTTTCATTAATGGTCTTAATAAATGTGGGATTTACAGTGAGGTCTTTGATCCATTTTGAGTTGGTTTTTTTTTTTTACATGGTGTGAGGTATGGGGCTGATTTCATTCTTTTGCAGCTAAGGATCCAGTTTTTCCAGCGCTATTTGTTGGAAAGGCTGTCTCTTGTCCATTTAATGTATTTTAGTTCTTCGTCAAAAATTTAATTCTGTAAAGGTCTATAGGCATTTGGTTGTATGTCTGGGTTTGGGTTCTCCATGTTAATCTATTGCTCTTCATATTTATCATTGTACCAGCACCAGGCTGTTTTGATAACCATGGCTATATGATAGATTTTATTTTAATAGTGTCTTATTTTTTAATAATATTTTTAGCTTATTTATCCTAGGTTCTTTTCTTTTCCATATAAAGTTAATGATTAGTTTTCCCATTTCTTTGAAAAATGATGGTGTGACTTAGATCAGAATTGCATTGAATTTGTAAAGTATTTTTGGTGATATTGACGTTTCACAATGTTTAGTTAGTCTATCCAGAAACATGGTAACTTGTTCCATTTGTGTAAATTCCTTTCAGTTTCTTGAAGGAGTGGTTTGTAGTGTCCTTCTATAGGCCTTTTGTTTCCCTGGTAAGATTTATTCCATAGCATTTTATCTGTTGGGTAATTATTGTGAATGGTATTATTCTTTTGATATCCTAACAGCATCATCATTCTTAAGATACAAAAATCCAACTGATTTCTGTATGTTGATCTTATAAGCTGCTACACTGCCATATTTTTCAATTAGTTTGAGCAATTGTTTAATTGAATCTTAGGGATTTTCTGTATATAAGAAGATGTCATCTGAAAATAAAGAGATTTTTATTTCTTCTGTGTCTATGTAGATACCTTTAATCTTTTTTTGGTGTGTTATGGCTCTAGCTAAAACTTCCAAGGCTATATGAAATGAAAGTGGTGATCAGGGCAACTTTACCTGGTTCCCATGAGAAGAGGAAATGATTTCAATTTCTTCCCAGTCAGGAAGGTGCAGGCTATTGCTTTCACATATGTGGCTTTTATTATGTGGAAAATTTTTTCCTTATATACCTATTTTGCTGAGTGTTTTATCAAGAATGGCTGTTGAGTTTTAGCAAATGCTTTTTCCTGCATGAATTGATATAATCATATGGTTCTCTCATTTTGTTTGTTTGTTTATGTAATGAATTACATTGTTTTCCTAATACTAAACCACCCCTGCATATTTGATATGAATCCCACTTGATCGTGATGTATTATTTTTTTTAATGTTTAGTAGAATTTGTTGGCTAGTGTTTTACAGAAATATCCCCATTATTTTTTAACTCATAATGAACTAATGAATCTAGACACTGAGTTGTCAACATCACAAAGGAATGACCACTAGGCATTAAGTGTGTTCTGAGAGAAGAACCCCACCACCTATAACATAGTCTTTAAAATACCACACACACACACACACACATACACACACACACACACATCTAATGATTAAGCATCTAGATCCAACTATCAATGCATAAGACACAGAGAGAAAAGAGGAACATGTAAATGATACCACGCCACAAGCATGCAGTCTGTAAAATCCAGATTTGGGCTGTCCAATACTATAATCAATACCAAAAATATATCAGTTGTATTAGTCTGGGTTGTCTAGAAAAATAAAACCAGTGACATTCATGTATGTATAAGAAAGAACTTTACATCAAGAAGTAATTTGATGTCAGTAAGGCATCCCAGCCAAGTCCAACCCAAGCCCATGGGACAAGTATTAGCCGGAGCCCTCTTCAGACTTTGCTGAAGCAGAGAGGTGAAGAAGGCAGCAGGGCCAGTGGATGCAGAGTCTCACAGACCCAAGGTCAGTAGGAACATGGCAGGATGTTCACATCGCCAAGATTGGCCCCCAGGATTAACGACCCAGATGGGTTGTCCCTGGAGGCCGACATGGAGTCCCAGCAAGAAAGAAGGTGAAGGGCCAGAGAAGGAAAGAGAATTTCTCACTGTCTCTCTAATAGAAAATGGCACAACCCCAAGGAGGCATCATCAGACCTTGACCTGATTAATAAGTTGGACTCCACTGCTACACTTACACACAGCATCAAGTTGACATAAAATCTAACTCTTGCATCAGTTTTATTGACTATGTAAAGGCATTTGGCTGCTTAGATCATAACAAATTATGGGGAAATATTGTGAAGAATGGAAATTCCAGCACACTTATGGTGCTCTTACAGAATTTTCCCCCCAAAGCTATGTATTTGATTTTTTTTTTAACAAAACAACCTTATCATTTCAAAGTACTCTCCATTACACTGAATACATTTATCAAATGTGCGAGTCCATTCTTGGAAACATTTTTCAAATTCATCTGTTTGGAAGGCTAACAGCACCTCCCTGATTTTTTTTTTCACCTCTTCTACATTGTCAAATCACTGTCCTTTCATGTCCATCTGCATTTGTGGAAACAAAAAGAAGTCACATAGAGTGAGGTCAGATGAGTATGGTACATGGGGCAAGAGAGGCTTGCTGTTTTTTGCCAAAAACTGGCCCACTGAGATGGCTGCATGAGCAGCTGCATTGTCATGGTGGCAAAACCAGTCCTCCATCTGCCACAAATGAGGCCTTTTTTCTTGCACACACTGTTATGTAATCTTTTCAGAACCTCTAAATAGAAAGCTGATTA
Source organism: Echinops telfairi (assembly GCF_000313985.2). Lineage (NCBI taxonomy): Eukaryota > Metazoa > Chordata > Mammalia > Afrosoricida > Tenrecidae > Echinops > Echinops telfairi. The sequence continues at coordinate 39,571,058 of NW_022103920.1, forward strand.
ACAGTCTGATCTGGTGGAATGAACTCCAAATGCACCACAAGTCGACATTTTCATCGTTGTTTTGGGAAGTTGACTGACATCCAGAACAAAGTTGGTCATCAATCAACATTTGACCTTTTGTGAATTGAGAAAACCACTTGAGTTTCACTTGAAGTACTGCTCAAATACACTTGAGTTTTTCCCATAGCGCTATCCTTGTAAGCTGTGTTCAACATCACAACAATCTGCGGCATTTTTCCCCCGAGCAGGAAACAAAATTTCACAGCCGCATGCTGTTCGCTTAAATCAGCCATCACAAAAAATTAAGAAGTTCAAGCAAAACTGCTTTCCCCCCAAAATTCACTGTGACCTGAGAGATCCTTCCCAGGCGACACCACTGGGTGCACTACCTCACAGTGAGTTGATGGATGCTCAAAGCTTGCCTAGTGGGAAACATGCCTAGCAGAGCTTTTTTCTGTTTGGGGGGCGGGCCGTTCCCTCGTAGGCCAAGAGGCAGCTATTGGAACAGAACAAGAGGGTGCTGAGTGATTGAAGATTGGGAATGGTGTGCACCAGTGTTGTATCCTTTCATCATACGTATTCAATCTGTGGGTTTAGCAAATAATTTGAGAAAATGGACTACACGGAGAGCATGGCACAGGCTTAAGGTAGACCTATTAACAACCTGTGTTACCTTGTTTCAGCAAGCCTATTTGCTGAAAGCGAAGAGGACTTGGAGTGTTTACTGACAAAGATTAAAGATTATAGCCCTCAGTATGGATTACACATCAACATAAAGAAAACAGAAATCCTCACAATTCAATATGAGTCAGAACAAACGCAATAGCACCTAACAACAACATTATTTTGAAGCAAATCTCAGATCCACTTACAGCAAACATCTGGGAAAAACAAACAGCACAGGTGTCCAGCTTCCCAACTCCAAATGTCACAGCAAGTTACAGGAAAACATCTTTGCATGAGAAGACCCCTGACCTCTTAAGAAAACTGGAGAAAAACTCTTGGAACTGATAGCTGTGGCCAACTACCATTTGGAAGGAAAAGAGAGAACACTAATAATTTTGTTTGCTTTATGGGCTCTCGAATTTCCCTCGTGGTGGATATGACCTGGGGAAACAAAATAAAAAGCTAATGAACACTTATTACATGAGTGTCTACAGTGTCCCTGGCGTGGCTCAGCAGAACCAAGGCCCATAAACAAGGTCAGATTAGTTAAGTAGTATGAGTGCCCAACTTCACAATTCTGAAATTCAGAGTTGTGAATGTGGACACCGGAGCTGAATATCTTGCAGACATTTGCCCTAAGTCTGTGTGTAAAGGAGTTGATCTGCTCTTCAAATGTATCCACACCCAATTAGAATGCACATGGGCCCTGCACTGAGAACTCAGCAACATGTTTGTACACATGCGATTTAATTAAAGTCACCCATATAATTAAAGCCTGTGGTCTTGCCAACGCTTTTGAAATGTTCTGTTCTGTTCAGGGTCAGATCACCGAATAAACAAGTTAAGCACATTCTAATTTACTAATCTGTTGTGGACAACTTCAGTTTGTTTGTTTTTACCACATCACAGATTCTGCTTCTAGTTTTGACTGGTAGCTTTCTCTCTCCCAACCCCACGGTAAAGTCTCTTCAAATGTATAATCCCTGTTGTTGGCCACAGGAACCCTGCTGGTGTAGGAGTTACACATTAGGCTGAAATCTGCAAGGTCAGCTGTTCGAAACCACCAGCCACTCTGTGTGAGTCTAAAGACAAAACTTTCTGCTCCTGAAAACAATTACAATCTTAGAAACACACAGGGACAATTCTACCTTATCCAATCGAGTTACCATGAGTTGGCATCCACTGGATGACAATGAGTGCATTGGTCGTAGGACAGCGTGATAACACCACTGGACCAAACAGGATACACAATGTTCCCTAACCTCTAACAAGTGAGCTGTATAAGGAAACACCAAATGTACTGTCAAGAGACAAAGTGGTACCTGGTGCAGGTCTACCTACCACTTTACCTTGTCTATATAAGAAGAAACATATTGAGATAGATAACACATGACTTCTGGAACCTAGAGCCAAGCCCCACAACAAAAGGTACTGTGAACTAATAAGGCCAGCCTCCCAGTGAAGAAAATTTTCTCACCCTGATGTCTGAAAAAGCAAGCAGACAGTGATTCAAAGAGGTAAAGACAACAAATGGTTTGTTTTTCTTTCTGTCTACTCATGTTTCTAAAACAAAACCATAGGACCCGCGAGATTGTATAGCCAAAGGGATAGGACTTCCTGCTCCACAGCTTAGGCTTCCTACCTGCCCTTTGGGACTCTGGACCCTCCTCAAAGCTGCAGCCTATTATATTCCTAGGACGTATGCCAAAGTCCATTCCTAAGTGTGGAATATGCTAGTCTGGAACCCAAGTAAGGAAGACTGAAGAACCGATGCCTTTGAATTATGATTTGGGAGAAGAATAATGAATCTACCATGGACTGCCAGAATTAAAACATTTGTTTGGAAGAAGTACAACCAGAATGCTCCTTTAAAACAAAGACGGTGAGAAATGGTCCCACGCAATTTGAATGTTCCATCAAGAGGAACTGGTCCCAGTGGTGAGAGTGGCGATACTGGGAGGGTCGAGCGAGGGTGGGGTCGAAAGGGGGAATCGATTACAAGGATCTACATGTGACCTCCTCCCTGGGGGACGGACAGCAGAAAAGTGGGTGAAGGGAGACGTCAGACAGGGCAAGATATGACAAAATAATAATTTATAAATTATCAAGAGTTCATGAGGGAGGGGGGAGAGGGGAGGGAGGGGAAAATGAGGAGCTGATGCCAAGGGCTTAGGTGGAGAGCAAATGTTTTGAGAATGATGAGGGCAATGAATGTACAAACATGCTTTACACAATGGATGTATGTATGGATTGTCATAAGAGTTGTATGAGCTCCTAATAAAAATTTTTTTTAAAAAAAAAGAGGAACTGGTCCCTAGAGAAGGATAGCATGCGTGGCAGAGGGTCAGCAAAAGAGAGGAAGAACTTCAGGAAATGGAGAGCAAAAAGAGAAAAACTGTTAACCAGATGGACTGACACAGTGATGCCAACAATGGGCTGAACCACACGAATGATTGTGAGGAGGGCGCGAGCACTGGCAGTGGGAACTGGCCGGTGCTTTGTGCTGCTGGGCATTGGTTGCGATGAGTCAGAATGGACTCCGTGACACCTGACCACAGCAGAATGCAAAGAACAGAGGCCCGGGGTGGCACAAACAGTTAAATTCCAAAAGACTAGCCATTGCAAACTCTAGAGATGGGTGCCCGAGGCAAATGAAGTCACTAAGGGTACACAGAGCACATCGCCGGTAAATGCTAGGGCATACATACTGTTGTCACAACAGCAACCAAAACCCAAAGGAGATGTATAGTTATAAATGTGTATATGAGTGTGCATATATCTATGTGGATATATGTATATGCATGCACTCGTATTCATGTATGCATATATATGTATATATATATTCATAGGTAATAAAGCATAATAGGGACACAGTTACAGATATAACCAAATACCTCATGGCACTGGTTTTCTGGGTTTGAAGTCTTTAGACCACAGTATCATGGGACAACTCTGTCGGTTGGCATAATATAGTTCATAAAGTTTATATTTGACACCCTAATTTGGTGAATAGTGTCTAGACTCTATATTCTAGAGTCTTTAAAACTTGGAAACAGCCATTGTGTTAGTCCGAGTAAACTAGAGAAACACATTCATGGACACACTCATGTGTATAAGAAAGATATTTATATACAAGAGCAGTTGAATATTGAGAAAACATCCCAGCCCAGTCCAGATCAAGTCCGTAATTCCAATATTAGCCCATATGTTTAATATCAATCTATGAAGTCCTCTTCAGACTCATGAAACACATGCAATGACACTGAATGCAAGACGATCACAGGCCAGTGGGTGGGAAGTCTTGTAGAACCAGTGTTGTCATAAGCATCTCAGCATTGTCAGGGGTCTCTGTATGGCTGTTCCAGCTCAGGGCATTAGCATGATTCCATGTGTCTTGTCAGTAGTGGTGTCTCAGGGAGTGAGCAGAGACAGAGAGGTTTCTCCCATCTCCCAGGAGGAAAATACAGTAATTTCCAGAATTCTCAGGAGAAGGCCATGCCCACACAGAGGTCTCATTGGTTATCTCTGGATTGACAGGCTAGACTCCACCCCTACACTCTTAATCCTCAAATTGACACCATATTATGTGACTACCACAGCCACCTAAAGTATTTGTTGGTTTCTTCTCATCCAGAGAACAGGCGAAAGAATGAAACCAAAGACTCATAGAAGAAGCTAGTCTACAGGACAAATCCTGGCTACATCTACCCTGAGACCAGAAGAACTAGATGGTGCCCAGCTGATTCTGATCAGGGGCACAATAAACGAATCCTGACCGAATTGGAGCAAAAGGTGGAACATAATACAAATTCTTAAATAGTCTTAACTTTTTTCATCGGTTAAGCCTAAAGGACTCCCTGAGACTATTGCCCTGAGATACCACACAGATATGGAGCCAAAACTATTGCCTGAGGTCACCTTTTAACTAAATAACACAATAACGCATTAAAAAAATTGTTTTAATATCAGTGAGCACTGCATATCTTTTTTTTTAAGTTCTCTAACAAATAGTTAACAGTCCACAATTATCCTAACTCAAAATTGAAAGGGTAAAGGGACAAAGAAACCCAACTACTGAGAACAAAATCTCCAGAATAAAACTAATGAGAATGTTGACATATTTGGGGAAATGTAGCCAAGACCAGTGAATAATGTATGTAGTAATTAATAAAGGGAAGCCTAATTTTCTGTGGACCCTTCCACCAAAAACACAATGAAATATCTTTAAAAATAAAATACACCTTTTGTTAAATAAAGCCCTATGGAGTAGAGTTCCATGAGAACCGTGTAGAGGCACCCCAGGAGACGGGCTGGTGATGAGCTTCCCAAAGTTCACAGGCTTGAAAGCACTGTAGAGCCATTCCAGTTTGCACACACGTGGCCTCCGTGAGCCAGAGTAGAATCTACTTGATGGCAACAATATCCACCAGAGCAGTTGTGGCGAGAAGTACAAAATACACTCATTTGTTGTTCTTTGGAGGTGAGTCTCAGCATGCCCTAGCCTAGACCCATGGCCTTCTAAAACCTTCTGCTGTCGTAGTGGGTTTGGAATCTGAAGGCTTTATCTTCCCTTCTCTGAAGCACACATGGTTAATCAAGGTTCCCACCATGCCACAGCGCAACTCAAGTTTGTTACTTCTTGCCTGCTCATTCTGTCTGATTAATATGATCTAATTGATACAGTAAACTGCTAGGATAGTGTATGGACTATTCAGAAGGTCTAGGCCTTTTCGGGGATGCGTGGTGGAGAGGAGGGGAGAATTACCATAGCGCTGAAACTTAACTATAAATAAATCCTGATGCCCATCCCCTCAGGAACTCAAAATGTTTCTCATCGTTCTTCTGGACGGGGAGGAAAGGAATGCATTTACTAAGTTGGTGCTTGCCGTGTCCCTGACACTCTTTTTGTTGCTTTACCTCTGGTAAAGCATGTCTAGAACAGCTATGACTGGAGCCGTTAATCAGTAGAGTTTTGATATAATTCATGTGACTCACCACGGGCGAATCAAATAGGGAATATGACAGGGACCACCGGCCCTTAGTTCCATAGGTCTGTAGGACTTGGTGTGTATATGTGTGTGTGTGCGCATGCATGTGTGCACACCGTGCATATGAACACACACACACCAAAGAAAACCCAGTTTCTGTTGAGTCAATTCTGACTCTGAATGACCCCCATGCATCGGAGTAGAACGAAATTCCACAGGGTTTTCGATGGCTGTGATC
>NW_022103920.1:39577964-39585301 GCF_000313985.2 Echinops telfairi
TGGACCATGTACATTTTCTATGATGCTGTAGAAGCTTTCCTCATGAGGACCAATACTCCTAATTTAGTTGACGTGATTTATATCAGAAAAGTGATTGTGTTCAGAAAGGGATCATGACATTGTGTTCTGGTGACTGTCCTCATCTTCCTGGTCAACCATCTTTTGATTTTTTTCCAGTTGTATAAATTAAGCAATAACCTATTGTCAGTTGACCTTTGATCTTTCCCCCTAGAAACCCAATTCTTTCATTTATTTATTCTGTAGTTTATTAGAGCTTAAATTCTGAACATCCCATTTGCAGGCTATGAATGATAGAGAAAGCCCAAAATCCATTTGCAGAGTCCCCATGTGGATTAAGCCTCCTTTGAATTCTTTCTGACCATTAACGAGGGATGTGAACAGTCTTGTCCTCAAGCAGAGTATATTGGAAAGGGGATTGCCTTCACCCTCCTCCAGCCAGTGCAGGGGAACAGTCTCCATTAGGTGCTTGGCCAGGTGTGTTCTTGATGGAGATCATCCCTACTGGGGGGGTCACATAGTCATGAATCATGCCCTATCAGTCATTCCCTGACTGCTTTGGACCTATCTTGTAAGCTCTTCTGTCTAACATAATATGCATGTCCCAATCATGGTCCCAGGCCCGCTTTTGCAGTCTCACCTGAAGCAGTGATGTATTGATCTGCTACAAATAATGCTTTTGCTACAGCTTGCTTTGCTCTCCATGCCCTCTGTATCTCAATAAACTCTTGGACACCATTATGATATTGTGCTAATGGCATCCCTCATCCAGATGATGCACCTTTGTCTGTGTCTTGTCTCTGTGCTATTTAAGACTTAGTAAATGTTCTCCTTAAATTATATTTGGGATTTGGAGTCCTTTGTAGCCTAAAGCATTAGGTTGAGTTCCTCCTGGGTGACTCGGACCCTGCCATCATTATGATCACCATACCCACATTGCTTCTTATCTGGCCCCCATTATTTCAGTATTCTATTATCCTTGTTTCTAATAGAGAAACCCATTTTGGCTTATGTTTTCTTTTCCTTTTAAAAAAATTTTAAAAATCATTTTATTAGGGGCTCATACAACTTTTATCACAATCCATACATACATCAATTGTATAAAGCACATTTGTACATTCATTGCCCTCATCAGTCTCAAAACATTTCCTCTCCACTTAAGCCCCTGGCATAGCTCCTCATTTTCCCCCTCCCTTCCCGCACCCCCTCCCTCATGAACCCTTGATAATTTATAAATTATTATTTTGTCATATCTCACACTCTCTGACGTCTCTCTTCATCCACTTTTCTGTTGTCCGTCCCCCAGGGAGGAGGCTATATGTAATCGGTTCCACCTTTCCACCCCACCTTCCCTCTACCCTCCCAGTATAGCCACTCTCACCACTGGTCCTGAAGGGATCATCCGCCCTGGATTCCCTGTGGAGAAACAATTTTGTAGCATCATCTGCTGCCACCAGCTCTGAGCCATTACTTAGCTTCCCAGATTTGCTAATGCCCTCTAACATAATTCATTTCTTATTGCCTTGGTGAATGTAGTGGCCATTGAGCCCTCCTACAAAACATAATCATTTTATGTCATTATGATGTTCCTGCTTCAGAAAATAGAGTGAGTCATCTTTTTCCCCAGGCTTCCAAGGAACATATTGAGACTATCCACTGTCGTTATAATCATATATAAATCAAATATTATGGGAAATGCTCCCATATCAATACACTCTCCTTCATCCAACTTTATATTTTAATCTTCCTGATTTAAGACCCTCAGCAGCCAACTCGCTTCTGTCAAGGTGATTCCTATTCACAGTAATCCTATAGAATAGAGTAGAACTGCTCCATGGGGTTTCAAAGACTACTCTTTAGAGATGCAGACTGCCACATCTTTCTCCAATAGAATGACAGGTGGGTTTGAACCATTGACCTTTTGGGTAGAAGCCAAGTGCTTAACCACTGTACCACCAGGGTTCCTCCTAAGCATTATATATACACATACATACCATGTTCTCCTGTCTCCTGTCAATATATCTTGATTAGGTCTTATAGTTCCTTTATCATAGAGTTCTTTTTCTCTCTTAGCAGACCCAGCACCTTCTAAGCTAGCCTATCTCATCTGGGGGACTATAACCAGTCAGAGAGCAAATGGTCATTAAAAAGATATGAAAGAAACAAAAGATCAAGGTGGATGTAAGAAGAGAGTCTGAAACTTTCTCTTAATCCTAGAGTAGCTAAGGTAAATGGGAAAAATAAAGTCACAGAGCTGAACAGAAAATTTCAAAAGGAAGCTTGAGAAGACAAAATAAACTATAATGAAATGGGTAAAGACCTAGTGTTAGGTAAAACACAATCAGTATATTGTAAATTGAAAGAACTTTTTTTTTTAATTGAAAGAAGTTAAGAAAAAATTCAGGCCTCAAGTTGCAATTGAAAGATTCCATAGGCAAAATATCAAATGATGCAGGAAGCGTCAAAAGAAGGTTGGAAAGAATACAGTCATTGCACCAAAAAGAACTTATGGACATTCAACCATGTCAAGAGGTAGCATATGAGCAAGAACCAGTGGTGCTGAAGGAAGAAATTCAAGCTGCACTGAAATAATTAGCCAAAAACAAGGTTCCAGGAATTGATGGGATACTGATTAAAATGTTTCGACAAGCTGATGAAGCATTGATAGCACTTACTTGTGTATGCCAGGAAATTAGGAAAATGGCTGTGACCAACTGACTGGAAAAGATCCATTATTTGTACCCATTCCAAAGAAAGGGGAGCCAACAGAACGCTCAAACTATAGAACCAAATCATTGATATCGCTCACAAGTAAAATTTTGCTGAGGATCATCCAACAATGGTTGCAGTACATTGACAGAGAACTGCCAGAAGTTCATGCAGATTCAGAAAAAGACGTGGAACAAGGGAGATAGCATTACTGATGTCAGAGGGATCTTGACTGAAAGCAAAGAATACCAGAAAGCTGTTTACTTGTATTTTACTGAGTATGCCAAGGCATTGAACTGTGTGGATCATAACAAACCATGGGTAACCTTGAGAAGAACGGGCATTCCAGAACACTTGATCGGGCTCTTGCAGAACTTGTACACGAATCCAGAAGCAGCTGTGAGACCAGAACAAGGGAACACTGCAGGGTTTAAAATCAGGAAATGTGTGAGCCATTCTTTCACCAGATTTAGTCCACCTGTGTGCTGAGCAAATCATCAGAGAAGCTGGATTGTTTGAAGGAGGATGTGGCACCAGGATTGGAGGAATGCTGTTAACAACCTGTGGTTCTCAGATGGCACACAACCTTGCTTGCTGAAAGTGAGGAAGACTTGAAGCACTTGCTGATGAAATTGAGAATTTCAGCCTTCAGTATGGATTTCAAGTCAAGGTCCAAAAGACCAAAATCCCCACAACTAGACCAAATAGGTAACATTGTGATAAATGGAAAAATGATTGAAGTTATCCATGTCAGGGTCAGCTAGAGGCCTGGATGACCTATGAGGCCCTGACCTGCCTCATATGACCCATTCCTCTGGTCATGTGGGGATGATTCATCCCAACTCCACCTCACTTGATCCATTCCAACAGTCAGGTCAAGGACAACTAGCATTTTGGATGACCCATCCCAAATTGCTTCACATTACCCATTCCAGAGGTCATGTCCAGATAACCTATTGACTAATACCACCCTACACAACATTGAGGTGCACAACTCATGGATTACTGGACCAACCATTATGCTGGAATATGAACTAATTGGGATACTAGATAAGGGCCAATGGAAAAGCAGGGTAGGGGCTGAGGGGAGCCACTGGGGTCATGCTACCCAACCCCTATAAAATCCAATGTCCTACTCCTACAAATTTGGCCAGCTTCCTTAAATCATGAAGTGACTCACTTTGTGATTGAAGAGTACTTTGCTTATTAATAACCCCAAAGCCACAGTATTTTCAATTTCCTTATGTGCATGTCAAATGTGGGCCCTGAATAAGGAAGACAGAAGAATTGATATATTTGAATTATGATGCTAGTAAAGAATATTGCAAGTGTCACGGACTGCCAAAAGGACAAACAGATCTGTCTGGGAAGAAGGACAGCCAGAGTGCTCCTTACAGGCAAGGACGACCAGACTTTGTCTTACATACTTTGGATTTGTCAGGGGAGACCATTTCCTGGAGAAGGACATCATGCTTGGCAGCGAGGCAGTGGAAAAGAGGCAGGCCTTCAATGAGATGGACAGACACAGTGGCAGTAACAATGGGCTCAGGCACAGGAACCACTGTGAGGATGGCATAGGACCAGGCAGTGTTTTGTTCTGTTGTGCATAGGTCACTCTGGCTAGGAGCCAACTCGATGGCACCTAACAACAGCAACAACAACTAGTAAGGAGGGCGCCCTGTGGCCCAGTGGTTACCCATTGGGCTGCTAACCTCAAAGTCAGCAGTTCCAAACCATCAGCCACTCTGCATGAGAAAGATGGGCTTTCCACTCACGTAAAGAGTTACAGTCCCAGAAACTCACAGGAGCAGTTCTGCCCTGCCCAATTGTTACTATGAGTCCATATGAACTTGATGGCAGTGAGTTTGGTTTTTAGGGGGGTTTTTGGAACCAGAAAGGGAGACAGGGTTACCAAACCTGTTATTTTTCGAGGCAAAGGCTTCTGCACCGTTGTGGTTAGTAGAATTATGCTCCTATCACCACCAAAATATTTATGTAAACTAAGATCACAGATAAAGGTTACTTGTGAATCAGCTGACCTTAAGATGGGGAAATGATCCTGGATTCTGTAGTTGGGCCTAACATAGCCACTAGCTTGGCAGAAGAGTGAGAAGGATTTGTCTCAGTGTTGGTTTTGAAGATGGAGGCCTAGATCACAAACCAAGGCACAGAGCAGCCTTTAGAAGTTAGAAGAGACAAGCAGACAGATTTCCTCCCTTTATGGACACAAAGAAGGAGCTCAGGTGGCTCCTTTACAACTCAGAGGGAGAAGTGCTACTGTGTCCTATAGGGTCACTATGAGCTGTAATCAATTCCAGGACCATGAATCTGGTTTTGGGTTTATGTACATAGGAGAGCTTATGTATACCTAAGCACCCCCCGGGTATCTTTGAGCCCTCCAGGGGGTCTGGTGAAGAAGCCTGCTTCAGTATGTCTAGGGTGGAAATGCAAATTCTCAGCAGGGAGTAGAGCCAGAATGAAGGGGTTCAAAACTCTGAGATCACTGTTACCCTTGTAAGGAAATTGTATGCCTATCCTTCATCCTTTCAGCTCTCCAGCTGCAGGATATGGAAGTCTCTGTACATTTGCAGGGAGGCCTTTTAAAACTTCTCCTTAAATGAGGGCTAAGTCAGTCTTTTGCTTGACCCGAAACCAAACCAAACGCGCTGCCATCAAATCGAGTCCCAGCCAAATCATTGCTACCCTATGAGTATCCGAGACTGTTAACAGGAGTAGAAAGCGCCATCCTTCTCCCGCAGAGTGGCTGGTGGTTTTGAACTGCTGACCCTGTGGATCACAGCCCAACTTGTAACCACTAACGATACCACTAGCGCTCCTCCATGCATTGATAGCCACTAGCAAAATCTAGTTCCATACTTCTGTTAAGTATTCGAAAAGAAGACTGTTCCTTGGCATCAAGTAATTAGGACTCAGAGAGACCCTATAGAAGAGAGTAGAACTGCCCTATTAAGTTTTTGAGGCTGAAATGTGTATAAAAGCTGCCACCTATTTCTCCTGTGAAGTGGTTGGTTGGGTCAAACTGTTAATCATCCCATTAGCAGCCTATCACTGTAGTTACTGTGCTCTCCGGGTTCTTTGTAAATACTTTTCCCCCTAAAGCTCGCAAACTCCTGAGATATTGCACCTGTCATTGGACTCCTAGCACCTCATAGCCCCTCCTCACCAGTGAAAGTTGTAATAATTTAACTACTATGGTGTTGTAGTGATTATGCATTGGACTGCTATCTGCAAAGCCAGCAGTTGGAAACGCCACTGTCTCTCCATGGGGAAAAGATGAGGCTTCCTATGCTTCCCTAAGGTGTCAGTGTCTCAAAACCCACAGGGGCAGTTCTACCCTGTCCTGTGCAGTCGCTCTGAGTCAGAATCCACTCAGAGCAGTGAGTTTTGGGGTTTCGTTTTTGCTTTTATAGCATTCCATAGGCTATCACTATTTCACCTAGCACCACGAACAGGGTCCCCATTTCCAGTCAGCCAGCCAGCTTCAAACTCCCTCTGTGGAGTCGGTTTCCCGGAACTAATCCTCAGGGGCCTTTTTTGGGGGGAAACGAAAAATGGAGATTTGCTGGTAGGGCACTATTGAACTGCACTCTTGGGGTTTATACCTCCAAAGGATCGAGGAAATTAGGATTGGGCAGAAGGAAGGGCTGAGCTGCAAGAAAGACCTCAGATAATACCATGGGGAGCTATGAAGCTTGGGGTGGGGGTGGGGCCCTTAGACTGAAACTTGGATGGAGAGGTTCTTTAAGGCAATTCCCTAAGAAGGATTCTTGTGGGGTGACAGTAGGCAACCTTCTTTCAGCCAGAGTAAACAAGTGCCGCAGTTCTAAAAAATGACCTAGGTACACATGACCGCCTTCACTACAGCACAGGAATAAATAAGGAATAAGGAATAAGACAGGCAGGGGTCTTATCATTAATGATCCATGTCTTGTTTTAGGGTACAAAAGGAACTCAAGATCTGAAAAATAATGTAACGAGAGCATTTATTAAGTCTTAAATAGGACAAAAACAACTCAAAGACAAAGATACATCAATTGGATGAGGGAGGCCACTCAAACCAGGTCATAATGGCTGAGATTCAGAGCTTTAAAAAGGATGTGAGATTGCAAAGGAAACTCTCACAGAAGCCTGAGTGGCAGCCTATCAGAACATCATTCTACAGGTGGGACTAGAAGTAGGACCAGAACATCATTGGAACATGTACATGATGTGAAACAGAAGAGCACACCAGATTGAACCAAGGCTTTCTGACCAAGACAATCACAGCATGACACCTGACTATGTGACACCCCCACACACAGTCAGATGATCTCCGTCAAGGTCACACCTAGGCAAGCCCTAAAAAGAGATGGCCTCTCCCTGGGCTGGGGGAAGAGAGCTTGTGGAAATAACCTACTTTCTAACTCACTGCCTACCTGCAAGACTATTCACATCCTAGTCAAGGGTCAGAATGAATTCTCAAAAACAAACAAACAAACAACAATAGAAACCCACTGTCACCCAGTAGTTTCTGGCTCATGACCCTACAGGGCAGAGGGACAGGATAGAACTGCTCTATGGATTTCTGAGACTGTAATTCTTTTTTTTTT
>NW_022103920.1:39586765-39595607 GCF_000313985.2 Echinops telfairi
ATAAGCAAATGTGGTGAAGAAAGCTGATGGTGCCCGGCTATCAAAAGATATAGCGTCTGGGGTCTGTAATTCTTTATAGCAGTAGATAGCCTTATCTTTCTCCCTCAGGGTGGCTAGTGCTCAAAGGATTCAGTGAAGAGTTAATCCACATGGGGACTCTGCCGATGGATTTGGGATTTTCACTGTCATCCATAGCAAAAGGGGTGCTCAGAATTTAACCTCTAATACAGTCTAAAAAAGGAATTTACACTGTATGCTGAAGATTATGAAGAGCCGTGAATTACTTTCAGTGGTATTGGAACTTAAATTCTGAGCACTAGTTTTGTAGAAGGCTATGGTTCACAGTGGGAGCCCTAAATCCATTTTGTGTCTCCATATGGAGTCAGCGGCCATTTGGGTTCTTTCGGACCTTGTCTTCAGGTAAAGTGTGTTTAAAAGTGGGTCACTACCAATGCCAAAGCAGCTCCAAGGGGCTTTCCCAGGTGTGCCCTTGATGGAAATTGGGGTACTAGTCTACTAGGACTGCATGAGCATGAGTCATACCCCAACCAAGGTGAAGGGTGTGATAAACTGATCTGCCACCAATCATGATTTTTGTGACATTTTCCTTTGCATTCCACTTCCTGTTTAAATAGCCACGTAACCGTGGATCCATGGACATCACTACGACCTCTTGCTGATATTCTCTCTCATCCAAATGATTTGTCGTTGTCTTTGTCCTGTTGAAGCCTAAATGAATGGGTGGCTATGGAAAAAAAATGTTTCAATTTGGGGTCTTTTCCCCCCTAGAACAGAATCAGGAGGCAACATAATTCTTTGTGGCTTTTATAAGGATGGTTCTGGCAACATCAAGGTAGGTCAACTGGAGGGAGTGAAGGCAAGTGGATAAAGGAGCATTCAGGTGGTTTTGATTTTTTTATTTTATTCAATAGTCCAAGTGAGAAGTAATGTTCCAAATGCTAGAAAGATATGTCAATAAGAAATACTTAAAATGGCTAATATTTATATAGCAAAATTGTGTTATACACTGTATGCCTTATATCATATTGTTAATATAATCTACACAATAATCCTATGTGTTAGGTCTATTAGTACACCCACTGTACAGGAGAGGAAACTTTCTCCATTCACCTAGTTTAAAAGTGTCAGTCCTGGGCTCAAATATAAGAACAATTGTGAGGAGCACACAGGGACTGGCAGTGTATTGCCCTGTTGTACAGAAGGTCACTATGAGTTGGAACAGGCTTGATGGCATCAAATGACAACAAAAAGGATGGAGTTGGGATTTTATGCCAGGCAGACTGGTTCTAGAGTCCCATGCTATCCTGTCACTTGAAATATTAACCTACAGGACTTGAGAATTAAGTGAGTGCTCCTAGGGGTTAAATGGGATAACAGAATGGAATTTTCAAAGCTTTAGTTTGGAAGACTCGGGGGACATGATGTTGCCTGTGTGAGTCTGGGCACATTAGAAAAATAAACCCACAGAAACTCATATGTATAAGAGAGAGTTTTATATAAAGGGTAAGTGCACATCAAGAAAATATCCCAACCCAGTGTGGCCCAAGCCCATAAGTCCAACATTAACCCATATGTCCGACACCAATCCACAAAGTCCTCCTCCATCTCACAAAACACACACAATGATGCTGACTGCAGGAGGAAAGCCGAATCAGTGAGCGTGTAAGCATCTCAGCGCTGGCAGGGGTCTCCACACGGCTGCTCCAGCACCCAGGGCTGCATTGGGGTAGGTCCATGTGGCTTCTCCTCAGGGATGGCTTGCAGGAAGTGAGCCTTGCCAGCTGAAGCAGGGAACTGGCTAAGGCATCTGCACTCTGGTCCAACCATCAGAAACAAGAGACCTGAGAACTAGAAAGGGGAGGCTTACCGAACCATTTATCTCTCTGCCCTTCAATTAACCCCACGTGTTTATCGGCCAGGTTGGCACAATAAACCTTAACTACCTCACTGCCTTTGCCCAAATAGGTACCACAGAGGGAAGAAGAGATTTGCAGAAGAGAATCAGTTTTGAAAATATTGAATGAAAGTTGCCCATGGGATCTCCAAACAGAGCAGCTTTCAGGTTGAATATTAGGTCTGAGACACAGGAAATGCAGGTTTTAAAATGTGTCTGCATATAACTGAGGCTCACACACAGATCTTCATGAAGTGACCCAAGAAACATGTAAGAGGAAACCACTATGGAGGTGATTATCAGTGTGCCAGACTTTGCACTAAGAACTTTACCCACATGAATCTCTAACCATCGCATCACCAATTGCAGAGGAGAAAGCTGAATGGCCAAGAGTGTGAGTAATATATTCAGGTTTCTGTAGGCACTCAGCTGCAGGATCAGGATTTGAACCGCAGTCCTAGGATCCTCAAACCCATGTTGTTTCCTGCTTGCCAAGCTCCGTCTCCCAAGGGAGAAGAGCGGAGACCGGTGATGCAGCCCTTCGGACCTCTGAGATGTAAGGACTTAGGGGACCTGCTCCCGCAAAAAGAGTCTAAAATGAACTGGTTTAAAGGGCAGAAGAAAAGCAAGATGATTGTGCTGGAGGAGTTAAAAGAAGCAGAACTTTGACAAATGAAGGAATGATTGAAGTGACAAGTACAAAAGAAAGAAAAGTGAGACAAATCCAGAAAATGGTCACCGTTCACACGAAAGCTGTACCCGGCGAGACGTTCAGTGGAGCTATAAGAAGAGTCCTCTGGTCACGCAGGTTGAAGTAGGTGCGATGAAGAAAGGGAGTACAGATGGGCGGTGGACTTTCCTGGGAAATGTGAGAGATGAGGTAGTAGCTGGACAGGAAAGGGGAGTCTAAGAAGAGTTTTTGTCTTGTACGTGAAGATAGTAAGGATGAAGCTGGTTCCATGGCTCTGAGCCCTCAATGGAAAAGGGATGCTTGAAGCCTCAAAAGAAAGAAGGCCTGGAATGAGACCCCCAGGGAGAACGGAGCGAGGGATCCAGAGCAGGGGGGCGGGGGGAGGGGGGCGGCAGAGATGAACCTGAAACAGAGGGAGGAACACCTATTCCCAGGAAGCCAGACACAAGGAAAACAAGTGTGGAGAGCTGCACCTGTCCAGGTAAGTAGGTAACAACCTCCACAGTCTCTATGACTTACAAGAAAGCATATTTCACGATATGCACAGAGCAAGCTGCCTTTGCCTCAGTTCCATGTTGTACACATTTTATGGACTATCTATCTGAAACATGGCCTGTCTTTGTGGCAAAGGGAGAAAGAGAATGGTAAACAGCTCTTGAAGTATCTGCTGGGAAGTGATTCACGTCACCTTGTTCCATATCTCATGCCCAGCGTAAACTCAGGACCCCATGCCGACATGCAATAGGACAATTGAGGGGAACAGTTGAGACAGACTTTGAACATGGATGAACAATAATATAGTGGACCTTAAAGCGCATTCCACTTCTGCGGATAAGGTTTAAATTGCTCACTTCCATTCATCCAGCAATGATTAAGCCCTGCAAGGTGCCTGGCACTAAGCTTGACTCTGAGGCTAGATCTTCAAGTAAGATGGACATGACTTCTGCTCTCATAGATCAAGTTTCGGGGGGACCATGACATCTGCTGAAAGTGAGGGAGGTGGTTGGAGGTAAGGAGTTTGAAGAGAGAAATGATTATTTTTTAAAAACTGCCAAGCAAAATGAGCGAGAATGCTGAGTGGGGGCAATAAAAGGATCATCAGGGAATATTACACATCCTGCTCTCGCTGGGAAACTCAGGACGGTGTGATGTTCCCCAGGAGTGCTTAGCCACTTGGGAACTCTGAAGGGCCAGGAAAGTGGTGGGGTGGACACCAGAGGGTCAAGAGGCAAGAGAACCAACAAAGATAATGTTGCCAACATGAAGAAATGAAGTCCGGTGTGACTTACACGTGGTGAAGCCATATAGGCAAATCCTGGGCACAGGACCGAGGTCTTGCGAGTTAAGACTGTGTGCTTTGGGAGGGGAGTGAGCTAGCTAGAAAAGCAGGATGGATGCTCGATGAATGTGAGGCTGCAGGTTAAGACTTCCCAGATAGAACATGGAAAGCCCAAGAGGCAGATTCTGCATAGGGCTGCTGGGCCTTTTATCTAGGCCTTGGCTGTTTCTCAGAAATCGTCACTGGGGCTAAGGGGTAAGTCCATCTGCACGTTTATACTGAATCCCAATCAAATGGGGAGCCTACTGAGGACAATGAAATAACTACCTCTATGACTCTCTTCCCAATCCCTCCTTCCCCCACTTTATATCCTAATCATTTCATAGCTGCTTTGAAAACAATCTGTACAAGACTCTGTATGTAATGGGTATTGTGTTAGTCTGGGTAGACTAGAGAAACAAATAGACAGAAAATCATATATGTATAAGAGAGAGTTTTATATAAAGTGTACATTCAGAACACATCCCAACCCCGTCCAGTTTAAGCCCATAAATTCGACTTAGCCCATATGTCCAACGCCGATCTACAAAGTCCTCCTCAAACTCACAAAACACACACAATGACACCAAATGCAGGAAGATCATAGGCCAGTGGGTAGAAAGTCTTTGAAACCAGTGGTGGTGTAAGCATATAACCGCTGGCAGAGGTCTCCATGCAGCTGCTTCAGCACCCAGGGCTGCATCAGGGTAGGTCCGCGTGGCTTCTCCTCAGGGACAAATCTCAGGAAGTGAGCCTTGCCAGCTGAGGCAGAGATCTAGCTAAGACAACCACACACTGGTCCGACCATCAGAGAGCAAGAGGCAAGAGAACTGGAAAGGCAAGGTTTACCGAGCCATTTATCTCTCCACCCTTTAATTAATCCCACATGTGTTTATCAGCCAGGGTGGCACAATAAACATTAACTATCTCAGGTATTAAGTGCACTTTTAAAAACTTTATTAAGATTCGGGTGAAAGATTACAGAGCAAATTATAAATTTTACAACTGTTTGTATATTTGTGTTTCTTGACATTAAATGCAACCCCCCCCCAGAGTAACAGTGCTCTCCTCATTTTCTCCCTGAGCTCCTGTACCCCTGTGGTCTTCTTTGCTACCCTTCCTGCCTTCTGAGCTTTGTTTTGGGGCAAATGCTTCTCTTCAGTCTCAAATAACTGGCTGTTCTGAGGATTATATGCCTCCTTGAATAATATAGGAAATAGACTTTATGGGTCTATTGCTGAATACATTCTGATTGAAGAAAATCATATTGCAACTGAGCTTTACATATTTGTACTCCAAAGCAAGGATTTCAAATTATTTTGATACCAAGACTCTGGACATATTCAGCAACTTTAAGATTGGCCTCGCCCTGCCCGGAAGTAAGAAGAGTGATGAAAATGTAAAGTCACATGGAAACAAATTAGTCCAATGAACTGATGGACTATGTACACATCAGTCTCCACAACCCTGAGACCAAGAAACTAGATGGTGCCTGACTACCACTCTCAACTCCTGCGACAAGAGTCCCATCAGAAGCTCCTGGATAGAGTGGATGAAACTGTGGACCAGAACTCAAAATCATAAAAGTAATCAGACTTATTGGTTAAGTAGAGAATGCTGGGTCCCTAAGACGTTGGCCCTTAATCACCCTTCAGGCCTAGAAAATAAGCCACGAAAACAAACGTGCTGCTATTGAGTCCATTCCGATGCAAAGACCCTGTAGGACAGGATAGAACTGCCCCTGTAATAGCACTCCAAGACTGTAATTCTTTACCAGAGTAGAAAGTCTCATCTTTCTCCAGGGGAGCAGCTGATGTCTTCCAACTGCTGACCTTGTGGTTAGCAGCCCAACGTGTAACCAGTACGCTACCAGGGCTCCTCAGTGTTAGAAGAGTCAACCCTTTACAATCAAAAGGGCAGCACTGACCCACAGAGAGAGGCTAAGGAAAGAAGGAATAGGGGAAGCAGGGACCACTAGCAGGAAGCGGAGTCAGTGATGATCTTCTGAGGGGACTGCAATGGGAGAGCCGAAATGTGTTTAAATTGTTGAATTTATGATCTCTCTGTAAACCTTCAACTAAATCACAATTTAAAAGGTTTTAGATATACATATAGTTTTTAGTGAGAATCTTTAAATTTAGCTATTTAAATAGAGCACGGGTGTCAAACTGGCAGCCTGTGGGCTGCATGCTGCCCCGAGGTAATTTTTGGTGGCCCACGATGCTCTGAAATAAAATGGGAGAATTATGTGTACGGTATTGCCTCGATCTCCCCTAAGCGTTATTTTCTTCATAACAATTTTTTCTATTTTCTACCACCACTGACTTCGCACACACTGGCCTGTGATCTTCCTGCATTCAGCGTCATGCATGTGTTTGGTGAGTCTGAAGAAGACTTCATAGATTGATATCGGACACATGGGCTAATATCGGACTTATGGACTTGATCTGGACTGGGCTGGGATGTTTTCTCAATATTCAACTGCTCTTGAATATAAACCTCTTTCTTATGTGTGTATGCCCATGAATTTGTTTCTCTAGTCTATCCGGACTAACACAACAGTCTTAGGCATATAATCCTCTATGCCACCAGCGCACCTTGGTGAAGGAAGAAACCTCAAAACTCACTGCCATCAAGCTGTTTCTGACTCACAGCAACCCTGCAGGACAGTGTAAAACTGCTCCTGTGGGTTTCCAAGGCTCTAACTCTTTATAGGAGTAGAAAACCTCATGGTTCCAAACTGCTGGCCTCACAGTTAGCAGCTCAATTAAAATCTTGGCTTTGTATTTGTGGTAATTTCATAGTTTACAATCCAATTACTACAAAATTGGTCCTGCTTAACCATACAATGTTCTAGGGGGAAAAGAGACCCCATAATCAAATGTATTTTATAGAGACTCATTTATTAAGTCCTAAATTGGG
Source organism: Echinops telfairi (assembly GCF_000313985.2). Taxonomy (NCBI): domain Eukaryota; kingdom Metazoa; phylum Chordata; class Mammalia; order Afrosoricida; family Tenrecidae; genus Echinops; species Echinops telfairi. Next base: position 39,593,612 of record NW_022103920.1, read on the forward strand.
CAATGTCAAAAACAAATTATCCCATTGAGGGAGACTAACAGCATGAAGACATAATGATGCCCAAGGATTCACAACCTTGAGGTCACTGAAATTGGACACAAAGAACAAAGGAAACTGTCAGCAAATAACTTCATTGCAATCCCATGTGGGATTACAGAATGGGAAAGGGACCACTGTGGATTAGAAAAGTCTACAAGATTGGCACAGTGCCATCTGATCAAGGTAATCAGTGCATGATTCCTGACTAAAGGACCCAAATATCCCAAATTTCACCAAGGGCACATTCAGGCAGGTTGATGAGGCAGAGGATTATTAGGGAGGCTGCCCTCCCTGGAGTGGCAAGGAAAGTGGTAGTAATGCACTTTTAAATATTCTGAGGGCAAAGCTTGTCATGTGACTGGGAGGAAAGAACTCAAAAGGAGACTGAACTTCTAGGAGTCTCAAAATGAATTTAGGGCTAGTACCCAGAATTTGAGCTCTCATATAATAGCTACATAGGAAGAATGCACAAATGGTGATTTTTCTATTGGTAACGTGACTTCATTGCCATCTTTTCTTGCAGAGATTGTTGCGAGGAGTTCAGTCAATATTTGTAGAGATCTACGGCTGTTTCCGCATCAAATAACCAATGCCAATATGCTAACAGTTTTTTTTATTCACAGAGATTTTTTTTTCCACTTTAAAACTACAAATCCAATACAGTCACTGTAAGAACAAATTTATTTTGCAAAAAGAAACAAAGACCACTTTCTAATCAGAACCTCACCCTTCCCCACCCACTCCTTTCATTTTTCCTACTTAGAACAATGGTCAGTTACAGATAACATGGAATCCCGGCAGCTAAACAAGTAATTCATCATTGAAGTCGGCTATTTAAAATGGTGGGGGAAGCAATAAATTCAGAGGGGTGAATGACTTTTTCGTATGAATTATGCTTGAATATAACAAAATCTCTTAATTTAATCCCCAGTAGCCCTTGGTAAACAGAGTGGCTTAACAAAAAGAAATTCCTTGATTTCAAACCTTGTAGCTGAAAATAATTCAGAATGTTAGTATTATGTACTACCTGCTGAGTGCCTTAGCGCTACCTCAGCCTCTCCAAGATCTTTGCTCAGTGTCGTTTCTACCTATAGATGGAGCCTTGATGATGAATAAAGTTATGTATGGAACTAATACACAAGGTCGGTGGTTCGAACCCACCATCCACCCAGGAGGAAAACCGAAGCTTTAGGCTCCCCAAAAGATTGGTAATTAACCCTGCCCAATAGGGTTGCAAAGCACTTGACTGCAGAGCGATTGGGTTTGAGTTTTGTTTAGTAGAGATGCAGTTAGTTGTCAAGAACCTATCATTTCTAGTGTCTGGACTCCCTAAAGCTGTTTTCATATGAAGAATTCCTAGTCTTTCTGGTGACAAGTTTCTCCCAATTCGCACAAACTCTCCGTGCCACCCTGCCATCTCAGCCACCAACGTTAAAAGGAGACTTCCACTAGGCTGGTGTTTAAACCACGATGACACCAGGCTTATGGTTACTAGCAATTGGGAAAACCCTCTAAGGGCTATTAAACTACGAATATGCAGACAATGGGAATCTTAGTTTTATGCAAAAATGCAATCTTGAATGAGAACGGGCCGTGGATGGTCTTAATTTAGGTGCAGTCTTGTGATACACATAGTTTCATTTGCTTTTTTTGGCTGGGGGCTGGGGGGGAGAGGGTGTTGACCACACGGTTCCCCAGGACTTCAGGACGATCAACAACAATAAAAGCCAGTTTCGCACCCGTCCGAAAGCTTAGCCCCCTGCCTTTTACTTCCCGGCAATCATTGCTTCGATAAGGTCTTGCCCCTCATTATGTGCGCGTGCGGAATACAACCCTTCCTTTTGGCGCAGACGGTCTTCTCCGTGAAGTCAAAACATGGCCTCTTCAAAGGGTTCCGCCATCCACAGAGCCGGAGGTGAGGGCGTCGCGCCTAGGGGGCTTCTCGGACTTTCCTCAC
>NW_022103920.1:39596595-39597786 GCF_000313985.2 Echinops telfairi
GCCGGGATGGGTGAGAGTGGCTGGGGAGGGATGGAGGGATGGACGACAGGAGGCGGGGCCTGCAGCGCGCGGTAGGGGGGCGCGGCGAGGGGCTGAGGCGGGCCGGCGGGCGACAGGCGCCGTCCGCTGGCCCGTGCGACTCGGGGCCGGGGTCTCCGCCGTCGCCGCGGGGTCGGCTGGGCGGGCTCCGGGGATCCCCGCGGAGCGCCCACCCTCGGTGGGCAGGCGGCCTCTTGGCCTCGGGCTACGCCGGCTGGGATGAGCGCGCGGGGACTTCTGGCCCGAGGAGCGGGTTAGTTAGGTAACGGCCCTTGGGGCTTGGGGAGTGGGGGTGGCGAGACGGCGATGAGGGAGCTGGACTTGGCGAGTGGGGTTTTCCCCGCCCGCGGTGCCCCTCTGCGCCTCCTTGCTGGGCAGGTACGACCCTTCCCGAGGAAGCGGTGGGCGAAGTCCCGGTGAGGGCGCCTGGGCTAGCGCGTCCTTCTGTCTGGGGCCGGGTGGGAGTGCGCTGGTAGCCCCAGGGGCCAGGCTGGACCCGATCCGCTCGCCTGGGCTCCGTTCCAAGCGCCTTTGCTCCAGTCAGTGATCACTCATGATCCTGATCCCGCGTTGCAAAGGCTGAGCTGCTCTTGCTCCGGTGGTGTCACCGCAGGATTTCTGGGAAAAGGAAAGTGAAACACTTGGCGTTTAAAGGCACTGGAGTTGTCGTCACCCTGGGGAACTTGGAGAAAGGGAATCCGCACTTCTGTGGAAGTTGCTCCTTTAGCTTGAAGTTCATTGGTAACGTGCAGAAGAAGGAGAGAAGGGACAAGTACTCTTGCTATACAAGAAGTAAACTGGACTGCCCTTGGCTAAGCCTCAAATGTCAGACCAGAGATTCCACTCAGGCGAAATTGAATTTTAGTGTTTTATTTGAGCAACAGGGTGCTTTGGAAATACAGTGGTAAAGCCGACTCCTCTCTTGGTGGTTTTTGTTTCTTTGTTTTTAACCGACCTTAAGTATTCTAAGAAGGAATTTCCTAATTCCATTTTACTTAGGTTCTGTTTTATCTCTTTCCAGTCGTCGTTTTAAGATGCTGTTTGTTTGTTTTTTATTGTGCTTTTTTATTTTATTATTTTTTAAAATCATTTTATTAGGGGCTCATACAACTCTTATCACAACCCATACACACATCAATTGTGTAAAGCGCA
>NW_022103920.1:39599184-39602516 GCF_000313985.2 Echinops telfairi
CCTTCCCCCCACCTCCCCCTCTCCCATGCCCCTCCAGAACTGTCAGTACCATTGTTTTCTCCTCCAGATTGTTCATCCAGCCTGTCCTATCCAGACAGACCTGTGGAAACAACAATATGCACAAAAACAAGACAGAGCAAAACCAAGCAACAATGTACAACAGAACAGCAACAGCATCAAGCCACTGACAAAGAACAAATTAAAATATACCAAGAAAGAAAAGCTTGTAGTTAGTTCAAGGATCACTAGCCTTTAGGAGTGTTTTCCAGTCCAGTCTGTTGGGGCATCACGCCCTGTTTAAGATGCTGTTTAGGGCACTCAGATGGGTTATTATTTAAAGTCGAACTAAGCTTCACTGACGTGGTCTTTAAAATGGAATTTTAAGAAGGCAATCATTACAGAGGGATCATGATGTTGTAGAGTAGAGAGTATAGTTTACTTGGCCCTAAAACATTCTCCTGTGTTCATTTAATTCACCCATGGGCGTTTTATACAGATTTTAGAATGGTCCATTCATAGCTTTGTATATATCTCAAGTGGTGGAGTATAACAGAAGGGGGAAGCATATTTAAACACAGTTGCACAGCTCAACACTTCAGAACCCTGACAGTATCCCCAAAAGTGCCCCCATGTGGTCCTATCTTTCAGCACCCCAACCTTCTTTAGCCCTTGCCCTGCAACCTTCAAAGTTGTCTTCTTTCGGTATGAAAACTATTTTCTTAGTTGTTGTTTTTTACTTTCTGGTAATTGTGTCATATATTTGCCCTTATGAGATTGACTAATTTTGCTGAACATCATGTCTTTCCAGTTCCTCCATGACTTGAGGTGTGTTGTTTTGGGGGGACGCATATGTTCCTTTGTATTTATGTACCAGAGTGTATTTATCCACTCCACTGCAGACAGGCGTATTGGTTGTTTCTATCTTCTTGCTATGATAGATAAGCATGGGTGTGCATCTATCTGTTTGTATTTTGTCCTTTATTTCTTTAGAGCAGTGGTTCTCAACCTTCCTAATGCCTCCACCCTTTAATACAGTGCCCCATATTGTGGTGACCCCCCCAACCATAAAATTATTTCCATTGCTACTTCATAACTGTAAGTTTGCTAATGTTATGAATCGAGTGACCCCTGTGAAAGGGTCATTCGGCCTCCAAAGGGGTACGGGGGTTGAGAACCTTTGCTTTAGGGTATAGAGGTTACAAGGTCATACAAGTATTTTTATTCACATTTGTTAAAAAGCACCATACAATTCTGCAATCCAGTCTCCACATCCTCTCAGACATAAGTTTTCTGTCGTGGTTCTTTAAAAGTTTTGCCATAAGTACCAACCAGTGTGCGGTGGTATCACCTCTTAATTTGTGTTTCTCATATAGTTAGTGATCACAAGCATTTCTTCATATGATTATTGGCTGCTTGCAAGTCATTTAGTGAATTATCTATTCTTATGCCCATTTTTTAATTGGGTGTATGATTTTTTTTAACTTTTAGTTTAAAGAAATAATTTTAAGATTTTTAATGAGCTATTTTATAAAATGATTGACTTTGAAATGAGCAATATAGACAGGAGGTTGGTTAGTTTAGCCTTTGACAAGGCATTGCAGTTTTCTTTAGTTTCTATTTCTTAACACTGGTCATTACACACGGGAGGGAACCTTGGTTCTAGACTGTAAACCTTTAAGGGACAGAGATCCGGTGTTCTCCTTTGGAATGGATGGTAGGTTTGAACTGTTGACTTTCTGATTAGCCAGCCCAATGCTTAACCCTCAGTGCCATCAGGGCTTCTTGCTACTACACATAAGGAATGTGAAATTTCTTTAATGCCAGTGTTCTGGATGCTTTTAGTTAGTATAGTGATGTAATTTCAAGTTTTATAATCTCTTAGCAAGGCATGCTTTACTGTGACAGTTTGCATCTATTTATCAAGCCCATTTTAATAATCCATTTCCAAATTAGGCAGGACTATGAGACTTTTCTAAAGATTTTCTTTCTTCATCTCCCCTTCCCAACAACAAAAAAATAACCTCAAAAAGATCCAGTCATGTTGGTATACTTGATACCAGTAGTACAACAAAATAGGTGGTGTCTTCTGTGGTCACATTTTAATCGAAAGTTTCCTTTTTCCTTCCATTTATTGTCCTTATAACCTGCTGAGTTTTTGTTTGTTCATTTTTTGGCCTCTTTATACTACATAATTTATAATCTATAGTTTTCAGAATTAAACTTGTAAATTGCATGAAACTTTTATATGTTCTTATCTGTGCTTATAAATTGTTGGCCAATTAAAATAGTTTAGATGCACTGATGGAAGAATGTAGCATATTTTTTTTCCTTTCTAAAAGTAAAGGAGGACTACAAAAGTTTTTTAGAAGTAGATGGGGTGGTGATTAAATGTTCATCAGTGATTGTTTTCAAAGTAGTTTATAGCAAAATTATCCACTGGGTTGTATTTTGCAATGTATTGAGCCAGCTAGAAGGGACCTTGGTGGTGTAGCAGATTAAGCAGTGGGTTACTAACTGTGAGGGTGGGAGTTCAAATTCACCAACCACATGCTACGGCAAAAAGATGAGGCTGTAAGCTGCCCTAAAGATTGAAGTTCCGGAAACCCTGAGGAGCGGTTCAACTGTTTTAAAGGGTAGATAGTGTCAGAATCCATTCTGGGCAATGAGTTTGATGTTTTGGGGGGGTTAGGACTGTGTGTTTGTATCTTAGCCATTGCAGTTCTGAAGTACCATTGAAGCGTTCATAAAGGAAAAAGTACTACTCCTTTACCTCTGGGGTAACCGTCAGTTCCGAAGCAACTATGGCTCATTAAAAAGTACGTTTGTGCCCCCTTTTCCCTTGCCTCTATGTAGATACTATTTGTAATAAATTATAACAAAGAATACTTTTAACATTACTGAATATTTCACTTGTAGCACATTAATAAAAAATATTGTCAGAAGAGATTTATTTTAATTTTATGGTAAATGTGATATGATAAGAAAAACTATATGGGGTGTACAAAAGTGATGCTTAGGCAATTTAGTTTCAGCCACATCACACATTTGCTCCTAAATGTACTGTTCAGTAAAGAAAGTTCCTTCCGACGATGACCCCAATTAGAGCAGCCAGTCCACAGAGAGGACCAAATGGCCAGCCCCACTGAGACATGATGCCGCTCATTGACCCATGGCCCTGCGGGGGACAGCACCAGAGACACAGTGTGGGAATTGCACCGGATCTGATCCTGCCACACTGAGGCAAAGCACTGGGGGAGTGCAGCGGAACAGCAAGGGAATGGAGGAGCAAGGTCCCCAAGGAATGCTGAAGGCAGACTTTGGGGCCAGGGTAT
>NW_022103920.1:39604048-39623917 GCF_000313985.2 Echinops telfairi
AAAAAAAAAAAGAAAGTTCCTTCCTAGAAAATCTTTTGTTTGCTATGGATGTAGAACTCAGCACAATTTCATCTGGTCCTTTAATAGGTCGTCTAGGTATTAAACAGATGACAAACATGAGGGTTGTGTCTCACTACTGAGTAGTTACAAAGCTGTATCATTTACTTATTGTCATTAGCCATCCAAGGCAGCTTAAAAAAGAAAAAAGATCTTTATTAATGGCAAAATAACCAACTGAAGGTATTTGAGGTATTTTGCAGAAAAGATTCAGGTGAATCATGTGACCAAGTTAGCTTTTCCTGGGACTTTGGTTCCCCCAGTTACTTCCTTTGAATGATTTCTCCTTTTAGTTATTTCCTGTAAACTGTTCCTATTTTTCTCTTTCACTGCTTCTGAACAGTCACTTAAGTATTGTTACAGTTGACTCCTATGGCAATCAGAACCTTGTAAGGGTTGGGGCCACTAATACAATTTGTAAGTCAAGGGCAGAGGGTGATAGGTATATATATTTAGTTAACTTTGTACAACAGAATTATGCATTCTTAATGATACCTCTGGCATTTTGTATATATATGGGTATTTCAATTTCCGAATTTCATATTCAAAATTATAAGAAATATTTGGGCAACAGAAATAAAATCATATCTCATAAATATGCTTAATGGGAGAATTGATGTAGGTCAGTAATAATTGTATACTGTCTTGCAAAACAAAAATACCAGAAGCTGGTATCTTCTTTAGTTTGATGAAATCTCCGTTGGAAGTGTGGCAAACAAAAGAAGCACAAATTGTTGGGGAAGCACAAAAGTTTAAGGGAAGAGGCAGTATAATAATTTAAAATCTCATCTTCGCATTTCTTCTCCTTTCGCAAAATAGTAAAAGATAAAAATCTATAAGCAGTATTTATCCATTGATTATTGCTTCATGAAGCCAAATAACAATGGTTTATATTTGGCTTTAGAAAGCTATCAGAACGTACTCAATTCAAAGTCACAGCCATCGAGTCTGTTCTTACAGTGACTGTAGACCAGGGTAGAACTGACCTAGTGGGATTTTGAGACTATACCTCTTTAGTGGGTACAAGAAGCTGCTGGTAGTTTTCACCTGTCAACCTTGTCGTTAACAGCCCAGTGAGTAACCATTACACTGGCCAAGGCTCCTTCAGAACTTAAGAAATCTTTAAATATTGGGAAGAAGAATCTATTATATTTTGCTGTTAATAGCTTTGAAGCAACAGAAAGTCTTAATTAAGGTAGATGAAGTGGATCTTCTTTTACTTGTTCTAAGATATTAGGTGATATAACTTGTTCTTTGTGTGTAGGTACGTTGCCTCATCCTCTTGCATTTGTATTTTATTGTTAAAATGTCATGTGATTCTCAGCAGTTACGAATAAATGACTCAAACCTGGAAAGTAGGTTAGTAGTAGTTGCCTTTGGTCATGTGATTGCATTGTGAGAGGAAAGCTCTTGGAAGGAAATCAAACCAACTTATGGGCAATCTGGAGCCACTTAGTAGAAAAATGCCTCGTTCAATAAGTATGTGTTGAGTAAAGGCTTGTTTTTTTTACCCACACCCCATATTGGCCATTCAGCCCTCCCCTTTCCTTTCTCACTGGAGTCATCTTCTGTAATCACTATCTAAGGCGTCCTGGTAGCATAGTTGCAAAGCACTCCAAGGGAAAAGGATGTGGGGAATTGGCTGCCGTAGATTTACAGCCTTAGAGACTCAATGGGGGCAGTTTTACTCTATCCTACATGGTCACTTTGAGTCAGAATCAACTCAAAGGCAATGGGTTTAATTTTCCCAGAAACAGAATACGTAGTCATTTCTCTCTTGAAACCACTGGGTGGTTTTAAACTGCCAATATTTTGGTTAGTAACTGAGCACCTAACATTTGTACGTCAAGGGCTCCTCTGGATGGTTGGTAATGCAAATTCAGACTTAAACATACTGGCATATACCTGCACACCCAAATAGTGCGCCTAGGAAACTCACATGCAAGGGGGATGAGTTTAAAGTGTGTAATATTTTATTTTCATTAGCACATGGTACTTTTAGATTTGATGAGGCTTCTCTGTACTTTTAGGTTAGTATCTAGACATTTGGTATACCTAAGCAAAGCCTAAAGATTTTAACTCTTTCCTGATTAAGTTATCTGATCACGTGTTAAGTTATAGATTCATGTCCAAGGCTACATTTAAGTAGCATAGAATTATTATTTCTATAGAGTTGAAGATACGCTTCCATTAGAAGAATAAATGAGAATATACATTTTAAATGTGTGGTTTATTTTCCTCCATTTATACCCAACGCAACCCTGTGCCTTTGAGTCACTTCCAGTTCATAGTGACCCTATATAGGGTTTCAGTCTGTTAGCTCTCTGACGGGAGCAGACAGCCTCAGCTTTCTCTCTCTCAGTAGCAGGTGGTTATGAATCGCGGACCTTGCTGTTCAGGCTCCTTTATAGAAAACATATTCTTTAATTGGCATATAATTCACATCACAAAATTTTATAGTTTAATCAATATTAAGAAGGAAGAGTTGTGTAATCATCACCACAGTCCACTTTGGACATTTTCTTCTTTCTTGTAATTGCTGTTAGTTCCCTCCTCCCCACCCCTCCAACTTCCCTGCCGTGTCCCTAGGCAATTGTAAATCCAGTTACTGTCTTTATAGAGCTTATACTGCCTTCATACTTTATACTGTCTATCTAAATCCTGGATTTCATAGATGGAAAAACATAAAAAAATCAACAAATCCAAAACAAACAACAGCAATGATAAAATAAATGAGAAAAGCCTCAATTGAGAAGAAACCAGAAAATGTTATATTGAAGGCTGGAATATTTGAAATGGGTTAAAAGGGAGATCAAATGATAAGGTGTTATATTTTAACCTAACTGTATCTGCTGTAACCGACTTTCCAGTGCTCTCTATCTGATAGCACGACTACTCATATACCTAGATTGTAGTCAGGGAATTCACTGGAGGCTTAATCCATGTGAGACCCTGCAAGTGGATTTTAGGCTTCCACTGTCATCCATAGTCTTCTGCAAATTGTGTGTTCAGAATTTAAGTTCTGGTACCATTGCCTCCTCCATATTTGGATTTTATTATTTATAATCCTTGGATCACACAGGCTGGTGTACTTCCAGGTGAACTTGGTTGACCCCTCACTTAGATCTTGTTTTATAAAATTATACCCCAGGCACACTTCTGATAGCTGGACACCGTGCTGTAGACAACTGTAACTTTAGACTCTTCCTTTTGAGGTACACAACACCCTTCACAGGCCACATCAGAAGGATCCCATTTGGAAATCGCACTAAGCAAACTGGACTTTATACTTTAAACCAGCAGTTCTCAACCACTGCTGAGCAGTTCTCAGCAGTCATGACTCCTTTGGGGTGTCAAATGACCCTTTCACAGGGGTCGCCTGATTCATAGCAGTAGCAAAATTACAGTTAAGGAAGTAGCAACGAAAATAATTTTATGGTTGGGGGGGGGGTCACCATAACATGAGGAACTGTATGAAAAGGTCATGGCATTAGGAAGGTTGAGAACACTGCTTTAAACTAATCTGTAGCAGATTTGAGGAACTCAAATACTCCCTTGGGTGTAAGGCTGAAATACCCTAGGGTGAGAAGCATCTGACCCCTGTCCCAAGGATATGGAACTGGTGATCATTAGACTTGGGTTTGGATCTCTCCCTTTGCAATGGCCAACTATCTTGTATTTATTATTTTCGTGCTCTCTCTGGCTTTTGTGACATGTTAGTCTAGCAGGCTTGATTCTGCCTCTGAATGAGTGTTATGTTTGCCCTTGCTCCCACTCTCACTGTTCGTGTAAATAGTGTTCAGTCACTTAAAGGTTTTAATCTGTACAAAAATTGGCATCTTGTGGTCTAAAATGTTGGCCCTATACAAGTGTAATTTCCTTTTCCCAACAGGATTTTAAATTCTATTCTACTGGCTAACCTAATGTCACTATCAACAGAATTATGTTCTGTGAGAATGGTTTATAATGTTCTCCAAGAAAATGATAATAGTGTCTCTAAAATAAAACAAGGACATACATAAACCATAGATATACGAATGGGCTTGGGGCTCCCATTTAATTATAACCCTAAACTAAGAACAGTTAGTTCTTATGTCACAACCCTACTCAATACTCCTCATGGAGAGATCACTGAAGCTAAAGGGTATTAATAGCAAAGTGTGGCGAAGAAATCAAATGGTACTTGGCCACAGAAGACATAGATCTACAGTATTCACTGTAGAAGCTTGACTCCAAGCCAGTGGAGTTTTAGTTAAAACCATGTTTTACTGGGGCTGAGACTGAGCAGCCAAATTGAAGGAAAGTTTGTTTCTCTGAAGCTTGAAGTCAGAGCTTAACAGGAAAATGCATTATATTCACAGTGGTGGCTCTTCATCAAAATTGTTCTGCAACAATTTATTGTTTTGATTTATTCTGTCTTGAACTATTAAGGCATTATACTCTTTCAACTGTGGAAAAACATTATTACTCTGGTTAATTTGTACTGGTAAATGTTTTAATGTACCTAAAACATTGAAGTAAAATTTACATTATAGTGAGCATTTACTTTTTAGGTCTCCCTTACTCCCCCTTAAAACAAAAATTGACCATTTTCAATGGTGTCTCCCATTCGTGTATGAAAGAGAAATTTGTGATACGACCTCCTTGTAGTTTCAAACTCCTAAGGATTTGAAGTTGGCATTTTATAATCATTTCTTTCCAAGTAGGAGGTAATTAGGACACACAGAAATTATTACAAAATGTATTCTTTTCCTACTGCTGTTTCTTTCATCATCTAGGTTTTCAGTGTCACCGTGAAGAGCATCACCCTCAACCTCACCATGCACACAAAGAAACAGTCATTAGGCGGCGGCGACCACTGCCTACCGAATATGCCACATTTAAGCAGGACCAGGATCAAATCCTGCTGACTTTAGTTCATCCTTTTATGTTACATATGCTCCAGGCTTCTCCTTTCCAGAATATGGGACTGCTACCCAAGATTGAATGAGATATCTTTCCTTCTATTTTGTTTCAAATGTCCAGTTTAAAGGCTTTATACTTCCTTAAACTCAGTACTTCTGTTTCTACCATTTAATACTCTCCTATGGCTTTGCTTTTAAGCTACTAACCAAAATCCATGCCATCGAGTCAATTCTGACTGAGTGACCCTGTTTATAGTTTCTGAGGCAGTAAATCTTTATGGAGCGAAAAACCTCATCTTTTCCCCTTGGGACTGCCGGGTGAGGGGAGGGGGGTGATTCCAACTGCTAACTTTGCAGTTGGTAGCCAGCATGTAACCGACTGCGTCATCAGGGCTCTTAACGATTAAATAATTCTAATAAGATACTTATTTTCATTTTGTATGGCCAGGAAATCTAAGTTGTCCAATAGCATCTAAAAGTATAGTTTCTTGGGTGTGGCACCCCATCAGAATCCTTCGGAAAACACTTCTGAATGTCAACAAATAGACCTTGAACTATTTACAGGCTTTCCTCTTTTGTCATTGTTTTTGTTGTTTTTGTTTTCTTTTATTGCTTTGTTTTGCTCTGTCTTGTTTTGTGCATATTATTATCTCTGCAGGTCTATCTAGATAAGATAAGTGGGATAAACAATCACAGTTCCAGCGGGTGGGGAGGGAGGGGGGTGTAGGAGAGACATGGGAGAGGGGAAGGTTGGGGAAAGGAAGTGATGTTAACAAACCCAGGGACAAGGGAACAACAAGTGATCCAAAATCAGAGGAGGGTGTAAGAGGCCTGGTAGGGTTTGATCAAGGGCAATGTAACAGAGGAATTGCTGAAACCCAAATGAAGGCTGAGCATGATAGTGGGACTAGAGGAAAGAACTAGGAGGCAAAGGGCATTTATAGAGGTCTAAATACAGGCATGTGCATATGTAAGTATATTTATATGATGATGAGCTAGGTCTATGTGCATATATTTATAGGTTAAGCATTAAGGTCCCTCAATGCAAGAACACTTTGTTCTATTAAACTGGCATTCCATGATATTCACCTTCCTGACACAATAGCTGAAGACAAGGTGGGTGCATAAGCAAATGTGGTGAAGAAAGCTGATGGTGCCCAGCTATCAAAAGATATAGTGTCTGGGGTCTTAAAGGCATGAAAATAAAGAAGCAGTCATCTAGCTCAGAAGCAACAAAGCCCACATGGAAGAAGCACACCAGCCTGTGTGATCTTGAGGTGTCGATGGGATCAGGTATCAGGCATCAAAGAACAAAAAATCAAATCATTGTGAATGAGGGAGGTGTGCCGAGTGGGGATCCAAAGCCCATCTATAGGCAACTGGACATCCCCTTACACAAGGGTCGCGGGGAGGAGACAAACCAGGCAGGGTGCAGTATTGCACCAATGAAACATACAACTTTCCTCTAGTCCTTTGATGCTTCCTTCCCCCACTATCATGATTCCAATTCTGCCTTACAAATCTGGCTAGACCAGAGGATGTACACTGGTACAGATAGGAACTGGAAACACAAGAAATCCAGGACAGATGAACCCCTTAGGATGGGTGGTGAGAGTGGTGATACCGGGAAGGTGGGGTGGAAAGGGTGAACTGATTGCAAGGATCTACATATAACCCTGGGGGTTGGACAACAGAAAAGTGGGTCAAGGGAAAAGTTGGACAGTGTAAGACATGAAAAAGTAATTATAAATTATCAAGGGTTCGTGAGGAATGGGGAGCGGGGAGGGAGGGGCAGAAACGAGGCGCAGATATAACAAGAACTCAAGTAGAAAGCAAATGTTTTGAGAATGATGATGGTAACAAATGTACAAATGTGCTTGACACAATGGATGGATGTATGGATTGTGATACGAGTTGTATGAGCCCCCAATAGGATGATTTTTTTTAAAGTATAGTTTCTCCAGTTTTGAAATAATTTCAAGTGTTTTCTGTTGTGATTTATATTGTACATTTGTGTTTTCTAACTAAAGTATTTTTCTCCATTTAGGTAACTCACTATAAACAATATCCACCCAATACAAGCAAAGTTTATTCCTACTTCGAATGCCGTGAAAAGAAAACAGAAAACTCCAAAGTAAGGAAGGTGAAATACGAGGAAACAGTATTTTATGGGTTGCAGTACATTCTTAATAAGTACTTAAAAGGTATTAATTTTTCCTAGTATATTTTAAAACACTACTTTTATGTAATTTCATAATTTTTCTCATTTTCTTTGAAATAACTTTTTGAATGGTTTTGATACTTTATGAATAAAATTGTAATTTATTTTCAGAACTACTTCAGAATTCATTGGGAACAATTTTTTAACCTGTTTAATTGCTTTAAATATGTTTCAGAGTGTTTGATGTCTTAGTGTCAGAAATTTTCTGAGATTGGTATGCTTTAGAATAATTTTAGAAAAGTCACTGATTTTCTGGAACTAATCTGGTTAACTGATGGACATTATTCATTAATTGAAAGTAAAGGACTTGTTATTGACTTATAAAGTCATTTTAAATTATGGTAGCTATAGCATTTGTAATTAAAATGTTTTTAACCTAATCATTAGGCTTATTCCTTAAAATAACAAATTACTATGGAGTTAGTCACAAATGTACTTTAAAGCAGAAAAATCTCCAAATTCATTTCCTTGGTTTTTCAAAGTCTGTTTTGTAAGAGTATTTCTAAGGAAAGAAACAGCCCCCAACATTTTTATGCATCTTAGAAAATTTTGTCTCTAACCTCTTCATACAAAAAAATACCAGAATTTAATACAGATTAAAGTTTCTATGAGTTGGAATCGATTCACTGGCAGTGAATTTAGGCATTGAATCTTGAAATGCAATAATCGCCCCTTTCTCTTGGGTCACTATCGACTTGATGTCCATGAGTTTGATATTCTTTGATGTCCATGAGTTTGATATTCATGCAGCAAGACTAACCAAGATACTTCAAATAAACTGACTAGTTTATCTTATCTAGAGATAGCTACCCAAAAAATGATGGCACACCGTAGTTTACTTTTGCAACTTAAAAACCTTATAAAGCATTACTTATTAATTATAGCTAAAACTGTATTGATTGCTTAATATAGACCAAGATTATGTAAATAATTCTTTTGACATTGAATCCTCACAGCCGCCCTTTAAGGAGTTGCTATTATTGTTTTCAGTTTAAATATAAATAAATTTTGAAAATTACTGATTTGCCAGCTCTGAAAACACCCTTTATTTTAACCATAAGGGCTTGCTGTTTTTTCCACCTGTTAACCCTACCAGTATACTTCTGTAGTATTTCAAAGAGCCATTATTGCCATTTGGCTTCTCTAAATACCTGTTAAAAATGGGAATTGTTTTAGCTTAATGAGCTTTTGTTTCTTAGAGATAAGACTGATTCCAGTGGCTATCTGTCAATGGATTATCAGATATTTTCAGTGGTACAGAAAATGAGGAACTGTTTATGTAAGGCCTCTTTTCTCTTATGATGACTATCACACTAAGGGTTTTATATGTATTTTCTAATTCCCACAGCAAATCTATGAAATTCATGTTTTATTCACATTTAGAGAGAGGAGGTATTAAGAGAATTCTCTATGTAAACCTAGGTACAAACTCCTTTGTGCTTTTTTTGTTTGTTGCATGAACCTTGATGTTAATTCATTTGGCCTTGAGCATTATTACATGGCTAAAAGGGTACAGTTCACCTGGAAAAATGTACAAATCCAAGCTTTTGAATTATCTGTATTAAAAGCTTCTTTTCAAAACTATAAGGTCAGTGCTTCAAACCCACAAAGGCACTCTTTGGGAGAAAAGTATAGCAGGTTGCTTCTGTAAAGATCATAATCTTGGTGGTTCTACTCTGCCCTAGAGGGCTGATATAAGTCAGAATCAACTTGAAGGCAATGCTTTGTTTCTCTTTTTTGAAGAATAGGTATAGGCAGAAAAGATCTCTTATAATATTCAGTTAATTTACAGTGATTTTTTTAAATTATGAAAATTTTTAAAGTACACATCTGTTTTTAAAAAAAGAATGCAATTTATGCTTAGAGTGAGCTATTGGAAGATAGAAGTGCTGATTTATTTTCTCGTGTGCTATTGACTCAACCTCTTAGTTCTATAATCTGTAGAGTGGGTGATTAGGTGAGGACCTTCATTTTGTTACAGTTTAGCCATAGATAATGTCATTAGAAATATAAATGAGACGTTTATCATTTTAGGAAAAGTAGTAACCAAAGAGAAAATCCAAGAAGCCAAAGAGGTCTATAAAGAACATTTCCAAGATGATGTCTTCAATGAAAAGGGTTGGAACTACATTCTTGAGGTAAGAAATAGTCTCATGTCTTAGTCTAATTCTGCTTTTAGTTCTAAATTTCTTGCAAAGGAATGAAAATACAAATTAGATCATGCTTATTGCTCTTTTTTGTTTGTAGCTTAAAAATACTGGCTATGTTTATACATGGTTGTAACAAGTTAAGGGGAACAATAAATAGGTTTTCTGTGGCAAATCATGAACAGATCTATGGCTTATAAGATAAACTAACTATAATTAAATAACTAGGATTTGTTGGAAAGGTGATTTTACTATTACCTTGACTAAGAAAAATTAAGGTTATCTAAGAAAATAGACACTGTGTGTCTATCACTCCACAATAATTCTGGGAAATTTCCCTCACTAAATAGGTAGAAAGGTATGACACAAACTCAGTTTTATCCCTTATTGTACTACAATATCTATACATAGCATACATGGATCTAATGCTTGAACTTCTGGGCATCCAAAGATAAGGAAATTGATTTATAAGAGTTGAAATCTGCTGGTAGTTTTCTTTTTTACAAACATGGATTGGGAATGTCAAAGTAACATACTTACGCATTAGTCGAGTTATGTCTTAAAAGTGAGAGCCTTTTCCTTGTTTATACTGTCTGTCAAGCACAATTTAAAATACTTCAACTTTCATGTCTGCAGAGGCATACTTCAGAGAAATTGCAGGTTTGGTTCCAGACCACTGCAGCAAAAGGAACAGTGGCGATGAATTGAGTCAGATGTGTTTGTTTGTTTACCCCGTGCATATAGAAGCTGTTACACATTAATTATACTTTAGTCTATTACATGTTGGATAGCATTATGGAAAAATTCAGAGTATTATGAGAATGACCAAAATGAAGCAAGCACATGTTGCTGGAAAAAGGGCGCCATTCTTGATGCAGGGCTGCCACCGACCCTCGATTTGTAAACCTTGTGTCTTGAGTGCAGTAAAGTAAGGTATGCACACCTGTGAGTTTCACTGCCTGCTAGTTATGGACATCTAAAGATGTCAGCAAAGCAGTCTGTGCTGCTGGCTTCCATATTTTAAGTAAGGTAAGCCATTCTTGCCCCATCTTCCTTCCTTTTGAGGTTTGTTGTGAGGATAGACTACAGTAGTAAGTGCTGTGTGCTTGTTAATATAATCCACAGTAACCAGAGTGATAGAATCTTTTGATTATATGTTCAGAAAATATGAGAGGTGTATTGAGTCTCTTGTTTTACAAACTTGAGACCCAGAAGGATTAGTGACTTGCCTGAGGTCTCCTGGTCTATTTTCAGTCTAAATCAGGACTTCTATGACCATATTCTTTGTAATAGCGTGATACCTCTCTTTAAACAGGCTTTTATTTTATCTAAAATTGTGTTCATGTCTCATAAATATGCCACTAAGATTCCCAAAACAACTTCTCTTCCTTTAGCCAGAAGCCAGCCACAGTGTTTTACCGTTATTATTATATCATATTTAGGAAGGGACCCTAATAGCAAAGTATCTGGTAACATACAATATAACAAATAGACCCACTGCCCAATTTTGGAGGGAATTGTTAAATTGATAAGAAGTTAGTTAAATAAGATTTGGGTATTAATTACCAAGACTTTAGAAAGTATAATTATCATAGACTTATCTTGTGGTTTCAGGTCTATTAACACAGTTTTAAAGCATACATAGAGATTTCATCTGTTGTTTTGTTTTTGCTCTTTAATAGCAACCCCTTCTTTGATCTGTCAGGATAAATTTAACCTTTCAGAAAAATGGCCTATTTAAAAGAAAAATAGTGTTCTTGGAGTATTTTAAAATAAACTCATCTATAGTTGCTGTTTCGATGACAAATTTTCTATGACAGTAAAATGAATGCCTCTAAAGTATAAAGAACCTTATTAAAACAGGTAATTGAGTGTAACTGTTCAGTGTATAAATTCATTATTGCCTCCCACCAGAAATATGACGGACACCTTCCAATAGAAGTGAAAGCAGTCCCTGAGGGCTCTGTCATTCCCAGAGGAAATGTTCTCTTCACCGTAGAAAACACAGACCCAGAGTGCTACTGGCTCACAAATTGGATTGAGGTGATTTAAAAAGAAAAATTCTTATTTAATATTAATTGAAGAAGTAAAAACAATTGAACTGCGATTTCAATTTAGAATTTGAAGTTATGGTGTCCTGATAGCATAGGGCTTAAGCACTTAGCTGCTAACCAAAAGATCAATGGTTTGAACTCATCAGCTGCTCCGCTCCACTAAGAAAAATGTTGTCAGTCTGTTCCAATAAAGATTATAGCCTTAGAATCTGTGTTGGACATTTCTCCTGTCCTGTAGGTAGGCCCTGGATGAGATAGCTTGACATAGTGGCTGCAATAAAGGGCTCAAACAGCTAAGCAGGCCTGGGAAGTGTTGAGTTCTGTGGTACACAGGGTGGTGATGAGCCGGAACCACCTTGACAGCACCGAGCAACACCAGCAGCTGCAACGGGTAGCTGCAAGTTAGAATTTGACTTAATTTTCTCCATCTATAAATCAAAATTTTTTCACGCTCCTTCCAGTAGAAATCTAGTGTTCTGAAATTTGATAAAATGAGTGAATATTAGTACTTGTAAAGCTTAGTAGATTTCCAACTTGTTAGAATCCTAAATGTAAATTGTGTTAGAACAAAATTAATGAGGGTGGTAGGGAGCACTGCTAAGTTTTTGGTATCTGGTACTGAAATTGAATTACTTGGTATGGTTCTTTTATTCACAGTCTTTATAATTCTGATCAAATGTACTGAGTGGGAGCATGCAAATAGGGTAAATGGAACTCTAATGAGGGGAATGGTCAGTTTTGCTTTTCTACTGGGGATAAAGTGAGCCACCTGAGAAGCAGGAACAGGGAATCTCATGACCGTCAAGGAGGAGCGGCATCTTCAGACTGTGAGATAACATTGTGGAGAGGCAGCAGAGAAGGAGCACTGAGATCAGAATATAAACAGGGTGGTGGGCTTCCTGGCCTTCAAAATGAATCCAGCTGCGTGCCTTTGAATAGGAGGGTGATTGTTCAGAATATTTTAAGTCAATAGTTGAAATCCGTTTTCTGTTATATAATAAGGCCATTGTGGAACATGTCTGACCTCTAACACAGGGCAGAACAAGAAGATCGAACTCGCCAGCATCAGCCCGAGGCAGCTTCCTGAGGCAGAGGTCAGATGTGCCTCTCCCCTCCAAACTTCCTCACTCATTCTGACACCAGCCCTCTGGGTCTTCCATGGCAGTCTCTGCTTCTGAGCTGGTTTGGTAAATAGCTGCAGTGACCACACAGGACTCACAAACCATACTCACAGTCACAGGATTTATTAAGGGAGTTTAATAGCTTACAATTCAGGATCAGAGATGCTTAAGACATTTCTTTAAGCAGGACAGCCTCTATACAGCTTTGCCCCTAGGCAGACCTCTCTCTGGTCCTTGTTCCCTGCCCTCCTTTAGGATTGACAATAAAGATCCAAGGGGCACACCACAACTCCATAGCCCTCAATTTGACGGCACTCGAACTAACGCCCCCATTAAAGTGCAGGAGACACCCTCTCCTGAAGTGAGCCTCCAGGCTAAACGTACTGAGCTTCACTTCTCTCGCGGAGGGTCAGGAAGCCTCCACTCTGCACCATACTCTGGAAGTTGGTGCTGCAGCTGCTGCTTCTCTGGTGTCACATCTTCATCTCGGGATTGAGGAGGCTTAATGTGCAGGGATCGCAGGTCCAAAGGACGGACTTCACTCCTGCTTTCTTTTTCTTGTGATAACAAGAGCCTCCTTTTCTACTGTCTTACCCAGCAGGAGTACAAAACTCACCAAGCCTTATGTTCAAGTGCCGAGTTTTTCCAATCACAATCAGTTAACAGTCACTGAAACGGAATCCTTTAATCCTATCAGTATCGTTAATTCTCCACCTTCTCTTACCCAGACTCATTAGGAAAAAGAAATATGGCTAGAAGAATCATCAGATATGTCACTACCACAGTAACAAAGCACTCCAAGTCTTACCTGACTGGAAAAGTATTCCTCATGATTTTGTACTTGTCTAGATTGTCCTCTGCTGGTCTGGGCAGGCCTTATGCAGCTGCATAACCTTATAACTTTTTTAATTGATCGATTACTTGGCTTATTCTGTAAAATTTAAGAAATTAGGGGGGTTTTGTTTGTTTATGTGCCTTTGGTACAACTCAGACACTGCTATCATTTAGCAGCTTTCAAAATCAGATTTGATGCTGCGCATAACAAATCATCGGGCTTATAAAATAAAATCAGAAAATTAGGATACTAGAATGGAGAAGAAAGTGGATCCTCAAGCCACAACAGTTGATTTAGTTGTGGTGGTTAAGTAGCAAGCTTTCTCTGGGGTTTTCTGACAGCCACAGAACAGGGAATCCCAGGTAAATTTCTCAGAAAATAGAATCCAGCGGTGCTCCACTTCCTCATTGAGAAATGTATATGCCATAGACAGTGTAACAAAAAGAATAATAACTTTGCAGTTTAATAGCAAATATAGAATATTTCACATGGTTTTCCTATCATTGCTTTTCATAAAACGCTAAGAGCATAAGTTAATGCATAGCTCAGTGATTAGGATGCCCTATTGTGATATTGCTAAGCTGAAGTGAGTACAGAATTTACTACTTTTCATATTAGATCTTGGGGAAAATACAGATTCCCTCAAACAGCCAGTGGATAACATCTTGAGATTACTACCCCACAAGGTGTATAGTCCACAGATGATGTTGTCCTGAAACTCTTTGCTATGGATGAGCATTTAAAAACCCATCAATGACATTGCTGTAACAGCCACATGTGAGTGTGTTTATAAAACTCTGTTAAGGACCTGGTCTTCTCTCTGTTGCTGCTTAGAGACCTGAGTTATGTAGAGACTGTACCTGGAATACATGTGGTGGGAATTCATCCACAGCTGAAACGTCTAATTAGTGTTTCTAGTCATCTGAAAATACAGAGCACACCTGCAGAGAAAGCTAGGATTTTCCTCAGAAAGAACCTAGGATTTTATATATTAATACTCGTACCTGATTTTGTTATTACAGACTATACTTGTGCAGTCTTGGTATCCAATCACAGTGGCCACAAATTCAAGGGAACAGAAGAAAATATTGGCTAAATACCTGTTAGAAACATCTGGAAACTTAAACGGTCTAGAATATAAGTTACATGATTTTGGCTACAGAGGAGTCTCTTCGCAAGAGGTAGGAAGTTATGAGGAGGACCTCATCTAATAAAACGTGGATTGTAGAATACCACTGCCAACTTTGGGGAAACCGCTGGACTGGAAGCAGACCACATTTGTGAGATTTCATAGATTCAGTCAACACACATATACATTGAACAAGAACTGTGACAACTGTGTGTCAGCTGTGGGACGGTTGTGTAATTGAAGGGAATGAATTAAGAGACAGACGAAAGTTTAGGGGTGCTCACCTCTGCGATAGCTTCAGGACCAAGTCTGAGCAGAGGAAGAGATAATGTATTCCCAACATCAGCATATATACTTTCGGGACATGTAAGGCCCCCCACCCCCTCAATTACAGGTAACCACATACATAACAGAGTGGGCTGTACTCTTAACCCTCAGGGTCCCTGAGTTTGTTGGAGAAGGAACCGAACACCAGTACTAGGGCAGGTAAGGGAGGGGGAGTGACTGTCCCTTAGAAGTGAGAGCAATCACACCTGTCTGCTCTTGTAGATAAAGCTGCTGGCTAGATGGCAATCAGCCATGTGCTTGTAAGAGGTAACTAAGGCAGCATGATTATGGCAGGATATTGTGAGCATTACTTTTAATTATGAGAATGTGTGATTGGGACTCACCTCTTAACTCACAAGTATGAAGACCTCCCTCCACCTAGAATCCTGGCCTGCCAGGCTTTTTAAAATAAGAGAATAAAAAATTCATTCACTTGTACTCTCTTCCTAGTCCTGTTTCCCACTGTCAGCCTTTGTTCAAGGTACATGGGAGGGAGATAGCCTTCAACAACAGTATTTGGTCCTTTATATTGTAGGTAGGTAGATATTGACAGGCCATACATACACACACAATAAGTTTATCATAATAAGTTAATGCTATAGAGAAATACTAAGATAAAGTTGATGGGAAATGAAGAGGGTACTGTTAATTGCCGTATGCACTCATGTATAAGCCGAGTTTTTCAGCACATTTTTAATGTAGTTTTTGTGGTAAAATTAGGTGCCTTGGCTGATATTCGGGTCGGCTTATACTCGAGTATATACGGTAGGTATTTTTTTTATATGATAATATTTGAATCCTTAAGATATTTGTGGAAAAACCTGAATTTTTATCATAAAGGAACCATTATCTCTGGTAATCGTTAAAATAAGTCTTTAAAATTAGCCAAGGAAAATAAATCCCTTGGAAGCGGTGTTGCATATAACTCAATCACGGGACTTTATTGATTGGATTTTTACTTTTGGTTTACTTTTCAGACTGCTGGTATTGGAGCTTCCGCTCATTTGGTTAATTTCAAAGGAACAGATACAGTAGCGGGAATTGCTTTAATTAAAAAATACTATGGAACAAAAGATCCTGTTCCAGGTTATTCTGTTCCAGCAGCGGAACACAGGTAAAATTCAGTTGTTTTCATCCTCCTGTTACCTAATTGTTGGTGTGTGTGTTTTCACTCTTGTGTCTGAGCTTTGGTCAGGATTTGCTTCCAAGAGAACCAGGTAGTGTCCAGTAATGCTTCATGGCTGAGTAGTACAAAGTTGGGGTGCAGACCATCCTAATAGACACATTTTCAGGGCCCTTTTCAACTGCCGTGTTGCCATAGGCAAATAGGTTTTACTCATTAAATTAAATATAGGACATTTAATTATAAAACTCACTTTTTACTTACTTGTTATTCTGCATGGCCTTGCCAATAGGCAGTGGCTCTAGAAATGATCATCTGAACTCTTTTGATGAAAGTGATAATGTGGAGATTCTACTTATGCATCTTTATCTACTCTTAACGAAACTATCACACATTAAACTAAAAGGAAACATGGGTTGTAACTGCTGTGGTTCTAGAGTTAACTTTATTGCAAATCAGAGATTTTTTTAAGTTACAGCATTGATTCAGTAAAGGTACATCTGGTTTTTACAACACCCATTATTTACTGTAATCAAATTGGGGATGAATATTACACTCTTTTAACACTTGAAAAGCTGTGCAGGGTGGTAAAACCAGCAATGAGTTTAGAATGAAGTCAGTATGTTGGCTTTTTTTTTTTAATATCCATACATACATGTTTTCCTATGCATAGCAGTCTGCTTAGTGCTGTAAGGAATACAAAGTGATTCACAGAATAAATAATTTTTTAAGCCTGATCTTGTCCTCAGGATAAAAATAGTGCATTTGTAACATTCTGCCCTATTGATAGTACATTGAAAGAGGTACAATTAAAGTGCTATATGGTACAAAAGCAGAGTCACTATTCCACAGGCAAGTCCAGGAAAGGTATCGTAAAAAAAGAGAAAGACCCTTGACCAGATAGATTGACAGAGTGGCTAGATTACCACCGCAGGAATGGTAAAAGTTAATGGCCAATACTGGGGGACTGAATCTTCTCTGTGGACTAAGTTGAGTAATCTGATGTGTAAAAATTGCATGGCAGAGACATCTGACTGCCTCTAACTTTATTCTTCTGTTTGAGCTCATTGTGGCAGCCACGTGTCCGTCTCTGGGTCCAGGGCCTTTCTCTTTTTCTCTGTCCTCTGCTTTATCAAGTGTCATATCCTTCTCCACGGACTTGTCTTTCCTAACAACATGTCCAAAATACGTGAGATGAAGCTGTGCCATCCTTGCCTCAACATTCTTACTGTGTTTTTTCCAAGACAGATTTGTCCTGTGGTACTTTCTGTGTTCTAATCCAGCACAATTCAAATTCATCTTCTACCTTCCATATTCAGTGCCCAGCTTTTCTGTGCACATGATGCAATGGAGAATACCATGGCTTGGGCCATGCACACCTTAGTCCTCAATGTAATATCCTTGCTTTTCAGTACTTTAAAGAGGTCTTGTGCAACAGATTAACCTAATGCAGTGCATCATCTGATTCCTTGCCTGCTGTTTTCATGAGCATTGATTGTAGATCCAAGCATGACAAAATCCTTGATAACTTCAATATTGTCTGCAATTATTGGTCCAGATGTGAGGATTTTTATCTTCTCTACATGGAGTGGGTAGCCCCACCCAATCATGCCAAGAAAATATAAAAGTGAGCCATCACACCACATGCTGAAAACATAAATGAAAGACCAACTTATAAATGGGGAATAGGAATTGAAATAGAATTTGTAGAAAATATAGGATAGAGTAGCCAAATGGGTTTGTAAAGGCCCTCAAATTTATTTTGATACTTAATGTTGACATAAGCACATTATGCTAGGTCATAATTCAGCATTTTCATTGGTGTTTACGTTGGTAGTTTTGAGGAAGAAAATGAAGTCATCAGAGAGATTGTAGAAATGTTATTTTGTTATCAGCCTCTCCACTCTACTAGATAAGAGAAGCAGAAGTTAGGAGCCTTTCAGGAAGCTATTCCAACAGCAGTCTTGAGAGAGGTGATCAGGATCAGAACCAGGTGACTGAGTGATAGGAAAGAATTAATAAACACACTCAATAGCTTGAGCGATAAAATTTCTGTAATGGGGAATTTGAATGGGGTTTGAGAGAATAGATTTAGCTAACCATTTATAAGCATTGCTGTCTTCGCAGTCAGGGTCTCTTACCGGTTTCACTTTTACAGACAAGTTTCAAATCTGCCTAACTGAAGATGACTTTCACTAACAAAATGTTTTTCGGGTTAGGGATTTTTATTTTGGGCCCAACTGTAGCACTCTTATTAAAAGGTTTATGTACTACACGTACATTAGACTCTTCATGTAGAATAGTATCCATTCAGCTTAATTATCTTTATGAAGAGGTTACTAGCAATTCTGGATATTAAAAGGAGACATCTTTTCACACGAGTCTTAATTTCTCTTTTCACCTGCATATTTTCGCATATAATAGAGAATTGTCATCAGCTACTTGCAACCTCTATAATTGTTCAGAAGAAAGCAAATTCACTTTTAAATGAGTTTATATAAATAAACTCTTAAGTTTCAGACAGAAGTAGTCTCTGGGTAGCTAAGACTTTGTAACTCAAAAGTATGTGTGTTCAGACCCAAAGCATTCCCTCAGGAAAAAAAGAACAAATGATCATTTAAAACAGTGGTTCTCAACCTGTGGGTCACGACCCCTTTGGGAGTCAAATGTCCCTTTCACAGGGGTCGCCCAATTCATAACAGTAGCAAAATTACAGTTATGAAGTAGCAACAAAAATTTTATGGTTGGGGTCACCACAACATGAGGAACTGTATTACAGGGTCGCACACGGCCTTAGGAAGGTTTAGAACCACTGATTTAAAGCAAAAAATAGCATGACTCCTCACTTTTGAGGCCATTACTTAAAAGATTACAAGTTTCAGGAGAAAGGGAAAAAATTACATGAGGAAATAGTAACTTTTTATTGGCATATAACTTGCTTATCATATAATTAAATAGTTTAAATCATATTAAGAGGTGTACAAAACACTTCAAATTCATTATTAAACTTTGCTAATGATTTTTTAAATTACTTAAAAACTAACCAACAAGTACTTAAGAATAAGTAAAACCATTGCTGATGACATTATAAAAATGACTGTGGCTATTCTTGCCTAACTGAAAGATAAAATGGCATGCTTAGTCCCCAGCAGAATTGGAGTTAACGGGGATTGCCCCTCTTTAAAAATAATTTTTATTTCCCACCACACTGAGACAAAACACTAAAGTGTGCAATAGAACGGTGGGGGGAGCAGAGCAAGGAAGTTCCGAGGGAGTATCAGAAATAGACTTTGGGGCCAGGGTGTGGCACCCCATCAGATTCTACCGGAAAACACTCCTAAAGGCCAACAAACAGACCTTGAACTATTAACAGGCTTTTCTCTCTTTCTCTTTTCCCCCCCTTTTTTTCTTGTTTTAGATTTTGTAAGTCATTGGCTTTGTTGTTTGTTTGTAGTTGTTGCTGCTGTCGTTGCCTTGTTTTTATGTGGTGTTGTGGAGGCCATCCGCAATTCTATGTGCACATTATCTCTGCGGGTCTGTCTAGATAAACAATGTGGACAAGAAGACAATGGGACTTATGGTTCCCGGGGGACATGGGAGGTGGGGGGAGGGAAGAGGTGTGAGGTGTTAACCAACCCAGGGACAAGCAAACAACAAGTGATCCAAATTGGTGGTGATGAGGGGGTGGGAGGACTGGTAGGAAGTGATCAAGGGCAATGTAACCAAGAGGAATTACTGAAACCCAAATGAAGGCTGAGCGTAGTAGTGGGACAAGAGGAAAGTCAAAGGAAATAGAGGAAAGAAGTAGGAGGCAAAGGGCATACATAGAGTCCTAAATGCAGGCATGTACATATGTGAATATATTTATATATGATAATGGAGGAAATAGATCTATGTGCATATATTTATAGGTTTAGTAGGGTAGCAGATGGACATTGGGCCTCCACTCAC
>NW_022103920.1:39624344-39660919 GCF_000313985.2 Echinops telfairi
AGAAGCAACAAAGCCCACATGGAAGAAGCACACCAGCCTGTGTGATCACAAAGGGTCGAAGGGACCAGGTATCAAGCACCCAAGAACAAAAAATCATATCGTAAATGAGGGGGAAATACGAGATGGGGACCCAATGCCCATCTGTAGACAACTGGACATCCCTTGCAGAGGGGTAGTGGGGAGGAGACAAGTCACTCAGGGTGCAGTGTACCATCGATGAAACGCACAACTTTCCTCTCGTTCTTAAATGCTTTCCTCTCGTTCTTAAATGCTTCCTTCTCCCACCCACTATCATGATCCCAATTCTGCCTTACAAACCTGGTTAGACCAGAGGATGTACAGTGGTGCAGATAGGAACTGGAAACACAGGGAATCCAGGACAAATGAACCCCTCAGGACCAGTGGTGAGAGTGTTGACACCAGGAGGGTGGAGGGGTAGGGAGGATAAAAAGGGGGAACTGATTACAAGGATCTACATATAACCATCTACCTGGGAGATGGACAACAGAAAAGTGGGTGAAGGGAGACGTCAGGCAGTGTAAGATACAATAAAATAATAATTTATAAATTATCAAGGGTTCATGATGGAGTGGGAAGCGGATAGGGAGGAGGAAAAAAATGAGCTGATTCCGAGAGCCCAAGCGGAACGCAAATGTTTTGAGAATGATGAGGGCAACTAATGTACAAGTGTGTTTTACACAATTGCCGTATGTATGGATTATGATAAGAGTTGTATGAGCCCCCAATAAAATGATTAAAAATAATAATAATGTTTATGTGCCTAATTATGTTTGGTTCAAACTTAATATGAGCATTCTTATTCTGGGCATAAGTATTACTCTTTTATAATGGTATATCAGTTTTACTCTACAAGGTAATTGACCACTTGTTACTTGCCATTTGATAAAGAGATGTATATATATCTAGTATAGTATAAATAATTGCCTAAGTTATTACTTCTAAGTGTAAGATTCTGGTTTTGAAAATTTGAAGAAAGGCAGAGTACTTGGCATTGCCTTGCAAAATTATTGGGCGTCTATGCTCATTCTTTCTAATATGTTGACTTAACCAAAGAAAAGCAATACCAGAATAAAAGAGTTCCTAATAAATTGAATATGACTTAAAAGTAATGTTATTTAATAACTATTGAAAAAGCATAAGATTACTTAAGAGTGTAAAATACAAGTTCACTAAAGTGTAGTTTGGTCAAAAACTCAACCCTTGATACTTAATCATTAACATTCATCTGCTCTGTGATATTGTGTACTATATATAGTAAGCATGAGATAATAACAGATGATTTATAACAGTGTATCTCCTAAGTAAATCTGTTTTCATTTTGTTTTCTAGTACCATAACAGCTTGGGGGAAAGACCATGAAAAGGATGCGTTTGAACATATAGTAACACAGTTTTCATCAGTGCCTGTATCGGTGGTCAGTGATAGCTATGACATATATAATGCATGTGAGAAAATATGGGGTGAAGATCTAAGACATTTAATAGTATCAAGAAGTACAGAAGCACCACTAATAATCAGACCTGACTCTGGAAATCCTCTTGACACTGTATTAAAGGTAAATTTTAACATGTAACTTGATTATCCAGATTCCTATAGGCCAGCCTCATCAGCACTAATTTCAGAGCTGTCTACACAAGTCTCCATATTTTAAAGTTGTGACCCAGAGAGAGTAAATAAATTTGCCCAAAGTCACACAATAATTGATAAGAGAACCAAACTCCAAATTCTGTCATCCAGGCTCATAGTGACCCCTGTGGATTTCTAAGACTGTAACAGTTTGTGGGAGTAGAAAGTCCTGTCTTTCTCCCGAGAAGCTACTGCTGTTTTCAAACTGCTAACAATTCGGACTGAAGTCCAATACATAACCACTACACCTCCAGGGCAGAGAAAGGTTCTATTAGTTTTTATTAGTTTCCTAGTTAGTGTTACATGATAAATTACTTGCCCCCTAAGAAAGGAGGGTGGTGGGGAGAATTGATAAGGCACTTTTCTATCCAAATGATGATAAATCATTCTGAATATCTTGCCTTATCTTAAATATTAATAGAATTGTCCTAACCAAACATAATAGGCCCTACTTTTTAACTATTAAATATAGTAAAAATGTAAGTGACCAGCTAGAAGAACAAATGGAGTCATTGATAGAGAATTTTTTCTTTTGTAGATAATTTATATAAGAACGGGTGGTTATTTAGGGGCTTTGCAGGTATGGCTGCTCAGTAGGTCCTGTGTATTCCTGACTAAGCTTTCAAAGACTTTTGAATTGTGTTGGTGCGTTTCAGCTGCTACACGACTTTCCAGTGCTAAAGAATGTCATGCATTTTTACTCAATATGGATGCCATTTTACGTGAACCAGAGATCTTCAGAGAAATCTTTGACTATAAGTGATTCAATTCCAATTTTATTTACTTGTTTCTCTGAACTTGGTGACTTATTGGATTTGCATTTGAGTCATGTCAGACAGAATTAAACCAAACATTTGGCCACAAATCAAATAAATTCAAATTAAAAACATAAATCACAAAGCTTGTTAGTGAAGCTTTATATAGACTTTAGAAATATTATTTATATTGTTTTAATCTCCTTAATATTAAGGATATACTTCTCCTAAGTTGTTTAATTTGAAAAACTTGAGGGAAAGAACCTTGTGTTTTTAGCCACTTAATGGCATAAAGCAACATAAGAGGAACTATCATGGATGTTTCTAACATAATTACTACAGGTTGGGACTAAATTTAAAAGAACTTATATGTTGTCAAGGTTTGAAAATGATGTTGAAATTTTTATATCCTTAAGATTGTCTGGCAAAGAAAAGTAATTTTGTATTGGTTGTTATTTTTTTCATGTAGGTTTTGGATATTTTAGGTAAGAAGTTCCCTGTTACAGAGAACTCAAAGGGCTACAAGTTGCTGCCACCTTACCTTAGAGTTATTCAAGGGGATGGAGTAGATATTAATACCTTACAAGAGGTAAGTGTTTTTAATTAAAGGTTCCAGTAGGCAATTCATTGTATCTGTTAATTGCTTAAAATTTGTAATCACCATCCATCCCTGATGGCCACCGTGTGAAACAAAAAATATACCACTCAGCAATTCTCCTCAAATATTGAATAAAAAGGTTTGACCCTGCCCAAGTAGGTATCAGTTTTATGGAAAAGGAGCTTCACATATTCTTTACAATATGGGTATTACTGTGCACTCTTTTTAGAAATTGTAGAGTGGCTTATTGTCTCTTTGTAAGCACTGTCATCACTGGTATTGCTGAATGTAACCTAATAGTGTAAGTGTTAAATGATAAACATTGGGCGCACTCTCCTCGTTGGAGTAGAGCACTCTTCCCACTCTCCTAGCTTCTCCATTTCCGTCAGTCCCACTTTTCTGCCCCTTTCTACTCTTAGCTTTGTTACCGGGCAGATGCTGCCCTTGTTGGCCTTGTATGTGTCATGATCTTGAGGAGTACTATCTTCCTTGGTGTCATTGTTCACTTGATGCCTGTCTGTTGTTTGGATAAGCATTAAACTACCTGGTTGGGTTGTTCAAACTCACCAACCACTCCATAAGAAAAAGGTGAGGCTAGTTGATCCTGTAAAGATGTACAACCTCAGAAACCCTATCTAGGGACATTGTGAATTGGAACTGACTCAATGACGATGGATTATTTGGCTGAAAGGTGATCCTTGGGGCTTGAAGGGTAGTGAAAGATCACAATCTAGGGGTTAAACTAATCACTATCAGACCAGTTTGTCTGATCAGCTTCTTAGGAATTTTTTTGTAACTTTTTATTGTGAATTGCATGCAGATTTGCAAGAGCCAGACAATTTTCCCTTTAAAAATTCATAACAATTTTGTTTCATGTCCTTGACTGCAGTCCCCCCAGTGTAACATCATTTACCCCACTTGTTCTCAACCTTTCTGGTCTTCTGTTGCCCTTTTTATCTCAAATGGGTGATTATTCTTTTAACCGATTTTTTTGCCTGAAACTTGAGCCACAGAGGTGATTTTAGTGAAGAGTGACTGAATTCCTTAGTCTCAGGGATCCCAGCAGTCTATAACCACCCACTAAGCCCGGCCTCTTCTGTGCTTCTGAGTTCTGTTCCATATGGACGTTCTCGTGATCCCTTGGAGAGCAGCTGGTAACCAGTGGTATTTTAAAATGTACAGGTCGTGCTTGACACAGTGGATGTATGGATTGTCATAAAAGCTGTAAGAGCCCCCAATAAAATGATGTAAATAAATAAAATGTACAGGTCATTAAAGGATTTTTTTCCCTTGTGAAAGAGTTTGGTGGTATTTGACTAAGATCAAGAACTCAATTATAAATTGTTTTCCAGATTCATTGAAAAGTGAGAACTATGATACCATGTTTTAGTGGTAATGTACTTCTAAAAGGCCCAAAATGCAGTGTCTGAAACACAGCTATAATAAACAATAACAGAAGTAAAGCTTCCTCCACCAACACTCACCCAAGCTGCCTTGCCTAAGAGCAGGAAGGACCCTTCAACCATTTTTAAATATTCTAGGTGTTGAGAGCTTGAAGACTTTCATGTGAAAAGAGAAAAAAATGAAAAAATCTGTAGGGAGAAGGGAAAATAAAGAATACCTAGGTATAGAAGGTACAGCTGGTATTGTTAGTTGCTGTTGTAGCATTTGCTCAGCTGAACTGGTTTCATTTCAGTACTGCTCCCAGTACCCCTAGGTGCCAACCACAAAGCTAGTGACAAAGAAATGAAAGAATTTACCAACTTCTTCCATCTGAAATTGATCAAGCATACAATCAAGATGTATTAATGATTGGCGATTGGATTGCAAAAGTTGGAAGAATGAGGGAAGGGTCAATAACTGGAAAATAGGGCCTTGATAGAAACAAAGATGGAGGTTACATGACCTATGCCTTCATTGCACATCAGTTTTCAACAACCTTAAAAGTGGTAGCTCTACACATGGACTTTGCCAGATAGAATAACAGAAGTGAAATTGACTGTATCTGTGAGAAGAGACACTGAAGAAGTTCAGTGTCATCAGCAAATAAGGCCAGTGTACTAGGTTAGGTTTTTAGATAAGCATAGGTACAAGAAAGAAATTTAAATATAAAAAAATAAGGCCCAGCAGGAAGGCAAAGTGGAAAGTGGGGAAATCACAGGCCATTGGGTACAGTCACATGGATCTAAGGCAGTGGTTCTCAACCTTCCTAATGCGCAATCCTTTAACACAGTTCCTTATGTTGTGGTGACCCCCAACCATAAAATTATTTTCGTTACAACTTTGTAACTAATTTTGCTACTGTTATGAATCGTAGTGCAAATATCTGATATGCAGGATGTATTAGGCGACCCCTGTGAAAGGGTCTTTCCACCCCCAAAGGTGTCATGACTGACAGGTTAAGAATTGGTGGTCTAAGGTCTGCAGGAACATGGCAGGTTGCTGACTGCTCCAGGGTCAACGTGCTACATTGGCAAAAGGCCCCAGGAGCCAGGCACAAGATGGAAACAAGCAGGAAGGGGTGGGGCCAGAGAGAAACCAGTTCTCCGTAGCATCTCTTAGAAATAGGTCAAACCTTTAAGGAGACATCATTGGGCTAAGTCTTAATTGACTTAGGTGGACCTAGACCTTCCCATAAAAAATTTTTTTTAGCTCCCTGCCATTGAGTGAATGCTGACTCATAACAACCTCCCTGTGGGTTTGCAAGACTATTTACTGGAGAAAGCCCTTTCTCCCGAGAAACTGTTGATGGTTTCAAACTGCTGACCATGCAGATCACTGCCAACACTTAACCACAAGAACACTTTGTTCTGATAACCTGGCACTCTGATACCTTCCTGACACGATCACTGAAAACAGAATGGGTGCATAAGCAAATGTGAAAAAAGCAGATGGTGCCGGCTATCGAAAGATGCAGTGTCTGGGGTTGTAAAGGCTTGAACTTAAACAGTCAGCCACCTAGCAGAGAAGCAAAATAGCTCACGTGGAAGAAGCATGCCAGCCTGTATGACAATGAGGTGTCGACAGGATCAGGGTGGTTGGAGTGGAGACCCAAAGCCCATCTATAGACAATTGAATATCCCCCTACAGAAGGGTTATAAGGAAGGGACAATTCAACCAAGGTATAGTATAGGACCTATGAATCACACATCATTCCTCTGTTTCCTGAATGCTTTCTCTCTCCCCTCACCCCCTCCCCACCCCCTCACCATGACCCAGTTCTACCTTATAAATCTGGCTAGACATATTGGGACAGATAAGAGCTCTCAACACACGCAGACTTTAGAACAGATAAACCCCTCAGGAACTGTAGTGGGAGTGGTGATATAAGGTTAGGGGGATGGTCAGGAAAGGGGAAAAGGGGGAAACCCATCACAAGGGTGGATATATAGCCTCTCCCCAAGGGGATGAAAAACAGAAATGTTGGTGAAGGGAAACAACGGACAGTGTAAGATACGAAATAATAATATATAAGTATATATAATTGATCAAAGATTGATGAGAGTGGTTGAGGTGGGGGGGAGCTTATACCAAGAGCTCAAGTAGAAATAAAATGTTTTGGAAATGATAGTCACAACATGTACAAATATGCTTGATAGAATTGATGTATGGAATGTTATAAGAGCTGTTAAGAGCCCCCAATAAAGGGATTAAAAACAAAATTTTGGCACATTGAACATTAGTGTCCTGGTGAGTTGTGAGACGGCATCAAGAATATCGTATATGAAGAAAGCAAAAAGTCATTTAAAAGACAGAAGACAGAGTAGATGTCTTTTTGTCTTGTCCCGGACAAGAGATTCTGGGACTTGCTCCTGAACACAGGGTAGCTACTACTGTTCCTCTTTCCTAGTGGTAAGCTGTTTAAGGTGGGCTGTCCATCAGATATTTGAACTCCCTTAAAGACTCAAATTCTTGGGTTCTTTCTTTGGTTATTTTCTTTTCCTCTTTATTTTAAAACCATGTGGCGGAGTTGATTCTAACTTACAGTGGCCCTTTTGGACAGTAGGACTACTTCAGAGAATTTTCTAGACTAAATTCTTTAGGAAGCAGACTGCCTCATCCTTCTATAGAGCTACTGGTAGATTAGAACCTTGAACCTTTGAGTTAGCAGTCTTTAACACTTAATCCACAGCACCAGCAATGGCTCCTTTCTCTTCTGGACAACATATGTCATATGTGTGTTCGTGTTCCTTGAGAATGCATGTGCATTTTAAACATTTAGAATCAAAATTTTAACTTGCATGCTTTTAACTAACCGTGGACAGTAATACTGAAGGGAAACAACTTTTGTTGTAAGTTTGTTTAACAAGTGCCTATTCTCACCTCTAAATACATACTACTGCCTATTTCTTTTAAGGGCACGTCACCTCACTGCTTTTAATCCATACCAATCTTGATAGTTGGCAACAGAAAATGGTCCTCTAGTCTAGCTGCAGGGGGTCCTTGAGGCATAAAATGGGTGGTGGTTTGACCCTGTTTCCCAATACAAGAGGTTTTCCAAAAGTTCATAGAAAAAAAGAATGAAAAGATCATAGAATTTTTCTACAAAGTTTTTGCAGCTACACTTGATCAGCATTTACTGTAGACATTATAGTTGGAATGTGAGATCACAAGAGCTGCCAGTATTAACAAATTTGCGTGTAGGACAAAAAGGTATTCTGTACTTACCAAAATGTGCAGTGTTTTTTAATAAGTCTGAAATACCCACTTAGGAGAATTAAAGATACAAAAGAATGAGTATGCAAGAGCTTTAGGACATTTCCTTGGAAATGCAGAGGGTGGCGACAATTGTTGGACAGGGTTCATTCACACAATAATTGGATCTGTTTGTTCATTTGTTAACATCAGTTGCCATTTGAGTCAACTCTTTAATTCATGAGTCCGTTCTGACAAAAAGCATCCCCATTTGTATCAACAAAACATGCACTAAGCAGTTTTCAAGGGCTAATTTTCTGAAGTAGTTCACCAGGTCTTCCAACACAAATACTCTTGATGGCTGCTTTGGCAATGACAAAACATTAAGCAGAGCAACCAGAGAATGAATAGTTTTTGTTAATGCAAATTCGTGTTGATTTTACCAAAGGACATCTACTTTTTTCTTCTGCTCTGTTTTAGCCAGGAACTTTGTTATTTATGGACAGTCTGCCTTGGGACATTTTATGAAGTTTACTAAAGAACGTCATTATGAGTTTTTTTGTACACTATGTATCAAAATGAATTTGTCTGTTTAGGGAAAATCTTTTATATGTTGGACAAAACACAAAAGTGCCCATCTTGTTCTTCATTTATATTTCAGCTGTAAATTCAGTCTTATTTACTGATTATCATTGAAACTTCTTCATTGGTACAATTTATTAATGAAGTTAAAATGGCATTGAATTTTCAAAGCAGGCAAAAGGAGAATTTATTTGCAAGTGAAGATACACATATTTTAAACATTTTTCCTCGAATGCAAATGTTACCCTATACACCGGTCAACTTTTCTTCCTCGATCACTACCTGTCCTAGTACTCTTTCTCTCTGACACCTTTTTCTTTGGCAATTTAGGAAATTTTCCTTGAGTTTCAGCAATGTTGGCACAGAGATTTAAACTAGATGTTAGATAAAATGTTGGTGATAAGCGCAAAATAATTTTTAAAAATTTTATTTTTATTTTAGTTTTAAATCTAAATATAGGTAATATATTAAGAAAGCCACTTCTCCCACTAACAAATTGGAGGACACCAACCTCTCGGGGTTCACCTAACTAGCTAGTATATTCCCTCACTAAGAATGGCCATACCCATGGAATGAAGAACACTATCTTTATCTGTGTCCAAGGCAGGCAGAGTTTTCCATTCTGAATCAAATTAAGCTGTTGGCTAAAAGCAGAGAATACCAGAAAGGTGTTTACTTACGTTACATTGACTATGCAGCAACATTAGACTATAGATCCTAACAAGTTACTAATAATATTGTCAAGAATGCCAAGAAATACAAATGCATTTCCAAACACTTAATTGTGCTCCTGTGAAACTTGCACGTAAACCAAGAGGCTTGGTTTCATTCAAACAGAACAAGGGAGGACTAGGTAGTGTAAAATTAGGAAAGGTATGTGTCAGGGTTGTAGCCTTTAAGAAGTTAGACTCTATGACATAACTTAGCATCAGAATTGGAGGAAGCTTATTAAAAGTTGCAATATGCAAATGATGTGTCGCCTTGCATGCTGAAAGCAAAGAGAAAGCACAAAAATGTTCACAGCTGGGCCAGTAAGCAACATCATGATAAATAAAAGTACTTCATTTTACTTGGATCCACAATTAACATCATGAAAGCAACAGTCAAACATGAGATTGCATTGGGAAATTTGCAAAAGATCTCTTTAAAAGCATATATCACTCTGTAGGCTGCGGTAGTTACATAAAAATCTGTTGTCAATTTGAGACTTAAGAGTGATGGGGTGGGGTTTAGCCTGTCAAATGGGTCACAGCTTGATGGCCTCATTTGTAGGCACTTAGGAGATAAATAGCTCGCTGGAGGGTGGACGGACACACACAGACTCCCTGCGAGACATTCCTGTAGACAAGACACATGAAGCTGGAGCTGAAGGAGCCATGTAGAGACCGTAGCCAGCGCTCAGATGCTGACACCACCACTCGATCCACAAGACTTTCCACCCACTAGCCTGTGATTTTCCTACATTTGGCATCATTGCATGAGTCTGAAGAGGAATCTATAGATTGGTATCGGACATATGGGCTAATACCAGACTTACGGACTTGATCTTGAGTGGGCTGTGATGTTTCCTTAATATTCAATTTCTCTTGTATATAAAGTTCTTTCTTATACACATGAGTCTCCCTAGATTTCTTTCTCTAGTCTACCCAGATGAACACATGGGCTAAGGTGCATCTGATCCAAGCCATGATATTTTCAGTTACCTCATATGCTTGTGAAAACTGACAATGCATGGAAAATCAAAGGAGAATCAATGCCTTTGAATTGCAGTGCTGGTAAAGAATATTGAATATACCATGGACTACCAGAATGAACAAATCTATCTTGAATAAATATGACCAGAATATGCTTAGAAGTAAGGCTAGGAAGACAGAGTACTTTGTCTCATGTACTTTGAGCATCTTCTCATGAGAAGGGCCACTCCCAGTGAAGAATGCCCTACTTGGTAAAGTTAAAGGGTCACTGAAAAAGAGGAATGCACTCAATGAGATGGTTTGACAGCGAGTTCAAACAGCAATTGTGAGGATGGGTTAGTACCAGTCAGTGTTTCATACTGTTGTACTAGGGTGCCTGTGGGTCAGAACTGACTGGATGACAGCTAACAAGTGTGAATGCACTTGTAGATAGTAAAGAATGATTCAAGTGGAAGATCATGGAGAGGTTATTTTCTTTACATCCTAATGGGAATCTGAATATTCTCCTGACAGTTATATTAGTTACCTTGAGTTTGAAATAGGGAAATGTATTTGTCAACCTAAGAGTAGTGTCAAAGGACTATAGTGATAATTTATCTCATTGTTAAGTCTAACTATATTTCCTTCTGATTTGTTAAATGTTTTAAAATAGATTTTCCCCTTATCCTGCAACTTCCCAATATTAGTGCAAAAATTCTAACTGTATATTCAGTCTAAATTTTAAAAGTTGGTGAAACGATCTGGGAAGACTATTGTGTTAGAAACCAGGCCTGGAGTACAGTGAGTCTGCACCGTATCATTGACTCTTTGGACATTAGGACATCTCTAAAATCAAATGATAAGTCTCAAATGGGTTCTTTATATTTTACTAAAAACACCCTTTTCCCTCTGCCCTTTTTTCTTTTTTCTGTTCTCTGTGTATATTGCATATAATTTTGTGTGTGTGTGATCCAAGTGGGTTTTTATAAAGGATAGAAATTTCAGGTGTTATAGTTAACTGAACACAGGACTACACCCCACCACACTCGCGGCAGTCTGAGGCAGGAGAGCGGGGTTTGGGGGGTGGGGGTGGGAGAGACCCCGCAGCACAGTGAAGCAGAAGGCAGAGGAGCTGAGGAGTGGGGAGCATATAAATTATTTAATTCACGTTTCACTGAAAAATCAATTCAAGACCCCTGACAAACATGGTGACACAGGGTTACTCCTCAGGCTGCTTATCTTGAGGTATGCAGTTCAAATCTACCAGCTGCTCTGTGGAAGAAAGATGAAGTTTTCCTATTCCTATAAAGATTTACAGTCTCAGAAACCCACAGGGGCAGTTCTAACCTGGCTTATAGGGTTGTATTGAAGTTGAAATTGACTCAGTGGCAGTGGGATTGGCTTTGTTTTTGTTTTGGGTACCTTTGGGTGCTGGTATAATAGAACAGGGATGAATCAATACATGTACAACCTAAGGAATCACTTTTAAAATTATATTTTCATCCTGATTCTTCTAGTAAAGAAGTACCATATATACTCGAGTATGCGCCAAGTTTTTCAACACATTTTTAATACAGTTTTTGTGGTAAAAAAATTAAGTGCCTAAGGTGATACTCGGGTTGGGTTATCCTCGAGTATATACGGTACACATAACAGGAGTAATAAATGGTTAGGATTGTGAAAGGAAGTTTTCTAAATATTAGGTTGTTAAAAGGTGAATGTGCTTCACAGGGGGTGTATTTTTTATCTTTCCAATATTGAAAATAAAAAGACCCATTGGCAACTTTTGGTATTTGATTTGTATCATTGGTACACATAAGCTTGGTGATTAAATAGATTAAATTAAAACAAATGTATTCAAAAGCAGATGCTAAGCAAAGGAATCCTACTTAGGGGAAAGAAATACAAAAAACATTGATAAGAAACAAATTGTTATAATGATCCAGGAATAAAAGTCTAGTGCCTCTGTCTAATTTTGTTTATGGCTCCAGCAGTCGCTCAACTGATATGTAGAGGAAGAGTATTTATACTGTATTCATATGGCATACAATATGACATTTAATAGTAGCATGACATAATGCAGTGTTATTAGTAGAGAGTCATCTCTATTTTGATACTGGCAATTTGTGATAAATGTGTGGTCCCCATTCTTCTGCTACTATATTCTAAACCAGGTTTCCCAAAGTGGGCAATACCACCCCTGCTGGCTGAGGGATGGGAATGGGAGCTGCAAATGGTCCAAGGGGTGCTGCAAAAGCAGGTCCCTACACTATAGACAGGTTTCCGGGCTACATACAAATGTTTTTAGTTGCAAGGGAGTGATGAGTAAAATATTTTTTTCTGAAAGGGGGCAAATAAGTTTGGGAACCTATATTCTAGACAATAACTTAAGATAAATTGATTCAGTTAACCTGTGGTGTAGATCATTACAGGCTTTCTCTTTCATCCTACCAACTACAACAAAGATGATAAGTATCATCAGAAATGTAAACGAAGCTTCCCCCTATCACACACATCGCTCAGTTTAAAGTCTCCCTTGGAATGTGTGGGAATTGGAAAATATGAAGTATAACTTTGCCTAGGTTTATTCTTTTCCAGTTACTGACTACCATAAGAAATTTAGAATGATTTATTACATCCTCTTCCAAATTAAATTTATATTTTGGTTTTGGCTTGTTTTTACTCTTCTAGATTGTAGAAGGCATGAAACAAAAACAGTGGAGTATTGAGAATGTTTTCTTCGGTTCTGGCGGAGCTTTGCTACAAAAGTTAACAAGAGATCTCTTAAATTGTTCCTTCAAGTGTAGTTACGTGGTGACCAACGGCCTTGGGGTATGTCCTTCAACTTTTCTGTTAATATCTTCTCCATGTAGCTGAGTGTAGCTATTGAATGTGCATAATATAGCCCTGGACTGTGAAAACATTGCTTATGAGATTGTCTTGATTGAGAACCATGGAAAGAAAAGATGTTAAGTAATGATCTGATTATGGGAAGAAAAAAAAGGATTGGAAAAAGGAGAAACCTAAGCTGAAAGATTATTTAAGAAATGTAATACAAATCCATTGTTTCCCACTGCTTTAGTATATGAAGGAGCTTCAAAACATGACGGCGAATTCCATTATCTTTCTTTACCATTTTCCACAAACATTATGAAGCCCCTCTTACTTCAACCCTTGGATCAAAATGTTGGCTGTGTTTAAGTGGAAATGTCAGCTTTCCTAGCCATCAACAATCCCTCTAACTCTTCTTTAGGCTCTGAAGAGCTGGGGATCCTGTGGAAAGAAGGGTGGGGCTGGGGCATGCTAAGAATGTCCTCTCTGGAGAATGCTTTTCTTTAGAGCAGCGGTTCTCAACCTGTGGGTCCCCTAGGACCATCAGTAAACACATTTCTGATGGTCTTAAGAACCGAGACCCTGCTCCTCTATATGTCTCCAAGCAGGTCTGCCCACATGCAGATATGCCCACATAATGAGTACCCGGTGTGAGGACGTCATCACACCAATCCCATCACATACACCCTGTACAAATACAGGTGGATATGACAGGATTGGTGTCATAATGTACTTATGCGGACCAGTCACGTGTATAGAGCAGCTGCTGTGTTGAAAGCAGCAGTATTGGAGGTAAAATGACACTGCATGAATTATAATCATACACTGTTTTTGTGATTAATCACTATAATTATGTTCAATTTGTAACAATGAAAATATATTGTGCGTATCAGATATTTACATTACGATTCATAACAGTAGCAAACTTAGAATTAGAAAGTAGCAAGGAAAATAATTTTATGGTTGAGGGTCACCACAACATGAGGACCTGTATGAAAGGGTCTCAGCATTAGGAAGGTTACTACTCCTTTAGAGAGTTCTGGGACTGGCTTACCTGCTTTTCATTTCACGACTACCTATACTTGCCTACATAATGTGTTCCTGCCTACTCTGGGGGACCTGAAGCCAAATACTCTACTGTTTGGAAGTTTTCTAAGTCTTTTTTGCTTCTAACAGTAACAAAGTAATACAGTAAGAAGCAACAAAAGGGGAAGATTGGGAAGTGGGAGAGATTGTATACTTACATACAATACTTGTATACATAGATACATGGTGTTAGTATAGATTTCCCCACCCCCAGTAACATGAATGTGATGTGTACTTAGTATCCGTTAAGGGCCACTTTGTAATACAGAAAGTAGTACTGTAAGGGCCATCTAATACAAACCTGAA
This sequence comes from Echinops telfairi, assembly GCF_000313985.2. Taxonomy (NCBI): domain Eukaryota; kingdom Metazoa; phylum Chordata; class Mammalia; order Afrosoricida; family Tenrecidae; genus Echinops; species Echinops telfairi. The sequence goes on from NW_022103920.1 coordinate 39,638,459, forward strand.
AGACTTTGGACTACAAATAGTCATCTTTGGTTTAGAGTTAGATTTCTTTTTTTTTTTAAGAGTTACATTTCTAAAAGCCAGATTATAGATTGCTTTAATTTAAATTAAAGTAGTTAATTTTAAAATTTTATTTAAAGTATTTAAATGTTATTTATGTATCGTTAAAGTGAGAATAGGGTGAACTTTTCTGATAATCAATTCTCTATTTTTCTGACTTTCTTAATTTGGATTCCAGATTAATGTATTCAAAGATCCAGTTGCTGATCCCAACAAAAGGTCCAAAAAAGGTCGATTATCTTTACATAGGACACCAGCAGGGAATTTTGTTACCCTTGAAGAAGGAAAAGGAGACCTTGAAGAATACGGTCAAGTATGTATATAGTAATAGAATAGAGGGTTGCTAGGGGTTTTTGTGTCATTTTATTTTTAATTATTTTCAGTTTTTCTTGGCAAGTATTTTTATTGTAAAATGTGTATTTATTGACCTGACCTACCAAAATAGGCTGAACCAAAAGTTGCAAGACCCTAAATATGTTCCAACAACTCTGTTGTAAGTAAGTCAGTCAGTTCTATTGTAAATTGAGTACCATTTTTAGTTTTTATTACTATTGCCTTTTAGTGTCCGTATCTTGATAAATCATTAAGATTGAACATCTGAGAATCATATCAGCAAATAATGAGTTGTAGCATTGTATAGTACATATAACTAATAGTAAGGTGTACCCCTACCTTACCCCCAGAAGACCGAGTAAGTGTGGTTAACTTTTTTCTAATTAGAAAGCTTTCTCCACACAGTGACTAGTATTGATTGATGACCCTCAACAAGTTTTGGGTATGTTGATCTTAATTTTGTAGCTAGTCAGCAGTGAATTCTTTTTGAAGAATGGTTAAGAATGTGTGAAAGAAAGAAAGCTATTCTTAAGGATTCTACCATTTTTGTTGGCATTAAGTTTTGTCATTTTAATGAAGAAATGACTATACCCACATTCTAGGATGCTTTTAAAGAGAATGCCATTTTTAAGCAGTATCCAGCTCACATGACTCTCTGTAGCCTCATTTGATAACAGCAATTCTAAAAAAGGCAAGTTATGCTACCTTAAAGATGTGAAAACTATGGCTTAACTTAGATTTAAAAATGAATAGTGGATAAATAGCGTAAATGAGGCTTAACCAAGTTTTCTGTTTCAGGTCAGCCAAACTGGAAAAATACATATATTATACTAAAGTAATGCAAACACTCTTGGGATCTTTAATATATTCAAGTACCATTACACTAGTCAGTTCAACAGTTAAGGAATTTTTTATTTTTAGCTACCAGTTTAAAGGGGGAAAAATTGAAAGCTGATTTCTATAGGGAAACTACTCATAAATCATTCTCATTTTTAGAGAATAACTTACACTAAAACACATTTTTCACTGATTCTTTGTATCATGCCAAATTCACTGCTTTTAAAATATCACGTTTATATTTGTCTTAAGATTTTGTGCTGGAAGGAAAGAAGTAACATTTGTCTTTTCTGTTTCATGGAAATTACATAAATTCCTAAATCAGTCCTTTAATTAGTCTCTTTAAACAATTCAGAAAGGAGGCTGAGAATGGTTGCTCATCTCAAAAAATGCTGTCCGTGCCCCTGAATTGTACATGTCAAAACTGTTGAGTATGTATGTTCTGTGTACATTTGTTCCCACAGCAACAAGAGAATGAATAAAATCTAGAAAAAGCAATTCAATCTCAGTATATAGCCTGGCAATGTAATTCCTCACTTAACCTTGCAGCTATGAAGATTTCGTTGGACTAGTTGATCGCAGGTCCACTAAAGTCATCTTAGCGTGAGGCGTGAGGATGACTTCAAGTCCTGCCGCCCTCACCGTGTTCTGTGCTTGAGCCCACGGCCGCAGCCACTGCGTCCACTCATCTTGTTGAGGGCCTTCTTCGCTTTCACTGCCCTTCAGCTTTACTAGCACGATGTCCTTCTCCAGCACTGCACTCTCCCTGGCAGTGTGTCCAAAGTATGTAGGACGCAGTCGTCACCCTGGACTCTAAGGAGCACTCTGGCAGTACTTCTTCTAAGATGGATTTGTTTGGGCACCACAATTCAAATGCCACCTCTTTGGGCTCCCTGATGCCGCGACCCTTTAATACAGTTCCTCCTATTGTGGTGATCCCCCCCAACCATGAAATTATTTTCGTTGCTACTTCATCACTGTCATTTTGCTACTGTTCTGAATCGGGAGACCCCTGTGAAAGGGTCGGTTGTTCGACCCCCAGGTTGAGAAGCACTGTTCTAGACCATTAGCCAAGGAAGCAGTACCTGTTCTTGTTTGCGACTTTTTTCTGAAACGTAAAATGATTCTGCGTGTTTAGAGAATACCTTGCACTTGGCCTGCTCTCCCACACTCTGTGTACTTAGTCATTTCATAGTTTGAACACCATCAAGATCTCTTTGTAGCGGACTAGATACCATCACTTCATTAAGGCATAATTTAAGCATGTTGCTGATTAGTCTCTGGTATAATCATTGACTTTCGTTGTTACTGTATTTGCAGGATCTTCTTCATACTGTCTTCAAGAATGGGAAAGTGACGAAAAGCTATTCATTTGATGAAGTGAGAAAAAATGCAAACCTGAATATTGAACTGGAAGCAGCCCCTCATTAGACTTTGTTTTATGGCTGCGTGTGTGTATGGGTGTGTACATGTGTGTATGTGCACACACATGTATATACACCTGTGTGTGTGTAATACATAGGTAACGTTTATTGTACAGCTATGTGGATTGCCTTGTGTTTTATGATACATTACAGCCAAATTATTTGTTGGTTTATGGACATACTGCCCTTTCATTTTTCCTTTTTTCCAGTATTTAGGTGATCTCAAATTAGGAAACGCACTTCACGATGTAAAAGATTAATGCTAAAATAAGCTTTTTAGGGCCCTTTGCCAATAGATAGTAATTCAATCTGGTATTGATCTTTTCACAAATAACAGAACCAAGAATCTTTTATATATAAATGAAGATCACATAAAACAGATTTGCATAAAATTATCATGATTGCTTTATGTTTGTATTTAACTTGTATTTTTGTACAAACAAGATTGTGTAAGATATATTTAAAGTTTCAGTGATTTAACACTCTTTCCAACTTTTCATGATTTTTATGAGCACACACTTTCAAGAAAATACTTGAAAATAAATTACATTGCCTTTTGTCCATTAATCAGCAAATAAAACATGGCCTTAACAAAGTTGTTTGTGTTCTTGTACAATTTGAGAATTATATCAGGACACACCCTATAGAATTACTAACCTCACTGCCCCGTGTAGAGTATGTGTTAGTCATTCTACATTCAACAAAATAATGGTTCTTACTGGAATGTTTAGGCACTGTACATTGATTCTATACCGTGGTTATTGTACCAGTGAAATGCCAAATTTGAAAGGCCTGTACTGCAATTTTATATGTCAGATATTGCCAGTGGCTCTAATAAGCACCTCAAGATTTTAAGGAGATAATGTTTTTAGAGAGAATTTCTGCTTCCACTATAGAATATATACATAAATGTAAAATATTAACAAAAGTGGAAGTGGTGTATTTTAAAGTAACTACACTTCTGAATTTATTTTTCATATCCTATAGTTGATATTACTTCAATGAATTACTGGAGTTGCTAGTGAGTGTACTTATTTCAAATGTTTTGATTCTGTTATATTTTTCATTGAGTTTTAAAAAAATTAAATTGAATATTAAATTGTATGGGCATCATTTATTAATTCTAAATAGACTCCCTCAAATAATGTTTTTTTATGATGATAAATTACCCTATGGAAAACATAGAAACATATGAGTAACAATAGCAGAACCTTAAACCAGAAAGTCAGATAAAGTCAGCGTCAGAATATCTAAAGTGTTTGACTGCCACCTACCACCTCTGATTAGACACTTTCTTCCCCAGGACATTTCTTTTTTGATTCCCAGTAGGTCTTCTAAGGCAGGGCTTGACAAACTAACCCACAAGCCAAATCAGACTAGTGCCTGTTTTGTAAATGTGCATTGCCTGTGAGTGCTGTCCATTATAACACAACATTAAAATCCAATTCAGAAATTATATGGCCCACAAAGCCTTATATACCTGGCCCTTGATAGAAGTTTGCTGACTTAAGTGTTGGGACCGCTGACCACACGGCGATCGAAGTCTATCAGCTGCTGCAAGTTAGGAAAATAAAGCTCTTCTGCACCTCTGGAACCCTGTAGAGGGTTGTTAGAGACATTGATGAGAAGTGGGCTTGGGGGTTGCTTCTTTAGAAAGGAGTGTGCCTTGAATGAAATGTAATGTTGGTTTACAAGGAAGAGCGGACTAAATTGATAAGGAATTTTCCTTGCTCCTACCCTTTTCTCATTTAGGAATTTAATTGGTAAATTGATTTAGAAAAGCTTTATTAAAAACATAACATTAAATTAAAAATTGAAAAGCCACAAGTGATTTGTCTTAAACGATTATGAGGAAATATTCTATCACTAGTATAACTTAGAGGTAAATTATCTTTATTAAATTATCTTTTATAAGAGGCAGTAGAATAGAAGTTTTTGCAAATGATGAGAATTTTGTGTCTAGTGAGAACAGTCGGCATTCATGCTCAGTGAGTATTCACCCTGTAATCCTTGGACATGAATATTTGAAGATGATTTTTTTTAATGTATTTAAGTAAAAATTAGTAGTATTAAGAACACATTCACAATGTGCTAAGGGGTTTGTCATAGAGAATTAAAAGAAACTATATTTATTACCTATAACAATTTTGATAGCCATCCATGATTTTGTATTGTTAAACATTAGAATTACACTACAGAGATTATTTACATTCTGTGAATTTCAGGAGGTTCAGAATATTTGGAGGAGTTATACTTTGAAACTTTAGTGGATGATGAAAGTTGCACATTTGTGCATGTCTGTAGATTGGGGTAGGAGGTGGCGTGATTAAATGCTCTTAGGCCACGTGGTACCGATTTATCCTGAATGCCTGCCACCAGGCTAATGGTAAGCACCCCCAGTACTGAGCACCAAATATTTAACCTGGATGTGTCAAATAGAAACTTTAAATTAACCAAACTCTCCCAAGCAAATGCAAATACCATGTATGGTTTGCTTAAGTCATTAGATTTATAGTTGACATATTGATTTACCCCCTCAATTCATAACAAAGTATTTTTGTTTTTAATAGTTTTTTTGTCAAAGACTCAAACGATGTGTTCTCTCTACTTAAAAATGGCTTTTATCATATTTAATTTCATAAACTATTAAACTTTTATAATGAAATGCATCTTGGAAAATTAGGAGGAAATGACAGGCTATTTATTGTTGGTTGGTACCATAATTTAAAACTCACACTTAAATATTTTGTAGTTTTACATTCCTTTTTTAATCCATTCAGAGGAGAACATTAGTTTTCTCCCAAGTCGTATGTCAAACCAATTCTAATGTGTACTCAAAATCAAAGGTAAACATGTAATAAACATGAAAATAAAGTATAGCTGGATTAGTGAAACATTAAATTTGACTGTGTGCTTCAAGTAATGAAATTTTCAGCCCTACCTTCTTTCAGGCTTTCTTCCCGTTCAAAGAACTGAAGGATGGGAAATAGGAGGAAGGACCCCTATTTTCTGCTCTGTGCACGTACTAGGGGTGAGAACTTGGGGGGGGGAGCCTAGATCTCGGGGAAAGAGCATGAGTCAACATGAAGGTTAAGAAGCTTGTAAATGAAGATGGTAAGTAGTTTGTTGGAAATACAGGTCTGAAAGGTGGGAATTTGACGGGGAATGGGGGTGTCCTTTGAGCTACAGAACAGGCTACTTTGCTAGAGACTACAGAGCAGGGGTCAGTAGACCATGGGCCTTAAGCCAAATCCAGCCCATCATCTGATTTTGTAAATAAAGTTTTATGGGAGCACAGCCATGCCACTCATGCTCCTATGGCAATATTGAGTAGTCACAGCGGAGATTTTACAGCCCACAAAAGGCCATGATACTTAGTTGTCCAGTTTACAGGAAAAGGGTGCAGATTCTTGCTGTGGACCTAGGACAAAATCATGCGGACAGCTAACATTTGATGGCCAAGTAGCAAAGGGGACAATAGTTGGTGACCAAAGAGGAAAGGAGAAGCAGGAGGCTGGGAGTTGTGGGGCGGAAGGGCTTTTGTCAGCCCAGGTGTTGAACTTTGCTGAGAAGGCAAGTAGATTTAGCCACAGGGAAACATGGTCCTGGTGACAGTGCTTTCTTTCCAAGAAGTACAGGCGGTTGATGTCAGGGAAAACTATCTGACACAAGGATTTTGAGTTTCGGCCGAACGTGGGGAGAGGATGGCACAAGGATGCCTCTTCCTTTGCTCTTCCAGCTACTGCCCTTTCTCTGAAAGGAAAACACCCGCCACAGGCCAGAGATGAGAGGGCCCCTGAAAGGGTGTTGAGACTGGCTTCCAGCGTGCTGGTGGAGGGGTTGGCGGGAGCGGGTACAGCCCTATTTTCCCTGTGAACTCAAAAGGGAGCGGGGTTGAAAGTAATGCCCGTGGAGCATCCGTTGACCAGACTATTGGACAGTGTTGACCCAGCTGGTGAATTGTTGCCTCTAGTGATTTTTCTTCTCAGTAACACCCTGCTGCTTGGGTATGGCACAGTCAATGGAAAGTAATATACTTGGGTTCTTATACGAGGTGGGATAAGTTTCATAGAGGAACAGGCAAGAGAGTTCAGTCTCGTATATTTAGGCAAAGTTACTGAAATAACGATGTGCACAGTTTAGCTGACAAAGAAGGGAAGTGAAGGAAGCAGAAGGCTGTCCAATAGATGGGAAGACTCAAGACCGTTGCATAGAAATTTGGAAGATAGAAATCAGTACTTAGACCAGAATGCTTGGATTATTGATCTGAGAGGAGCAAGTTCATGGCATTACCAGTAAAATGCAATGGCTGAAAAAAAGTAAAGCTTACTGGAGCCAAAATATCAAGGAACCTGAGAGGGCAAATGGATTAGATGAATGGAGGTTACCCCTGTCCGGGAAAATGGTGGGAGATGGAATGGAGAGGAAAACAGGTGCCAAAGTGTGCCATGAATAAAGGGAAGCAACCAGGACAGACAGCAGGAGGTGGCAAGGAAGGGAAGATGTGAGCTGGAAGAGATCCTGCCAAGACCGTTTGAAAGACCACGAAACCTGCACCGCTGCTTTGAAGAGCTCAGGCACCCGGACAAGGACAGACGTTTGAAGGCTTGCCAGGCCCTCCTCACCCATTATTGAGTTAATGAATGGAGAGGAGGAATAGCCTATATGAAAGTCCCTTCCTGGCTTTATTGTGTGCTGCAATCACCCCTTTTATTGCAACAGGCCCAAATTGCAAGGCATTATCTGTTTTTATTTTTTGTTTGGCTTTGAATGTTCAAAGATTTGTTCATCTTTTAAAGAGACTAGCCAAAACATTTGCAGCATAGTAAAATGAATGAGATCTCGTCACATCTTTTTCATATGTATTCAGATTCCTCCTGTTTCAAGTTATCATCTTAATTATCTTTTTCTTTTCTATAATTTCTCTTAATTGTTGCTTGTGCCTCAAAGGCAATGAATGCGGTCTTTATTTGGTTTACAGTTCCTCATTCCATTTTATTATAAAATTGATACAATAATGTTCTTTAGGGCATTCCAGCAAAAATAAAAATGTTCTTGGTAGGAGTCTTAGAGTCACTGTAATTATCAACTTAAGTCTTTTCTAACAACACAAAAATAGGTCCTTAACAGGAATTTTGCTAGCATGCTATCAACATGACACGGTTCATGATGACTTAATATATTTAAAGGGACCTGAGATTTTTACCACTGAACGGGGCCCACTACTTTGTAGGTGGACACCGCAGTCTGGCAGTTCTCTTTTCTACCAGTTTATAACATCAGCTGCGTAGTAGCAATATTCTGTTTCATGTTACTCCCATCATGTTTGAGAAAAGAAAGCTTCTGACAAGATGGATTGACTCATGGCTGTAACATGAACAAAATGACGAGCACGACACAGGACCAGACATATTTCGTTCTGTCGGACATGGAGTCACGGTGATTTGGAACCACCTGGATGGCCCTTCGCAACAACAGGTTGCTCCCAGGAAAAGAAGCGTCCCTCTTGAGGTGGCAACAGAATTCAATTTAAAAATGCCCTAACCCTGGCATGCTTTCTTTCTCGTATTCCTTAACTGGCTGCTGAGCTGGGTTTTTTTCATAGAAACGAGGCACATTGCATAGCATTTATTAAGATGAACTTATCACTGCTTTCCCAGTCAATTGGTTACAAGTTACATTCTGATGAGGTCTTCCTGAACAGCTTACAGATTCCTGGATTTTCAGTCTGCAAGAGAACAGTTCGTGTTCAGTTTCTCTCTCCTGCTGGTAAACACACCTCTGCTGCTTCCGTCCTTTAAAACAAAAGAACTCTGGTTTCATGAGCGCTGGACTCCCCCCTGCACCCCCGCAGTTACTGAGAGTGTGTACGTAGCACTTACAACCCTAGTAGCAGGGTGTTTTTTCTGTCTGTACTCCCTGCATTTAGCACATAGTAGACGTTCAAATAGTTGTTGAATAAATGCCATTGTGATAACACTGTCAGTGTGTTTTAGTGACATTTCTGTAATAATATGGTCGTTTTAGTGATTTGAAAGGGGAGGTGGTTTTCTTTTGTGTGTGTGTGAGACGTAATTTTTTTTTAAGGATAACTTTTTCAAAACATGATTAGAAAGTACTGCCTCTTTCAACATCCATAGAGTAAATTCATTGAAAGTCGGGCGTTTCTCAAATTATTAGAAGACTATGGTACAGAGGTTACGATAGGTAACTGTAACATGGTATGTAGTTTACTGAGCATCTGAAGCAAACTATGGCCCTCTTCCCAGAAGATTTCCATCTGCGCTCAGAGAACATTTACGCTGTGATAGGAGTCTCGCTCCACACTCAACGAGCGAGTTTGTTGCAGAGCAGGGTTTCCGAGGCCGGGCTCTTCCACAACATGCCCGTCCCTCTGTACTTCTGCTGGTGCTATTAGGAAGCTTAAGCTCTCAGTCCCCTTAAATCGTTTTTGGAACTAGGCAAAATAAACACAATTTTCATCCATCTCTCCCTTGAGGAGCTCAACAGACTTCACTGATGCAATGCCACAATCTGATTATTTTAAAAGCGTCTTGCAGGTAGTACAACAGAAGCTTAGGAAATAAAAGTAAGAGATCTGAGCTCATGAGTGGGAATAGAAGAAAAGCCCAGAGTCGTTTGTGTGTGAGCCAGCACCATGCAACTGCCAAGGCTTGCTCTGTTTTCCTAACGAGAAACAAAGTCATAGACACCCGTGTGTAGGAGAGAGAGCTTTGTATGCAAGAGCAGTTGAATACTGTGTTTCATGAGTCTGAAGAGGACTTTACAGGCTGGTATCAGACATACGGGCTCATATCAGACTTCAGGACTTGGCTGGGATGTCAGGAAGAGGATAAAGGTAGTGATCAGTGCTAGACTATAACATGTATGCATGCGTGTTAACAGAAATATGAACAACGTGTATTTTTAACCAGAAAAGGTGGGATGGTTACGTTTTTTCAAGAGAAAAGGGGTGGGATAAATAGCAAAAAACTGAATGATACATACAGTCTACACACATCTATGTGTAAATGAATACATGTGTGTCCACACACAGACTTAGTTATTACAGGGACTGTGTGTTGCAGATAAAATGTAAAATGGATGATTTTTTAATAGTTTATTGTGGTAAAAATACAATATCAAGAAAAAACAGCATACAAAGTATTTTCATAAAATATTAAAATTAAAATCACTCCAACTTTTGTTTAAAACCATCTAAAACCTACAATACAAAAATGTTCTGGAAATACTTTTTTAGCAATGTAGTAAAAAATAATTGCTATGTTCCTTTAAACCCTGTGATTTATGTGCTTGATGTTTCTGACCAAGACATGCTGGGACAACACATTGCTGCTCTGGGCTCCCGAACCGCGTGCCTCCTAGTGTGGTACTACAAGGGGGCTGAGCATTCCAGCCATGGGATAACGTGCCTCCCAGCAATGAGCCAGCCCTCTCTCAGACCCCTCTGGAGGGAGCCACAGTTAGAATGTCAGTGGACAGCGCAGGCATGCTGGAGAAAGTGTCAGCTGCCGATCTTCTGTACTCTCTCCCAGTTGTCTTTCCCACCTCCTGTCTTCCAGGTTTGAGGCATAATACCTTTTCTCTCGGTGGGAAAGGAAGAGGATTGGAGAATAATCTGTTCGGCTTTTCCAAACTACGTACCAGGATATGACGGAACACTTTGAAACACCCCTCAGGTTTGAACCAGTGCTCCTGTGTAAAGCACACCTCAGATATCGATGCAAGGCTTTATTTCATATAGCCTTTATAAGCCATATTGCCTCCATTCTAAGCCTTCATTTACGTTGCTCGCCCAACTGTTGCGAGCGCGGCACAGAAGATGGCCAAGAGTAGTTCTGTGAGGGTTATGTAACTGATCGCCCTGGCCTGCCTCAGGAAGGAAAGCCACTTTTTCCTACTGGAAGCAAAGCAGAAAATGGTTTAACTGGAACATACACATTTTGTGCCATGTCCAGGCTGTATAGATCCATTAACATGCCAGGACATGATCTTCCTTTCCTCATATAAACCTGGAAAAGTAAACTTGTAGGGAATTTATGTGGGCAATTTCCATGTGTAAAAGTTCTGGATTTGTACTTTGTATTCTTTAAAACAAGCATTTTTTATCAATGGAATCACAAATGCTGGTCTCTTTTTTGGTGGCCAGGACTCCTGAGAATGTGGAGGTCGGCCAACTGCTGGAGATGGGTGAAGAGAGCTTTCTCTATCATAGGCCACTAGCCCATTGAAAAGATAAGGCTATATAACTGAAAATCAACTTAATACAGCATGTTGTGTGTATATAAAATTATCATGTATGTGCCTAGACATATGCAATATGTGTCTATATAGAGATATTCCTGTCAGCCAGCCATAGAAGACAAATAAATGCCACCAGTAATTAAAAAGCATGTTTTACTTCCATATCATGTTCAGATAAGACAGGAACACTGTGAATCTTGATAGGCCCAACATGCAGTTCATTAGATACGGCTATTTTCTTGACAGAGAGGAGGGCACTTCTTTTTTTAGAGGAAGACAGTGGAGCCTGGATTAACGTTGAATAAGTGAATAGTGAAGAATTGGAAATGCTATAAACAGCTTCCTGAAGTTTCACTTTGGCCGGCAACAGGGAAGTGAGCAGGTAGCTGGCTAGCAATAGGAAAGAGTATCCATGGAAAGAGGAATGGCCCAAATAAGAATAATCAAGCCCTCCAAAGGGGCTAGGAGCAGTGCCACTTCTTGCCGACGCCCGAGTGACTCCAACCCTAACAATGAGGAAGGCCGGAATAGTCAAACTCAGAACTTTTCTTGAGCCCAGCAGACAGCTGGGATGATAAGACAACAGAACTGAGGTCACAGTGGGCTGACACGGCAACTGAATTGGGAAGAAGACACCGGAACCACTGCACCTTGGACAATACAAGAGAAAGAGGCAGGCACCAGAGTATTGGGTAATACTGATTTTTTTAAAAATAAAACAGTAAAATTCAATGATTCTTATGGACAAGTGTCTGTAGGCTAATGTCTTCATTTCTTCCTACTTTTTAAAGAGGAATGCCACAAGTGTGTGGCTTTAACAAACACAAACGTATTTGCTCAGAGGAGACTAACAATCTGTATCCAAGGCTCTAAGGGAAAGCTTTCCTTCCCAACTCTGGGGAAAGGGCCTTTTCTCTTTCCAGTTTGGGTTTCCTCAGTCCCTTGGCAATTGCCATGTACTGTGGTGGCTGTTGTCCTACATCCGTGCTTCCTTGTCGCTTATCTAAACTGACCTTGCTTTATTGCCGACCTGACGTGGCCCTGAATAGCAATGGTCGAGAACAATGCAGCAGGCCTCCTACAGAGTCCCCAATCTTAAAAACATACTGTGCAGCTGTAATAAGACAAACTCCTGGGACCGCTTCAATGATAGACACAGTGGGAGAGAATTAGGAACTCAGAAATTAATGCATCCCTCTATGGACAACTAGTTTGGGACAAAGGGTCAAATTCATTCAATGGAGAAGAAATCGTCTTCAATAAATGATGCTGACAAAATTAGATGTTCACTTGCAGAAAAATAAAACACAGCCCGGCTATCACACCATGCACAAAAACTATCCCAAAATGGAGCACAGGTCTAAATGTTAAATTAAAGCCATATCACTCTTGGAAGAAAACAGAACTATAGGGCCAGGTTTGTTTTAAAATAAATTATGGAGCATCTCCATGACAAAAGAAAACAAATAACTGGGACCTCATGAAAAATGAAATACTTAAGTTCATCAAAGACTTCATCAAATTAGCAAAAAGACAATCCATGGACCGGGGAGAAAAAAACACTTCAAGAATGACATAAGGGTGGTCTAATCTTTAAAATATATGCGAGAAAGGAATCAACAATGCAACAACAAAAGAACAGCCCAATTTTTATGGGTAAAAATCATCAACAGACACTTCAAGATGACTTTAAAACACCCAACAAACATGAAAAGATATTTGTAATCATGGTCTAGAGAAATGCACATCAAAACTACCTGGGATACCATCTTATTCCCGATAAAACAGATACTAACATGATGTGGGGAGAGTGGAATTCATCTCCACTGATGGTGGGATTGTAAAATGGTACATCCACTATAGAAGATGATGGCACTTACTAAAAAACTAGAAATAGATATATGACCCAACAATCTCACTCCTAGATAGACTTGAGGGATTTAATAAGAAAGACACAGATAGGCACACATAGGTTTGTCGCAATAGTAAGAGGATGAAAACTACTAGGTGCCCATCAATGAATGAATGGATAAACCAATCATGGTATGTTCAGACTTGGACAAAGGAATACTATGCAACAATAAAGAATGATGAGCTTTTGAAATGTGTAGATAACATGCTGAGTGACAAAGTCAATCACAATAGAACAAGTATTGTGTCATCTGACTTATGAAAAGATAAGCATAGGTATCCATACAGAAAACAATACGGATTGGTAGTTCACAGGGGCGCGTGGTAGTGAAGCAGGGAATCACTCTCTCATTATAAACATGAATTGTTTGGGGTCCTGGGAAAGGTCGGTCTGAGTGTGGAGGAAGTACACACCGTTTGATCAGGGTGAAAGATGTCACTGAGAAGTTCACATGAAAAAAGGCATTTTTTTGTAAATACTATGATAGACATAATTCTGTACAAAACCCCCCAAATATGTATGCTTACACATATATATGTGTGTGTACAGGTATGTGTGCATATGTAAATGTATATATTTACATGCAAAAGTGCATGCATATATGAAGAGGCTTCAAAAGTTCAAGGAAATGGAATTAAAGATAACAGAATTTTTCTACAAATTGTTTGAAGCACCTCGTATATTCATAAATATAATAAACATATAAGAGACACAATTACAGATACTTCATAGACAATCAAAGACCTCTTGGGATTGGTTTTCTGGATTTGAGTCCTTAGAATCCTAGTCTCGTGGGACAGCTCATCCATTGGCATAATATTGTTCATGAAGCTGATGTTGTGGGGAGTAGTGTCCGGGGTCTTAAAGCTTTTGCATGACCATCTAAGATATAATCACTGGTTTCTATTCATCAGAAATCAGAGAAGGAAACTGAAAACTCTGAGGAGAAATTAGTCTCTGGGACTAACAGTCTACATCAGGGGTGGGGACCTTTTTTTCTGCCAAGGGCCATTTGAATATAATATCATTCTTAACAAATTATCAACTTAAAAGCCTGCTATATTTAATCAAACATTTAATTAACTCGCCCTAATGTGATGGCTGGTGAGATGTGTGATGTTCGTTAATACTGATTTCCCCCCACGTCTGGTCTACATGGACCACACCTCATCTACCCTGAGATCAGAAGAATTAGATGGTGCCCTCTTGGCAGTGTGTGGTAGTTACTGATTATTATGATGACAGCCACAATAGGTGGATCTGATAAAATGAGAGGAAAAATTCTTTTAAAGTACAGATTTACTGTATCAGTTGAAACTAGAAGACCTCTCCACCCCCACCCCAACCTATCTCCCTAACACACTCTTCACATCCTGAACTGTAACTATCCCCTGAGGTCACCTTTCAGCTAAATAATAAAAAGACTATCCCATGAATTATATTCTCCTTAAAAAAAATCTGTATGAGACCAATCATTATTTAAACATAAAAAGGAACAAACGGGAAAGGGAACTTGATTAGTGGAAATGGAACAACAGAAAAGAAGTAATGAGACTGAGGACACTGGGTAACTAACATGACTGACTATAGAAATCATTCAATGGGAACCTAGCTTGCTGTGTAGACTCCATCAAAAACATTATAATATTACTCTGCCTGCTTCTCAGCCCCTCCTCTAAGTTTGAATAAAATGGAAGTTAAAAAAAACAACCAACATTGCTTTTTGGGGTTTTCAACACAGGTCAAAGTCCAATACATGACAGCAATGACATAAGCTGGGGTGTGTGTGGGGTGTTGATGGGGGAAACAAGTGTATCATGTACATGAAGTACAGTATTATTTGAAGGCAGTTTCGATGAGTTAAAGCTGTGTATGATAAACTCTAAACACCATAGATAAGGATTCAAGAAATAAAATCAAGGCAGCACTGTTGGGTTAGCACTTCTGGACTATTAACACCAAGATTGGCGGTTCAAACGCACCAGTCAGACTGAGGGAAGCTGAGGAGACGATTTGTTCCCACGAAGATAATACAGTCTCAGCAGCCCTATACAGGCGTCAGTAGAGCCCAAACGAAGTGGAGTTTCATGTGTAATGCAGACATAGAATGAAGCCATACACCTTTCATTCAAAGCAGGGGTGGAAGGGAAAGCCGGGAAAATAAGACAAAAGAATGTACAGAACAGGTGTCATGAGCAGAAGACATGGCAAGGTTGTAGATTTAAATACCAGCTTATCAATAATTACATTGAATGAAACTGGTCGTAACACTCCTGTAATTGTGTTGGATTAAAAAGAAAAGCAAGGCCTAGCAGGGTCACCCAAAGTGAAGAGGATTCAGCAGGGCGTCCAGACTAAGAACAGACAACAAAGAAGGACTGCGCTCCCCACTTCAGAGGAAGAAGCCACTGAAAACCTTACACATAGCTTTGAAGCTGTCAAATACCGAAAGTCTAAACAAAGGACGCAGAATATGGTCAGAGATACTGCCAGTAGATGGGTCCCTTCCTTACAGTCAAGGACACTCAAACTGTGCGGGGCCGAAGAGGAGCTGATTTCCCGGAGAGAAGGCAGCCGTGGGGACTTGAGCTCGGTCAAGCCTGTGGGAGCGGAGCTCGTGGGATCCTCGTTTGCGGATAGGGCACAACTCAAGGTAAAGAGAAACAGCTGTCAACATCTTCTAATGATTCGAACTTGGAATGTGCAAAGTATGAGTTTAAGAAAATTGGAAGTGGTCAAAAATGAAATGGAATGCATGAGAATCAATGTCCTAGGTATTAGTGAGCTGAATTGGACAGGTATAGGCCATTTTGAATCAGAAAATCGTATGATTTCCTAGGCTGGGAATAACACAATCAAGAGGAATGATGAGGCATTCATTGTCAGAAAAGATCTTGCTAAAACCATTATGAAGTACAACGCTATGTGTGATCAGATGATATCTATTCACCTTCAAGGAAATCCAATCAATACAATTATTATTCAAATTTATGCACCAACCACAAACGCTAGTGATGAGGAAATTGAAGTATTCTACCAACAACTTCAGCTGGAAATTGATCAACGTGCTATCAAAAAGCCGGATCATTACAGGTGATCGGACTGCAAACGTTGGAAACAAAAGGAATGGTAGTTGGAAAACATGGACTTGGGGCTAGAAATGAAGCTGGAGATTGCATGATAGAATTTTGCAATGATTTGTTCATAGCAAACACTTTTTTTAACAACACAAAAGGCGATATACACACGGATTCAAAAATTAATTTTCCAATGATTTCTGCTAGCATATAGAAATAAAGTTGATTTTTGCATATTGCTATTATATCCTGTGATCTCAAATCTACAATTCGATCTGCTTTCCAGGTCCCTGAGTGTCTCCTGCAGACGATCCTGCCGTCGCACCTAGAGATGACGTTTCTTCTTTCTCCACATTTTATTCCTGTGTCTCGCCTCATCGCAGGAATCGTCAAACCTTCCGGGAAAGATGGAAACACCGCTTTCACAAATGTATAGACTAGATGGAGGCTATGTCAAGAAGCGATAGCTTCACATATTGACATCTTTGTTTCATAAAGGTTTCCGTGATTTGCCGTCATGCTTTCTCACTCTTTTACCCTTGTACAGATAGGATGATAGTGGAAGCTAAATGTGCTTCTGGTAAGGCTTTTTTAAAAAAAAGATAAGCATAGGATTGGACAGTGGAGGAAAAGTGATGTCTCATTTGGTGATTTAAAAAATGTGTACAACTCTTCTTGATTTGATAGAACTATTGAATTGCATGATAGTTGGATTGTGACACAATAAAACTGTTTATAAAAAAAGAACTTGTCTGAATTGTGTTAAGATGTGTAATAGCAGAATGTATAAGTGATGAACTTGGATAGCTGGCTGACACGATCTTAGGGAGCGGGGTAGTTTCTCCTGGTATCATAAAGCGTGAGGGGAAGAGATGGACTGAAAAATGAACCGTGCAACATGAAAACAAGATCACCGGTCCTGGAATGTCCACCACGGGTGTGGTTACCCAATCTTCTTAAAGAGATTAAGTCTGTGACCAATGGAGCTAACCGACTAGCCCAGGAGAAAACTCAACAGCTTAGACTGGCGTGGGCAGAGGAAGAAGAGAAGAGACGAAGGCTCTTTGAAATCTTTGGATTGACAGCAGATCCGCAGCTCTGAAGGAAGTTTCTGAAGGAAGTTTCAGAAGGAACACAGGAAGCAGAGCTGCTCAGGTCTCTGTGGAATGGGCCGTGCCTCCGGGACCTGTTCCCCAAAGCAGAGGAATTGGGGTTGCTATGCCCTGGGGGCAGAAGAAGAAGGGGTGGGGTCACCACATTGCTGAGGTAGGCCAGGGGTGTCAAACTCAATTTAAACGAGGCCGTTTGGTGCAACAGGCAAGATTCACCAGGGCCACATCACGTTTACAAATTCTGTTAAATTTATATTTTGAAGTGAGGATTCAGGACTGATAAGATAATTAAAACAGTATATAATTGCTTTTATTTAAACATTTATCTTATTTAATGTATTTATAAAACTAAAATTATTCTCTGTTACCTGAAACTTGCCAGCGCTTTCCTTCTACTAGTTTTCACTTATCTCTTATGTTGTGACTGGAAAATATAACAAAGTAACTAATAAAAAACACGAAATGTTGGACAGCTGACAAACGTGATGCCAATCGTAATGGCTTCCCTCTAAAAATGTTAACCAGCGATGCCGCTAGGTGTGATTCATAACAGCACAACCCCCAGAGTGCTCTTCTTAACCTTTTCACCGTTGGGATCTGTTTACATTACGTGACACTGAGAGTGGCAGACGTATCACTTCCAAACGTTGCTGGAACTGAGTCGGTGTGTTTATACTTGTCCACAGGCCCCCAGGAAAGGCACTGGCCCATGTGTCTACTCGTCTTCAGCAGTTAAAGGGTTAACAAGGGAATTGTGGGTGTGGTGTTGCCTTGATCTCCCCTAGCGCTATTTTCTTCATAACAATTTTTTTCTATTTTCATTTTAATTCAGAGCATTGAGGGCCACAAAAAATTACCTCAGGGGCCATGGGCCACCAGTTTGACACTCGTGGGCTAGGTCGAGAAAGGGGCTCTTTAAAACTGAGCAGAGCTGCCATCCCAGGGATTCTGGGAAGCCCAGCGGAAGCCTAGGACTGAGGGGTCTCTACAGACTCCAGAGAGATGGCCACCACCCCAAATCTAGAGGGTGAGGCCCTTGCTCAGATGGTCTCAGAACAGAGAGGATTCCTTTCAGACTTGAGAGCTACTGCAGTTCGCCAACACAGATTCCACAGGCTCTGAGATAGTGGAATATTGCTTTACAACATAGTACAACTAAAGTTTCACCTTTTGACTCATAGGATCATGGTAAGTAGACAGACAGGGACAGGGGGTTGCCCCTCCCCTGCCTGCACAGACCCCCTACAGGAGGTTGGGAAGAAAAACCAGGCGATCACTAGCCACCTATGAAGACTTTAACTGGGCATGCTCAAAGTCAGGCCACAAGCCAGCTGGGCTTTACACCCCTGGCAGCTCAAACTAGGCCCAGGTTCATGATCCCAGCCAGGTGGGCTTAATTCAGACAATGGGGCATCCCATGCCTTCCACCACGCCTCCCCAGCAGGAGGTTTAAAATACGCTGGCAGCGGGAAGGCAGGCTCGCTCTTTTTACCCTGCTTGTGTGCTAGGCCGTGCCAGGTCTCTCTGGCCTCAGTTCACCACGTTGGGAGGGCAGTCTCACGAGGTGGCCCTTGTTCAGTGGTGAGCCCCAGCGTGGCTTCTGTGCGGTTTGACACACTTCCCTGAAATAGCGTGTACCCTTTTGAGACTGTAAATCCTGAAACTTCTCCCATGCTTTATAAAAACCCACTTGGATTACAAACCAGGCTTCGGAGTGAATTCTTTCTCCTGTGGAAACCAAGAACCAAGGTATTACCTACCCTCTCGAGAACCCTATCAATCAGATTTTTTGACTTGCAGGGGATTACGACCTTTAGGGTGACATGATAGGGTGAATGTGCTTTGTGTATGATAAGGGGGCAACAATGGGTGGGATACTATGGATTGAATTATGCACCTCCCTGTCCTCCTTTACAAATGTGTTATAAAGCCTGTGGTTATAATCCCATGTGGTAAAGAATTGCCTTTTTAATGTAACAAGACAGGACTAGTGGAGGATATTTTGAGGCAACCTCTCATAAAATATACAGATTAGATTAAGAAAGCAGAGGGGATTAAGTGAACGCCAAGACGCAGAGATCACTAAGAAACCAGGAAGCAAAAGTTTAAAGAGACAAGACCTCCCTCCACAGCCAATGGCAATGTTACTCCTTATTCCTTGTAACATACCCTGCTTTGAACTCTGTCTGATATTAATATAGCCACTTGGGTTTTCTTTTTTAATTTCATTTACAGTATTGTGAAATGAAACACTTAAGAATGCAGTTTTAAAAAGATGCATAATATTCCTACAGTGACACTATAAAGCATTGCTGAGGGAAAGTAGAGGGGAAAAAGGGGAGGGGATATACCATGTTTGAAAATTGGAAAATTCAATATTTCTAAAATGGCAATTTTCCCCAAATTGATATATAAATTCAAATATATATATATCCAAGCATAATCCCAGCAATGTCTTGTAGAAATTGGTTAGATGATTTCAAAGTTTATATCGAAGTTTATAAAGGACCCAGAACAGTCAAACAATCTTTAAACAGGAGAAAATGGAATGATTTATACCACCGGTGATAGTTAACGTTCTTGAATCAACCTAGCTGGGCAAGGATTCTCAGTGGTTTGGCAGTTAAGACCTAGTAATCAATAGACGAGACCTCATGGAGGATGTGACTCGCTTGCATTGAGCTGGGGCTGGATGCTGAATCAGCCTCATCAACTGACCCCTATTGCCTGGTGACCATGGGCGTCATCAGCCACCTGCCATCTTCCCTGCTGAGCTTGGATTCAGATAGAAGCAGCTAGAAGCCTGCTTCCTGACCTGCCAATCTTATGTTCTTTGTACCTTGCAGCTTTGGGAGCCAGAAGCCTTCAGCCTAACATCTGATCCATGGACTTGTAAGTACCTGCCCCTATAACTGTGTGAGCCATTTCCTTGATTGATACACATGCATTTCACAAGTTTTGCAGTATAAAACCCCAACTAGGACCTAACATCGAGACTATAGTAATCAAGACAGTATGGTTTTGACAAAAGGAGAAATAAAGTGATCAATGGAACAATAGAGTATGCTAAATATATCTACATCTATATAATCAATTTATTCGTACAAAGTTGCCAAAGCAAGTCAACAAAGGGTTTTTTGTTTTGTTTTGTTTTTCCATCAAATGAGGCTAAAACACCTGGATATCCAAAGAAAATTTTAAAAGAACTTTGATCCTTACTTCACATCACCCAAAAAAACCAATTAATTCAAGGAGGATCATAGAGTTAAACAAACAAGAAACATTGAACATAACAAGGCTTCTAGGAGAGAAGGCAATAATTTCATGGCTGGCAGTTAGGCATGGACTTCGTAGAACACCGAGGCAGTAACCATAAGAGGAAAGTGGGTGTCATCAACATCAACCTCTGTATAATAACTTGTCTACCTTCTGTACAACGTGCTGTACTGGCCCAGGCTCTCATTTGTTTCCCCCACTAGTCGACATGCTTGCCTCCTTTGCTCTATTCCTCGGTCCGTGCACGCAGAAGACACTCCCTAATTCCTTATGGAAGAATGGAGAGGAAAGAATGAAGAACAATTATTGAAGAATATGAGAACAGTTCTCATACTACTCTCTCCACTGTAGAGCCACATCTCATGCTCCACCGGCTTCTCCTATTTCATAACCCCCAGTCCTCATTACTTTGAGCCAAATTCTTGTGCTCTTTAAGGTAAAACATGATCAGTGGAAAATGGTCAACCATTCAAGCGACCCTCAGTCAAAGGAGTCATTTGTATCTTTGAGAAATTCCAGACTAGCATTTCATTTGCTTGACCTTTAGAGAAGGTCAAGTTAGATCATTTCTTAACAGACCCCCAAAACGACGCATTAGGTAGGAAGCTCTCTAGAAGTCCGTTGTTCAAAAGGCCTGGATTTCCAGTCTAGTCAGAATGCCCTGAACAGACGAATCTCAGCTCCTCCGGCTGTATTTTTCATTTGTTCTCATTGTTTGATCACAAACCTCAAGAAGAAACACTTCACGGTGCAGCCCAATACACACACACACACACACACACACACACACACAGATTGAATCACTGAACTGTGCAATACACTCCAGCGTGATCGAGCATGCGCATTCAAGGTGGTGTGGTCATAGACTACACAATGCACTCATATTGCCTAATCTGTTCTGAGCTACTGGATTGAATTGTTATATTCAGTTTTGTTTTTTTAGGTTGGTTCTAATCCAAAAAAAACCCCAAGCCCTAGAATTCTCAACCTCCCTTTGTACAACAGTGACCTAAATTGACTCAGGACAGCTTCATCCACCCCACTGGGCTTCACACGGTGCTACTTCTCCTTTAGGAAACTTTAAAGTGAGTGGTTCCTACGCCAAATGGAAGAGCTCCAACCAGAGCCAAAGCAGCTTCAGGAATGTAGTGAATAAGTGGCTCCTGTGCCATTCTCCGTGTAGAGAACTACAGAACAAAAGGAGAGGAACGTGACATTTGTGCTCTCTATGCCACGCATATAAGATACTTTTCATGGTGACCTTCTTTAATTCCTTCATCAATTCTATGTGGCAAGCCTCACCCCCATTTTACAGGTAGAACAACCGAAGATCACATATGTAAACTAACATGATAAGACCACCCAACTAGTAAGGAGCAAAGTGGGATTTCCAGCTAGGACTGGTTGATTCTGTAATACATCATTGTCATCCGCCTGATTATTTTACCCAAACCACTTGAAAAAGGGTCCCTCCTTCTCCCCCATTTCCCTTGTTGTCTTTCCACACCCATCTCCCTCCAGATCTGGTTTGTATTCACTGCAGGAAGACCCCCTCCAAGAAGCCACTGTTTCTCAACCTCTAGGCATTTAATTTGCACTTTATTTTCCATGAAGTCTTAAAGCGTTTAGTCATTGTGCAGTAGCAAAGGTATGCAAACGTGTATGTGAATGGATGTGTCTACTGCTCTTCTAATCACCCATAAGCTTCCAGTAAGCAGGTACTTACAATTTGGGGAGCTCTAGATCAGGCGCCGTGATTCCCTTTTCTGGTGCCTCATCTGACCCAGCCACTCGTGAATGTTGAACTAGAACATTTCCAGCTATTTTTAGTTCCTTAGTTGCTGACTTACACTGTTCACCAGAGAGGCAGGAGGATCGGGGAAGATCTGTATCAGCCTCATCAAACCCATTTATCATGGAGCAGATGGCCAGCAGTGGGGCACCAAGGCTGGAAATAAGGAATCACAAAAACGCAGCTTTCCTGGGGAGGAAGCAGTGGATGGTCACCTCCACCAGAAGGAGCCTTGGTGGCACTTTGGACCAGGCCCTGGGCTACTCAAGATTTACAGCCCGGGAAATCCTTGGGAGCAGTTTGACTCCCGACAGCATCACTACGATTTGGAATTGACTCCGTGGCCATGGGCTTGTGTGTGCCCCGGGGGTGGGGG
>NW_022103920.1:39663085-39665487 GCF_000313985.2 Echinops telfairi
TCAACTTACAGCGACACAGTCCACAGGCGTGCCACAGGTAGTGTAGCCTTTAAATTGAGGCACAGAACAAGCAAGGCAGCCACACACTGGTCCGATGATCAAGGAGCAAGAGACAAGAAAGGCAAGGCTCACCAAGCCATTTATATCTCTGCCCTTCAGTTAATCCCACTTGTGTTTATCAGCCAGGCTGACACAATAAACTATCTCAGAGTCTTCTGCCACAGATTTCCTCAATGCAGTGCATCATTTGACCTCTTGACTGCTGCTTAGGTGAGCATTGGTTGCAGATCCAAGTAAGATAAAAATGTTGATGACTTCAATCTTTTCTGCATTTATCCTGATGTTATCTATTGGTCCAGTTGTGAGGATTTTTGTTTTCTTTACATCAGGTTGTAATCGGTGATAGTTAAGGTTTATTGTGCCAACCTGGCTGATAAACACATGTAGGATTAATTGAAGGACAGAGAGATAAATGTCTCAGTGAGCCTTGCCTTTCTTGTTCTTGGGTCTCTTGCTTTCTGATGGTCAGATCAGTGTGTGGCTGCCTTAGCCAGCTCCTTGCCTCAGCTTGCAAGACTTGCTTCCTGTGAGACATCTCTGAGGAGAAGCCACATGGACCTACCCTGATGCAGCCTTGGATGCTGGAGTAGCTGCGTGGAGGCCCCTGCCAGCGCTGAGATACTTACACACTCACTGATTCTGTTTCCTCCTGCAGTAGGCGTCATTGCATGTGTTTTGTGAGTTCGAGGAGGATTTTGTAGCTCGATGTCAGACATATGGGCTAATGTTGGACTTACGGACTTAGACTGGACTGGATTGGGATCCTTAATGTACAATTACCCTTTATATAAACCTCTCTCTTGTATACCTATGAGTTTCTATGGATTTCTTTCTCTAGTCTACCCAGACTAACACATAATCCATACTGAAGGCTGTAATCCTTGATCTTCATCAGCAAGTGCTTCAAGTCCTCCCCACGTTCAGCAAGCAAGTTGCGTCATCTGCATATCGCAGGTTGTTAATGATCCAACTTCTCTGATTATTTGCTTAATATACATAGTGAATAAGTATGGTGACGGGACACAACCCCGACACACCTCTTTCTGGATTGTCCTGTGCTCTGTTTGCGTAACTGCCTGGTGATCCATGTACAGGTTCCGCAGGAGCACAATGAGGTGCCCCAGAGTCCCCCTTCTTCTCAATGCTGTCCATAGTTGGCTGTGGTCCATCTAGTCGGAGTCTGCACAGTCCACCAGGTGGTTGTTGTTAGGAGCCTTGGAGTCAGTTCCGACCCACATCTTCTGGCCCCACGGCACCCTCTCAACTGTCGCTATGTCTGGGCCCATTGTTGCAGCCATTTGGTCTAGGGTCTTCTTTTTTGTGGCCCGCTACGATAAAACAAATACAACAAAAACATTAGGGTATATCTTGGGTCAATTTCATTTAAGATATAAAACAGATTAAATAAGCAAGCAAGCAGAGATGGAAGCAGAGTGATGTCAAGCCACAGGGAGGTTGACCAGGAGCATAAGCTCAAAGAGACAAGGGCCTTCTTCCAGAGCCAACAGAGAAAGAAGGAAATTCCACCCCTAGAGTGGGCATTCTGGATTCAGACTTCTAGCCCCCTACGTAGTGGGAGAATACATTTTGACTAAAGGCACCCATCTGTGGCATTTGTGTAAAAGCAGCACTAGATATGCAGACAGCTTGTTACTGACCTGAAGTCCAGTATGTTTATATTCAGAATGAGCACCTTGTAAAGAGTTCTTGACATTGAAATTGTCCTCTCTGTGAATTGCCCAGTAATCTCGCAATCTCAATCTCTCTCTTTCTCTCCCTCTCACCACGTTTCTTCCTAAGCAGCACCTATTCCAAACAAGTTTTCTTTTATTACCCATAATAAAATGGCAGAAGTGAAAAGGGGTTCATTTTTACCTCATTCTAAATGAAACTCAAAATTTTCACTCTCATGTTACACCTAAAAACAACAATAATAATATCTAGTATCATCAAGTATAGGGTCAGTGTTCAAATGCCCTTGGATTTCTAAGAATTTTTTTTAAGTTCCATTGGAATCAGCATTGAAATAAGATTCCTCAGTTACAATTGGTTGCTATTTCTCTTCCATCTCTTTTTTTTTATATGAAAACATCTTTAGCATAAGCATAGCAGCTGCCCCAGAGTCAAGTCTGGCTCAGTGGGACCCTATATGCCCCACAGGCTTTGCAAGGGTCTTTTTATTTTATTACTATTATTTTTAATTGTTTTATTAGGGGCTCATACAACTCTTATCACAATCCATACATACATCAATTGTATAAAGCATATTTGTACATTCATTGCCCTCATTCTCAAAACATTTGCCCTCCACTTAAGCCCCTGGCATCAGCTCCTCATTTTTC
>NW_022103920.1:39666600-39673365 GCF_000313985.2 Echinops telfairi
GCTATAAATGCCCTTTGCCTCCCAGCTCTTTCCTCTATTTCCCTTGACTTTCCTCCTGTCCCACTATCATGCTCAGTCCCCACCAGGGTTTCAGCAGTTCCTCTTTGTTACATTACCCTTGATTATGCCCTACCAGGCCTCCCACACCCACCTCACCACCAATTTGGATCATTTGTTGTTCCCTTGTCCCTGGGTTTGTTAACACCAGTTCCTTTCCCCCCACCTCCCCCTCTCCCATGTCCCCCCGGAACTGTCGGTCCTGTTGTTTTCTCCTCCGGATTATTCATCCAGCCTATTTTATTTAGACAGACCTGCAGAGATAATAACATGCACAAAAACAAGACAGAGTAAAACCAAGCAACAACATACAACAAAATAACAACAACAAACCAATGACAAAAAAAACACAACAGGAAAGAAAAGCTTGTAGTTAGTTCAAGGATTGTTTGTTGGCCTTTAGGAGTGTTTTCCAGTCCAATCTGTTGGGGCACCACACCCTGACCCCAAAGTCCACCTTCAGTATTCCCTGGGGACCTCGCTGCTCCATTCCCTTGCTGTTCTGTTGCACCCCCTTAGTGTTTTGCCTCGGTGTGCTCTTCCGTCTCTTTTAATGTATGGGGCCCACCATCTCCCTTTCCCCCCTTTCATTGGATGAACTAAAATTGGTGACCTTACAGTGTCATTTGCCCTGCAGAGTTTTCCAAAGGCTGGAGTTTGTGGATTGTCTCCCTGTGGTGGAGTTCATATGTTCTTGGGGCCAGCCCCTGGATGGGGCCAGTTGACGGAGAATTGAACCCACCCGGTGTCTCTTTGGGAAGCAGACCCTGTGATCTGCTTCCCCACAGGCACAGCCTTGGAAACCCTGCGCAGCAGTTCTGCTCCACACACATGGAGTTGGAATAGACTCAGTGTCATCTCACAACAACAACAATGTCTATGAATGATGGTCAGATCTAAGCAGGAAGTAGTCGATGGCATCGTTCCTGGAGTTGATAGGCAGGCATTGGGAGAGAGAAAGTCTTTCGACTGGGTCTGCTTTCTGCGATTCTTTCCCAGTGGAAGGTTGTGAATTTCAGGCTGCTGGTGGCTACTTCTCTAAGTCTCATGGGGTGCAGTGGGGACAGAGGAGGCCGAGCTTCCCCAGGGAGTAGCCATGTTCAGTGAAACCTTGGGAGCTAGCTGAACCAGCTGTATCCTTAGACTTCATAGTTCACACGAGTTCATAAATGCACGATTCTGCTTCATAGTCTGCGGTGGGTTTTAATACTTGTAATTGAAATCACCTAGACTAGCACAAGTGTATACAACAAAACACATATACATGGCCATTTAAAGGATTTTTCTCAAGTTATTCTTACGTTTTTTTTAAGCGACAGGAGGATGAAAGTATAAGAAGACATATTAAACCTTAACAAGAAACACACACACTAGGAATTACTATGCCTATGATCCATTACCCAGATTAGGACAGAAACTGGATTCTTCCACCCACATTTTTCAAATCTGGGTAACTGAAGAATTTCCTCAAGCCAACACGTATGGACTGAATCACACCCCACATCCAATCAATATTTCAGCTTGTGACATATGACAACAGCCTGCATCATTTCCAATTTTCTTATCCCCCCGTGTGATAGTTAGGGATTATGTCAAGTAGACTCAAGAGTTATGGGAGGGGAGGAGCCCAACCTATCAATTGGGTCACTTGCTGGGTGTTACAAGCCTTGTTATATGAGAGACCATGCAGCATCGAATTCTCCTTTATTCTTCGCCTGGAGCGGGATCTGCTGCCTGGTTCCTTGATCTCCTGTTGCATCACCTGAGATCTCAAGAGTGGATTCATTTGGCCAACTTCAGACCTCTGCATCCACCAGCCTGTGCTGTCTCTGCTTCATCGTCCTGCTTCCTGCTCATCAGTTTCCACAAGCCAAGAGAAGCCTGACTGGACCTGGGCAGGACTGACCTTCTTCTACAACTGGGTCAGCCATTTCTTGATAGACAGTTCGTTCTGCATACAAACACGTAGAAGCCTCGCTGGCTTCGCTTCTCTAGAGAACCCAGCCTAACACACCCTGCAAGGACAATGTGTTTTTCTCCCCATTGGAATGATGGGTTTTGGCTTCACAGCCTTGCTCTGCAGCATGTACCCGTTTCAACAGCTTAAACTGGCCATAGGAGCAGGAGCAGACGGGACGCTCATGACCTGAAGTGGAGCCCAAGAGCAAAGGACTCCAGCCGAGGACTGAGCCCTTTACTGAGTGATGCCCGCCTACCTGGAAGCATGCTTGACCCCACTTTTAAAACCGTTTCATTGACATGCGATTCACACAGCATATAATTAAATAGCTCAATCATACTGAAAAGACTTGTGCTGCCATCACTACAAGTTCAGAATATCTTCTGCTTTCTTGTTAGTAGCTCCCCATCTCCCTCCAGCCTCCCCTGCTATACTCCCAGCCATGATCTCTTTAGATTAACCTATCCTGGATTTCATGTAAGTAAAAACAGAAAAAAATCAAAGAAGAAATAAGACCCAACAACAATAAAAAATAAAAAAGAGAAAAACCCTCAATCAAAAAGAAAGCAGAAAATACTAAAACTAGAACAAATTTTAAATGGCGGAAAAGGGAGATCAAATGATAAGGTGTTATATTTTAACCTAACTATATCTGTAATAATTCACTTCCCAAGGCACTCTGTGTGATAGAAAGGCTACTCATATCCGTGGTCTGTGGTCAGAGGGGATTCACGAGAGGCTTAATCCATGTGGGGACCTTTCAAATGAATTTTGAACTTTTGCTGTCATTCATAAGCACTGCAAACTGGGTGCTCAGAATCTAAGCTCTAACACCATTCTCTCCTCTAGTCTTAGATTTTATTATTTAAAATCCCCAAATTACACAGGATGGTGTGTTTCTTCCATGTGGACTTTGCTGACACCTCATTTGGCTTTTTGTTTTAAGCCTTTAAGACCCCAGAGACTATTATTTCTGATGGCCAGGCACTATCTGATTTCTTCACCACACTTTGCTATAGCACCCATAGCTTCAGTGATCTCTTTATGAGGGCAAGTATTGAGTAGGACCACATCATAAAAACTAAATGTTCTTAGATTAGGCCTGTGATTAAGTGGGAGCCCAAAACACATCCTATAGCTATGGTTTCTATATGACCTTGTACTCATTTTTTGAACACCTGTTGTATGCACCCAATTAGCATAACTCCACCCATGTAGGAATGCTCCACCTCTGCTCATGAATAAATACAATGTCCTTCCTGCCCTAAACTTCCTTTGAAACCTCTCCTTTTCTCTTCTTCTGCAAGACCATGGCCTACATTGCCCCAGGGCCCATCTCATGTCTCCCCTTGTAAGGTATTTTTCTTTCTGATACACCCTTTTGCGTATGCAATAAACTGGCCTCCCTGACTTCTTATGCTTTGGGCAAGACATAGAAATCTATTTATGGGGCACTCCTGCAACAGCCAGAGGATACCTTAGTAAATATTTTGTAAATCAATTAACATTTTTTTAAAAACATGCACTAAAAAACATCCACATTGGGTTTACAAGTAAAACAAAGGGAAGAAATGGGGTCAGCTGGAGTAGCTAACATCATGTCTGATAAGCCAGTGCTGGGGGAATTCGAATAAGAAAATACAGACCACTGTGGTAGTTGGGTTCAACCCCGAAGCAGCACCAGTGGAGCTTATTCAAAACAAAGATTGTAAAGGGCACACCGAGAACGCACTGGGGTAGCCCCGATCATCAGAAGGACATCTATGCTAACGTGTGTAAGTTACCTTTGAAAACTTATGTGTCCTTTATATTTTGCTTCCTTTGATTTTTAAAATGATATGCTATGCTAATGTGTGTAACTTACCTTTTAAGACTTATGTGTCCTTTATATTTTGCTTCCTTTGATTTTTTAAATGATAAAATGTCCAAGCCCTTATTTCTGTGATCCGTAAATATCAGCATGTATAGCTACCAGATGGTTTCACCAATGCTACGAAGCATTTTTTGTCCAGTTGATTATAGCTAGTGGTATCCAGGACCTGGGTAATGTCATAGATTAAATTATATATATGCCAAGTTCAGATCCAGAACAAATATGGACAGTGACAAGGGTATCCAAAAGGCCCAGGAACGAATGCTCAAGATCCAGTAAGAGGTTTTATAATGATATCAGAGCAACCGTCTCTTCTTTTTGAATGAAAGGGTGAACAAAAATCTGACTCATATAAGTAATTGAGGATTGGCCTTAAATAGCTCCTGATGTAATTCTCCAGATGCTAAAATTGCTCGTCTGTAAGCAGCACAGATGCCAGCAGCCCTCAGCCTCCTGAAAGCAAGTGCTTTTCTCTTCCCTGGGGAAGTTGGTAGCCACTCTCGAGTCAGCCCCACGTACAAGAGGATCAGCCCGTCGTGAGCCATAGAGTGTTCACCGGCTCATTTTAGTCCGGAGGCTCTGCGGAAGGCACAAAGAGGTGGCTTACCGTTACACACGCGAGATTGTGGCTATGCTGTAAGGTACAGGAGTGAAAGTCCTGTCTCCCACATGGGGTTGTTAGGTGCCACTGTCTGACTCATAGGAGCCCTGTGGACAACAAAGCCAAACACTGCCTGATCCTGCGTCATCCTCACAGTCATTAAGTTGACGTTGACTGTTGCCACATGCCAGTCCATCTCCAACGGCCTTCCTCTTTTTCGTCAATCCTCTGCTTTACCAAGCATGACGCATCTCTCATGTGGAAGGCAAGAATTGGACTAGGGACCATCATTGGGCCCAAATTCTTACTTAAGTGACTAAGAGGACCACTAAGTTCTCTCTGGCGCTAGAACAGGGCAACCCCAGGGATGACCAGAATACTCTGTGGTTTGGAGGAAAGGGCCTGACTGGCCATCCGCCCCTCTGGCTAGAAGTCCCCAGGCCACGATACCTGTCTTGAGGAAGAGCCCATTCTGGCTCAGTGACAGTTTCACCTGCATTTGAGCCACATAGAACTCAGAACTGAAAGATAATGGAATTGTTCCACATTTTTGAAGCTCTCATATACGCGAGAAAGAGAACAGGTAGGAAGGGAGAAGAAAAACATCTATCATTTAGTTTCTTGTTCTATTTTTCTCTCCCAAGGAACTCATCTGTACCTTTTCTCCCTCCCCCCCCCCACCCCGCCTTCTCCTCTTCTGATTCCAAAGGGTTTGGATGAGAGAGGGTATCAAAAGGGTGGCCGTCACTCCAGTTTCACTTAAGCTGTTTCACAAGTGCGGCACACGGGGCATACACACTTCTCCTGGGTTTGACCTTCTGAGAACCCAGCCTGGCTACTTCCCAGGCAGCTCCAGGGGCTGTCCTGGATTCAGGAACAGAGTCACAGGTTAATGAAAGGATTCTTTGAAGGACCCTTCCTGGCTTTCCTACACTGCCTGTCCCTAACGACTTCCTGGAAGCGCAGGGTGACTTTTACTCAGGGTTTTTCACTTTGTTGTCTTCAAAAGACAGAAAGGTTGGAAAGAGGGCCGTTACCGTCATTCTCAGAAGTAATATCAGTAGGACAGAAGCCCGGGGCACGATGGCAAAGCATTCAGCAGCTCACCTAAAGGCTGGCAGTCAGTGGCCCCTCAGGACGAGAGGGGCAGTCAGCTTCCAAAGATGACAGCCAAGAAAACCCCATGGGAGCCGTTCAACTCTGTCCCCGGGGGCTGCGGTGAGGACCAGTGGTCACGTTTGATCTCACAGCGATCCTGGAGAAGGGGAGGGCAAGTGCCATGGCCGTCACTTCATGGACCAGCAAAGAGGCAGGAAAATAAAAGCAGCCACTGAAAAAGAGTTCACTTGACGTCCAAGTCTTTTCGGTGTCACTCAAC
This sequence comes from Echinops telfairi, assembly GCF_000313985.2. Taxonomy (NCBI): domain Eukaryota; kingdom Metazoa; phylum Chordata; class Mammalia; order Afrosoricida; family Tenrecidae; genus Echinops; species Echinops telfairi. The sequence continues at coordinate 39,672,470 of NW_022103920.1, forward strand.
TTACGGATGTGGAGCCTACCATATGGACAGGTACCCTCACCTGCCCAATTCCTTCAACCACCGAGGAGCCCTGGTGGCGCAGTGGTTATACACTGGGCTGCGATTTGTTAAGGCTGGCAGTCCGAAACTACCAGCTGTTCCGTGAGAGAAAGGCAGGGCTTTCTACACCTACGAACGGTTCCAGCCTCTGGAACTCAGAGGGGCAGCTCTACCCTGTCTGTCATAGGGGTCACTATGAGTTGGCAGTGAGTTTGGTTTTTGGTTTGAGATACAGACTCTGAGGCTGGCCGGGTAAATAATTTGTGGGACCAGAGAAACCTCCCTCTCTTAGGATTTCAGAGTCAAGTCTCAGGCATTGAAGCCAAGGCTGCTGGGGGAAAGAAAGGCATTCAGTAGATGACTACAAGGAGCCAGTCAGTCTGCTAAATGCCTTGCCTATACCATCTTGTTTAGCGCTCTCAGTAGATCAGCAGCCTGCTGGGTGATTTTAGAACTAAGGAAACTGGCTCAGAGAAGTGAGGCACCTTCTCCCGGGGCACACAGCTAGGAAGTGTTGCACTGGAGGTGACCCGGATGCCCTCCAGTTGGGTCTCTTCAGTACTCTGCATACTTGGCAGGGTTTGCATTTAGGGATCTACTTGCTTTCCTTTCAGCGACAGTGGATTTTGTTAATGTAATATCACGACTTTGACTTTTCTCACCTCCTCTTAATCCAATCTTCCATCCCCTAGAGTCACCACCTCTTAATCCAATCTCCATCTCCTAGAGTCACCACCTCTTAATCCAATCTTCCATCCCCTAGGGTCACCACCTCTTAATCCAATCTTCCATCCCCTAGGGTCACCACCTCTCAATCCAATCTTCCATCTCCTAGGATCACCACCTCTCAATCCAAT
>NW_022103920.1:39673514-39680222 GCF_000313985.2 Echinops telfairi
ACCTCTCAATCCAATCTTCCATCCCCTAGGGTCACCACCTCTCAATCCAATCTTCCATCCCCTAGGGTCACCACCTCTCAATCCAATCTTCCATCTCCTAGGGTCATGTTTTTAAGTCACTGGTTTTCTGCTTCTTGGCACCCCCACTTTGTCTCCATTTTGTTTTTCCTTTGAGGACCTGCTGCCTGCAGCTTCGTAATGAAATGGAGGGTCCAGCCCTAGGGAGACATAGGGAAATGCACACCATTCTTTCTAAAATGCTTCGACTTGGAGCTCCTCGCTGCTCTCTGCCCACCGGGAGTCTGAGCCGCAAACTGCCAAGAGCACGTTCACAAACTGCCGACTGGAAATGTGAATAGCTTTCCAAGAGGTGAGCTCGTGACTACCCCTCTCCACTCAGGTTACTGAGTGAGACTCCGAGGCGCTCCACTGAGGACTAGGGCAGAAGGAGAGGGGTCCTCTGCTCCAGTACCCTCCTTTCACACTGAGGCTGCAGTCAGGGAGGTGGCTGGATCTCAGGGAACTTGTGGGGGCTTGTTGTTGCTGCTGTTGTTGTTCGGTGCCATCGAGTCAGCTCCGACCCACCGGGATGCTCCGCACAACAGAAGGAAACACGGCCTGGGCCACCCTCACGATTGTTCCTGTGCCCGAGCCCATGGACGCAGCCACTGTGCCAATCCATCTCGTCAAGGGCCTTCCTCGTTTTCGCAGTCCCCCCACCCGACCAAACATGGTGTCCTTCTTCAGGGACTGGGCTCCGAACAATATGTCCAAAGTATGGGAGACGGAGTCTTGACCTCTTTCCCTCCGGCCTCACTTCTTCCAATGCAGATCGGTTTGCCCTGTTAGCAGTCCAGGGTACTTTCAGTAGTTTTCTGCAGCACCACAATTCAAAGACATCAATTCTTCTAGTCTTCCTTATGCAATGTCCAACTTAAAAAAAATCATTTTATTGGGGGCGCATACAACTCTTATCACAATCCATACATACATCCATTGTATCAAGCACATGTGTACATTTGTTGCCCTCATCATTCTCAAAATATTTGCTCTCCATTTAAGCCCTTGGTATCAGCTCCTTATTTTTTGCCCCTCCCTCCCCGCTGCCCCCTCCCTCATGAATGCTTGAACTTTCACATGCATATGATGTAATGGCGAATGCCATGACTGGGGTCAGGTGCACCTTAGCCCTCCAAGGAGCATCCTTGCTTTTCAGCAATCTAATGAGGTCTTGTGCAGCTGATATACCCAATCCAATTTGATCTCTTGACTGCCGCTTCCATGAGCAATGATTACAGATCCAAGTAAGACAAAAATCCTTCACAACTTCAACCTTTTCTCCACTTACCATGATGTTAGCTATTGGTCCAGTTACGAGGATTTGGGTATTTTTTTACATGGAGTTGTAACCCAGACTGAAGGCTGCAGTCCTGGATCTTCATCAGCCAGTGTTTCACGTCCTCCTCACTCGCAGCAAGCCAAGGTGTGTCAGCTGCATATCACAGGCTGTTAATAAGCCTTCCTCCAATCTTGATGGTGAACTCTTCTTCATATAATCTGGCTTCACTGGAGGCTAGAAGCATACAGATTTCTGGAACCTCATCCAGAACTCTCTCTAGCCTGACGTCTGCTCCCCAGCCTCCCCCAATACCCCCTCACTCCCTCTTCAACCAAATCAGTCCCTAGGGTGTCAACTCCAGCTCCTGGTGACTGGGTGTCAGAGCAGAACTAAGCTTCCCATCATGGGTTCCCAAGGGCTGACCGTGTGGAGGTCGATTGCCAAGCTTGTCTCCTGATGAACCAAACTTCCCGTGAGCAGCTAGGTGTGCTGACCGTTTGTACCACCCAAGGATGCCTTGAGTCCATCTGCAACCTTTCTGGAAGCCTTTCCCTTCTTGACTGACGTTTCAGGCCCATGACCCCGTATGGGAGAGCCACTTGAATCTTTGGGTTCACTAGACTCAGTGCCCAAGACTACCTAAGACTTTTAGAATACCCCTTACCTGGTCTAGAGGAGGGGTTGGCAAAGTTTAAAAACAGAAGAGGCACTCCTATCCCTCATACCAGTTGACATTATTCAAGAGCAACAAATACATTTTTTACAAACAAATGATATCAACATTGTCTGAATAATATCCTTAACATTTTTCATAAATGAAACTATGATAGTTTTCTTTTTGGTTTCAATTGTACGTCAGTGCCATGTGTACACACCGAAAGAGCTGCATATGGCGGGTGGCTCTCGAACTGTAGTTTACTGAGCCCTGATCTAGAGGAAAGAAGAGTGCAGAAAATTGAAGACATAGGAAAACAATAAGTCCAATAGACTAAGGGGCTCCTCACACATCAGGCTCAACGACTTGGAGACGCAGACCAGAAAAATTCGATGTAACCCAGCTACCATGACCAACTGCTCTAAAGGGATCACATTAGGAGGTCCTGGGTAGAGTGGGAGGTGAAGGTGGAACAAAGAACCCTGGCTTGCTGGTCTTATCTTTAGATCTGTAACTGAACTCACTTCCGTGGCTCAGTTTTCAGCCAAACAATATGTAGGTCTACAAGGGGAACAGTAACACTACTGAGGAACACTACTGAGGTGGGTACATCTTAGAGTAACTGATCATTAGGAATCAAGAGAGCAGCATTTATCCAAGGACAAAAGGATTAGGAAAAGAGGAATGGAGACAAGAAACTCAGCAAGGAGGTGGGATGGGTGATGTTACATTAGCGGGATGTCAATGAATGAAATGTGAATGTGTATTGAATGTAAAACTGATGGTCTGCCCTGTAAATCATCACCCAATTCACCATAAAAATAAACTTTCTTTTTAAGGCTCATAGAGACGATGCTTGGACACCCAGATGCCCATATCAGAACTAATGGTTTATTCTGTGTTAGGCTGGTTTGACTATGGGAAACAAATCCATTGACACTCAGATATGTGTAAGAAAGAGCTTTTCTATCAAGGAGTAATTATATATCAAGAAAGTGTCCCAGTCCAGGCCAACTCAAGCCTTTAAGCCCAGTACTAGTCCATAAGTCCCTCTACCAACTCCCACAGTCGCATGCAATGATGCAGAATGCAGGAAGAGCACAGGCCGGTCGGTGCAAAGTCATGTGGAGCCAAGGTCAATGGAGACCAGGCAGAGCTCTGGCAGCTCTCAGGGTCAGCCAGCAAGAACAGAACAGCAAAGAGACGGGAAAGTGCCCAGGGCCCTCCTTATTAGACTGGCACCACCAGTCTGTGACCTGAGTGATAAGTTGGATAACACCCCTCCACTTTCATTCATTTTCAAGTTGACGTGAAATTATGTAACTACCGCCTTTCCCCAGCTGCTGGAAATGGTGTTGGCTAACAACCCTCAGCTGTCAGCCCCCTAACCCCCAGGGAATTGCCCACTCCTGTGGACTTAATTAGGAGCCCTAGTGGCATAGTGGATATGTCTCGGGCTGCTAATTGCATGGTCAACAGTTCGAAACCACCAGCCACTCTTTCTACTTCCATAAAGAGTTCCAGTGTCCAAAGCCCACAGGGGCAGTTCCACCCTGGTCTACAGTGTTACGCTGAACCTCTTCCCATGACAGTCTGGATCCATGCCTGGTCAGTGTAGGGGACAGAGACCCAGACCCTGGGCTCCAAATCTGAAGGGCTGGCCCAACTCCCGGTTCTCTGTGGGGTTGCAAAGACCTTTTATGACTGCACTGCAGCCCAGCTCCCTCCTCTGTCTGCTTCGGCTGCCTTCCTCTTCCTCATAGCAGAACCCGGAGGGCTTCCTTAAGAAACCTCCGTATCAGACTATCTCCTGGAGCCCCGACTGTCACAGCTCCACAATCAAAATGCTTAAGGGATTTTCTCGCTGAACATTTATATACCACTACATGATGCCCCTCCATTCATTGCCATTACCTCTAATCACAATCTGCAGATCAGACTTTCTCGTGCACATCCAGCTGATGTGCACTACATCAAAGAACACAATCTCGCTCTCTGCTGGGAGTGAAAGAAAAGGCATCTTCTTGGACCATGATAATAATAATAATGGCAGCTGGGCAGCACAGTTAGATTACTAAATGCTCCCAAGAACAGAAAAACGAGAAAACTTTTTTATAAGGGAGAGTTTGAGGGAAACAGTAATCATCAACCATACATTAGTACCCATATGTCATATACCAGCCAACCTACCGATGTCCTGGATCCAGCCTGTTCAAGCATTTTGCAAAAATGGGTCCACTTATCTTTCCGGGACAGGAGACACTTGTGCCAAGAAAAAAAAAGCCTCCTTTCTTTGTCCCCACCCGTTATTCTGTCAGAGACAGAGCAGGTGAACCCACTAGCCAGACATCTCTCATTTTTATAGGTCTGCTATAACGTGGTTGCTGAGAAATCAAAGCTAATTGTAAATTAAATGCAACATTTACAGCCAAAGCATCTCAAAAGTCAAATGATTAGATTGAACAAATGGAAATTTCAAAATTGTTCAACATAGTATCAATATCAAGCCAAAAATATTTATGAAAAAATAGTATGTTTAACTTCAGATGTAGGCACCTTCTAATATGTTTGCATACTAGGGCCTATGCAGATGTTAAAATAGCCCCGCCTCTTTAAAATAAAGATGCTACTTGTACAAGCAGAGCCTAGAAACAAAAATCAAAATAATGTCAAGATTTTAGAACACAGGAAGGACACTGACACACAGACCCAGTTCACTTTGGCATGATTCACAGTCTCGTGTGAGGTACTTCCTGCCTCTCATTTCCTGTTCTCTTTTCTCATTTTCATTATTCTCCTAGGACTACCCTGCGTATTCCTAGAAGTTCTCTTCCCTAGTAAAGCAGGGCAGGGAGACAGGCGGGTGGTTCACAGGGACCCAAACCAAACCGAACTCACTGCCCTCGAGGTGATGAGGATACTCAGTCATCCTCACTCTCCGTGTGAGCTTCCGGGGCTGTAACTTGTTTTGTTTTTCGCAAATATCATTCAGTTTTATTTTTCTATTAATTTATCCGAACAAAATCAAGGCCACATACGTTTCAGGTTAGTGTATTGTTGTGTTTTTAAAATAATTTTATTGGGGGCTCACAGCTCTTATCACAATCCATACATGCATCCATATGTCAAGCACATTTGTACATATGTTGCCATCATCATTTTCAAAACATCTTCTTTTTGCCTGAGCCCTTGGTATCAGCTTATTTCCACCACCACCCTCCCTCTCTCCCTCCCTCATGAACACTTGATAATTTATTTTTTAAAATTTCATTTATTACACTGACTGCTGTCTCCCTTCACCCACTTTCTGTTGTCTGCCCCCCCTAGGAGGGAATTATATGTAGAGCATTGTGATGGGTCCCCCCTTTCTCCTCCCAGGGTGAGCTTCCCCTTACCCTCCTGGTATCGCTACTCTCTTGGAAGATATGGGTGTTATAGCAAAATGTGATGAAGAAATAAGATGGTGCCCTGCTGTCAGAAAGAATAGCATCTGGAATCCTAAAGGCTGTTTTCAAACAAACAGCCATCTAAACAAGATGCCAAAGCAACGCACGTGGAAGAAGCACACCAACATCTGCGATCCAAGGATTGCCAGTTATATCACGCAAATCTGAAGGTGGGGATAGTATCAGAGCTCAAATTGTCAGACCCTAGGGAGCAGAAGCCTACGGATGACAATGGAAACCCAAACTACTTTTGCAGAAACTACACAGAAAATAAGCTTTTGGTGATTTCCCTCTAACCATACTTGAGGGATGGACATAACATGGTGACCAGACAGAGAGCATTGTAGAGATGGCTATAATAGATGAAAATGATAAATCTGATGTGAATGTTTAAAATCATGTTACCTGATCTCCTTTTTGAAACAATTTGTGCTTGCTCTTGTTTTCAGTATTTGCTGTGGGTTTTTTCATATTGGGGTTGATCTCTGTTGTATTTTGTCACTGTTGGTAGCTTTCTTGGCTCTCTGTTATGTATTTTTCTGTGTTTTTCAATATATCAAACACAGGATGGATGAATCTATAGAGACAATAACTGGAATGAGGGACCCTGCGGGGCCAGGCAGGGGAAGTGGTGGGGTGGTCATGGGGAGTTGATGTCAAGGAGTACAAGAAGGAAAAAATGTTTTGAAACTGATTGTGGTAGCAACTGTACAGCCCACTTGATATGACTGAACTATGGAATAGTACAGTGTCTGAATTATTTCCTAATAAAATGCTTGGAAAGAAAAAAAATAGACAAAAAAAATAAAATAATAGTGTCATAAAATATTTATCTTTATGAGATTGATTAACTTTGCTGAGCCTCATGTTTTCTAATTTTGTCCGTGTCTTAAGGTATTTGACAGACTAATCATTGTTTTTTAAGAAAAAAAATACTATTCCATTATATGAATATACCAGTTTGTTTATCTAGTCCTCTATAGTTGGATTTGTTTTTTTTAATTGTTTCCAACATTTTGCCATTATAAAAATTTCTGCAATAAACATGGATGGCACATGCCTACTTGTGTTGTATTCTTTATGATTTTAGAGTATATACCAAATAGAGAAATTGCAAACTCATAAGGTATTTGTGTTTGCACTTGTTCAAGGAAGGACCATGCTGGTTTCCCAGTGGTTGTGTAATTCTCTACTCTCGACAGCAATGTATGAGCATTCCGTCTCTCCACATCTCTTCAGCATTGAATAGTTCCTTGTTAAATTTTGCT
>NW_022103920.1:39680916-39689121 GCF_000313985.2 Echinops telfairi
TTTATAAAGCATTTTTGCTAATACTGGCATTTTCACTATATTTAATCTTCCAGGAGCATGGAACATATTTCTATTTGTGTAAGCTTCTTTTGGTTTGGGGTTTTTGCTTTCTTCATTTTTTTTTCTTCTTTTGTTTTTTTTATACAGACCGGTCTCTCCTGATAACATGTGCAGAGTATATGAGTTGAAGTCTTATAATTCTTGCTTCCAAGAAGCATACAGGCTGCACGTCCTCCAGTACAGCTTGTCTGTCTGGCAGTCCAGAGCACTCTCAGAATTCTTCACCAACATCATAATTCAAAAGCATTATTTTTCTCCAGTATTCCAAATTCATCATCCAAATTTCATGTGCAGACAAGGCAATTGAAAATACAATAGATTGGGTGAGGTGCACCTTAGTCCTGAAAGTGACATTTCTACTCTTTAACACTTTAAAGAGGTCTAGTGCAGTTATTTACACAATGACACATCAACTACTGTTAATTTCCCCTTTGTTTCCAACTTTCACATTCTAGACACCTATAATGATCAATATATCTTGATTGCATGTTTGATCAACTTCAGACTACAGAAGTAGAGGTCAGTCGAACTCTTCAATTTCCTCCTGGGCTTCAGTGCACAAACTTTAATCATATTTGCGTCATCTGGACTTCCTTGTAGGCATATTGCTGTTATCCTAACAGACAGCCCTGGACTTCAAGATAGACTCGATTCTGAGGAAGCATCCCAGCACCAGTCATATTGTGAGTGCCTTCCAATCTTCTATCACTATAGCTGACAATGCTCCACTTGTGTTTATAACTTTTCTATTTATAAACTTTTCAGGGGTTAATCCCTCAGAAGTGCATAGTCTATTCCTTCTTCATAGCCTGTTCTTAGTTTGGAAGATCTGCTAAAACCTGTTCTCCATCGGTGACCCTGCTGGTATTTGAAATATCAGTGGCATAGCTTCTAGCATCACAGCAACACACAAGCCACCATGGTAAGACAAATAGATGAGGAGTGGTGGTGACACTGGGTAGGGAAGTTTAAGCAAATATGTTTTTCACAGATACAGAAGAAGTTGCGATGAAGAAAGCATACCAATGAAAGTCTTTTCCAGAAGGGCTGTTGGGGAAGAGATTTTCTTCCAGAGTAATCTCAGATCTGCTCTATAAATTCCACTTAATGAACAGGGTGGAGAGGGGTGTTTTTGTTACTGGCTGTGGGCAGGGAGCAGATTCTCTCAGCCTTCACGTCAGCACTGCTGGCCATACCCCAACTGACCCAGCACAAAACTGCAGTGAGAACGCCTTGTTTGAACTGGCAGAAGAATCATGTTTATGAGGATTCTCAGGACACTGGAAATGTAACTCACTTTTCCTGGAAAATTACCACTTTTTTTTTCTCACCCTGGAATTTGAAAGGCATGCCCTAAATACTATGCTCTTACCAAACCCTGGTTGACTGTGCTTAAAACTTAATCCCTAACAGGAAGAGGAGGTGTTTGTTCATGAATCATGTTCTGGGTTGTAAGGCTGACTCTCTAAGTCAGTTCCCCAAAGATTTTAGGACTAGATTGTTGGTAAAGATCCCACACAACCACCTACCAGAAAAGGAGCTCTGGATCTAGCATATCTAGGAACATGTATTAGTATACTCATTTAATTAGACTTTCACTACCAAATGGAATCATTTAAAATATTCAGTATTAGTCAGTAGCAAGGACCAATGTAGACACTAAGTTAACAAAGCAAGGCTTATTATTAATCCAATTTGATGCTCTTGAAGCTCAAAATAGTAATTACAACATGAAATGAGCTAGTAGCAGGTATTAGCTTCATATTCTGTTTAAGAGAGTGTGGTGGAATCTTTTTTTTAGTATTTTTTTGGTTTTTTAAAAAATACTTTTATTGGGGGCTCTTACATCTACCTGTTTTAGTATTCTTATTGTAAACTTATTCATAGCTCTTAAACTGGTTCTCACTTCAGTGTCAAGCAAGTAAACAGGCTTCTACTATTTCCAAACCCTTGTTTTTGATTCAAAACTTTTGAAACTTATTTATTGCTCAAGTTCAAATAATGAGGTATTTGCATATTGACTCTCTTTTACACCAAAGTCCTTGTAAAAAGTTCGCATGAACTCTGTCCTTTGGCTGTAGGGAAAGTTTGCTTATGATCACCTTGCCTCAAGAAGATATCGTGTTGCTATCCTGGCAAGTCTGATAAGCCGGGGGACTGTGAACAATCATGAATTTTCTAGTCTTTGGCCAAAGCAAGTAAGAAGAGACTTGGCACACCAGACAGGTGCATGAGGCACTGTTGCGGTGTAGTGAGTGATATAATATGACTCTTCTATCCTTAAAGAACTAAAGAAAAAACTGAAGTATCACGATGCAATATTGAAAGATTCTGTGGGGAAAACAATGACCAATGAAGGAAGCATCAAAAGAAGATGAAAAAAATACACAGTCACTTTACCAAAAAGAACTGATCAACATTCAACCATTTCAAGAGAGATCATATGGCCAAGAACCAATGATACAAAGGGAGAAAGCCCAACTACACTGAGGGTCTTAGCCCCAAAGCAAGGCTCCAGGAATGTGGTGGAACACCAACTGAAATGTTTCAACAAACTGATGAAGCACCGCAAACACTCACTGTCTACGCCAGGAAATCTGGAAGACAGCTAGCTCCCTGGCCACTTGAAAGGCAACCCAACAGAACGCACCAATTGGAGAACAACATAATTGATATCGCAGCAAGTAAAATTCTGCTACAGATCATTCAACAGTGGTTGCAGCATACAATTGACAGCGAGCTGCCAGAGGCTCAGGCCAGATTCAAGAGAGGACATCGAGCAAGGGATGTCATTGCTGACGTCAGATGGATCATGGCTCAAAGCAGAGGATACCGGAAAGATGTTTGCTTATGAGGCAATGGAAAATACCCTGGCTTTGACTATGCAAAGGCATTCGACTGTATGGACCATGCCAAACTATAGTTAGGAAGAATTAGAATTCCAGAACACTTCATTGTGCGCTTGTGAAACCAGTAAATAGATCAAGAGACAGTGGTGAGAACAGAACAAGGGAACACTGCATAGTTTAAGATCAAGAAAGTTGTACATCAGAGTTGTGTTCTCTCATTATACTTGTTCAGTCCGTATGTTGAGCAAATCATTGTAGAGAAGCTGGGTTCTATGAAGACGAATGCGGCATCAGGATTGGAGGAAGGTTTATTAACCTTCAATATGCAGATGACCAGCCTTGCTTGCTGAACGTGAGAAGGTCTTGAAACACTTGCAGTCTTCAGTGTGAATTACAACTCAATGTTCTTTTTAATTCTCACAACTGGATTAATGTATGACATCAGGACTAATGGAGAAAAGATTAAAGTTGTCAAAGATTTCATCTTGCTTGGATCCATAGTCAATGCTCATGAAATCATCAATCAAGAGCTCAATTGGGCAAGTCTGCTGCACAACACCAAAAGATGTTGAAAAGCAAAGACGTTACTTTGAAGACTAACATGTCCTGGTCAAAGCCAGGGTATTTTCCATTGCCTCATGTGCACATGAAAGTCGGGCATTGAAGAAGGAAGAGGGAAGAAAAAAGGAGGCATTTGAATAGTGGTCCTGGAAGAAAAACATCGAAAAGTACCACAAACTGCCAAATGAACCGACAAATCTATCTTGGAAGAAGGACAACCTGCTCCCTCGAAGCCAGGGTGGCGAGCCTTCATCTCCTGTTCTTTGGACAAGCTGTCAGGAGAGACCCAGATCCCCTGGGAAAGGACATCATGCTTGGTCACATGGAGGGGCAGAAAAAGGAGGAAGACCTTTAGCAAGATGGATGGACACGGTGGCTACAACAATGGGCTCAAACATAAGAACGATTGTGAGGATGGAGCAGGACAGGGCAGTGTTTCCTTCTGTCATCCACAGGGATAGCTGTGAGTCGGAATGGAGTTGGTGGCCCCTCGGAACAACAGCCACAGCCTTTCTGGCTCCCAGCAAATGACAGTTTTTTCCTTAGGGTCTGGTTAAGGTGAGGGAAGATACCGATGGGGTTATGTGAACCGGCTATTAGTGACTGTCTTACGTGATTCAGCTGTAAGGGGTTGTTAGGGCTAATTGTGATTGCCATCCTGCTGGGTGTAAACGAGCCATCTCAGAAGCAGGAAAGGGGAGAATTTCACTATCAGCAAGAGAGAAGAACTAGGAATAGAGCTCATCCTTTGGGCCCTGAGACTCCTGTACACTGACTCTCCTTGGCCTAACTATTCAAGAGGCAAAGGAGCTGGCAGTGAACAAAAACAGACAAAAAATCCTGCCCTTGTACAGCTTACATTCTACTAGGGACATATCAATGAGAAATCTAATAAGTAACTTATATGGTATACTCTAATATGCTATGGGAAAAACCCAGTCTGATCATGGAGACCTAGAGAATAAAGGGTTACAATTTTATCTTGGATGGTCAGGACAGGTCTTCCCGAAAAGGTTACACTTCAACCAAGACTTGAAGGAGACAAGGGGGAAAACTGCTCAGCAATCTGAAGGAAGAGCAGGGCAGACGTAAAGAACAGCACATGCAAGTGACCTGGGGCAGGGCCGCTCGGAATGTGTTCCTGGAGCTAACGGAAGGGCCAGCGGGCTGGAAGAAAGGGATTAGAGCTAGAACTGCATGAGAAGGGATCCAGGTCTGGTTACCTTGAGTGCGTGAGCTAGTCGGCTGTTAATCAAAATACTAGAAATAAAACATAATTTAAGATTGAGTTTGTTAGAAATCCAAAATGGAAAAGCCCCCACCTTGCAGTAAAAAATCCATTTAAGCCAGCCACAGCAGAAGGGACTCTCTATGCAGGAGGGCAATAAGAAAGGCCCCGTAGATAAACAGTGGAGCATGGGGCCTCGGGGTATGAAAATCTGGTACCCTGAGAAGTATAGGTATCGATTGTTTCCTGTGATCATAGCAAAACTGTTTGTTGGGTGGGGGGCGGGGCCATGTCACATAGTTTGGGTCTCACTGGATTTAAATAACAATTTGGCAGTAATGGGTCCAGCTGAGCGTGGAGCAGCACCGCCATCACAAGGGCCTCCTTCCCATGAGTCTCTCCACCCCCACGCCTTCCCTCCTAAGCCAGACCCTCCCCTGCTTGTCAGAGTTGACATCACCACCGCCTCATTCAAACTTCCCAATCAAGAGGATGCACGGTGCATTCCCAAACCGAATGATTAACCAGCGTCCCGAGGGTCTTTCCACGGAGGCTCCTTCGTTTTGCTCACTTGCTGTGGCTCCCTGGTGCTCTGGCCCAGCTCTTGCCCCTGCGCCTGCTGCCTTGCATCCTCTCTTGCCTCTTCTCACTCCTGCTAGCTCTCCCCTTGGGTAATTCTGATACCTCTGTTCCTCTGATCTCCCTTCACGCTGCTTCCTGGCTGTCTCGTCTAGTTTGGAAAAACTTGGCGGGTCGTATTTCCGAATAAAGCTTGTTCATCGATGCTGACTTTCCAGTCCAGTGTGGAATTTCTATCTACCCCACTGTTTCCTCTGTCTCAGGCTTCAGAATAAACGAGTTTCTTGAATCGTTACCTGCCCACCTCAACTTGAATCGTTACCTGCCCAACAACCAGCTTGGTCAGAGGGAGGGTCCTGAAAAAATGTTGTAAGTCTTCCTGATCTACGCTAGTACATATTCACTCATGGCTCCTTGCCTGATTCTGTAGGCTGTCTGTACCTGTGATGAATGGATCTGTCATCAATCATGATTTTTGGGGACAAATTTCCTTTGTTTTCTATGCCTTGTAATTTAGCTGTTTGGCTGTGAATCTCTTGGACACCAAAAAAGACCTCCTGCTGATGGTCTCCCTCATTTGAATGATTCATTTTTGTCTCTGCCCTACTTAAGACTCAATAAAGGGGTCCTTTATGAAATATATCTGATTTGGGATCTCTTTTTCCTATCACAGAACTTCTTTAGAGTAAGGCACACTTCTTCCAGCCCATCAGAAAAGCTTATTGCTGTTCAGCATGTGTGTGAAGCTCTGTGGGAAATATAAAAATAACTAGCAGTGACTCTTCCTTGAATTCCTAAGATCTTAGTAAATCTCCATGATTTTCGATTTCTGGCCTTTTCTGTTCACCACCTCCCCATTTCAATGGTTAGATCTTTGAGTGAAGGACCTTGTATCTTCTGTAGTACCATGCACATAGTAGGCTTTCAAGTGTTTGTTTACTTGTCAAAAAAGAAAAGCATGCTATTTCTGCTAGGTAGCTAGATTTAGGGACAGAGGGAATGTTTCTCCCGTGCTGCAAGGACCTCTATAGAGGAGTTGGAAAGAAATCAGGCAATAGGGGGGTTGGGCACATTAAGTTTGGTAAATTGAACACCTACGAAGACCCCAAACTGAGCATGCACAGACACAAGCCCCCTAGGCCCAGGTAAAACCAATATCTTGGACACACCCACATTAGGTTCATCACACAGGTGGGCTTAACTTAGCCAGTGAGGTCAACCAATACCATTAAGCATGCCTCCCCAGCCAGAAGTTTGAAATATCCTGGCTGTGGGAAGGCCTCTCTTTTACCTTGCTCTGGTCTTATAGCAGGTCAGAGGATGGGAGGGCACAGGAGCCGCTGGGGAGTGCCCCTTGAGGATCCTCTCCTTGCCTGCAGGGGCCTACATGCTCGGGGTGGGGGTGGGGGAGCTGATGGGGGGGGAGTGGGTAGTGGTGGCAGGGGGAGGGCTCATAGGCTCTTGTCCTCTTGCCCCCTTGTTCATGCTCTTTTACCCTGCTCCTGGTGAATGGCAGGTGGAGGATGAGGGGCTCCCTCCCCTGTGCAGGTGCACATGCTCTGGGTCTACTGGGACCCACAGCCTCTTGGCCCCCATGCTCTTAGCCTCTAGGGTTCTTGGGCTTCTGGCCTCCCAGGATCCCAGTTCCTCATGTGTGGGTGCTCTTTTCCACTAGTTTTTCCTGCCCAGTTGAGACTGTAAAACCCGAGACTTGTCTTATCCTCCATAAAAACCCACTGGGATCACACAATGTGCTTTGGTGTGAATTCTTTCAGCATGCAAAGCAAAGAACTGAGGTATTACCCATTCCAGAAACCTAACATTTCTTCTCAGATTTTCTCCTGAATCCACAAGTTTCTCTTGCCCCTACAACCACATTTCGATGCTTAAAGCCAGTTAACCCACCTTGTCAGTAAAGGGGCAGAATGAGCACATCCCAGGGAAGGGTGGGGACTGCAGCACTCAGCTCGGAGCCTCCCAGGTTAGGAGGCAGCTATTCTCAGAGCACCTGCTGCCATGCTTGCAAAGTTACCTGGGAAAATAGGGTTAAGCTCTTGATAAATGTGGGGCCCCTGAGCCTTGTTTCCCTAGCAGTTCCCAGGAAGTGTTCATTTGGGGACTATGAAGAAAAGAATTTTCTGGGAAAATAACCCTGGGAAATGCTACAGGCAAGCTCCCCTGAGTTTCACAAAGCTTATTAGCCTACAAAGCACCCTGAGAAAATCCTCTAATAAACCTTTGTTGAAGTTCGTTTACCAAACTTAATGTGCCCAACCCCCCTATCGCATTTCCTGATATATGGTAAAACCTACTTGCCATCACATACACAAAACATTAGGAAAAGCTGTCCTGGCCAAAAAGCAGAACTGGTTCTGGTTTCCAGAAGTTATCAGGAGGGAGATGTTGAAACATTGTATAATCTTTGTCATCATTCTGGCTGGCCAAATGCAAGAGGAGTTTTAAGAGATTTTTAAAAAATGAATCATTTTATTGGGGGCTCTTACGGCTCTTTTTTAATTACTAAATAATAGTATTAGGATCTCATACAGCTCTTATCACAATACATACATACATTGTGTCAAGCACATTCATACATTTGTTACCATCTTCATTTTCAAAACATTTTCTTTCCACTTGAGCCTTTGGTATCAGCTCCTCGTTTTCCCCTCCCTCCCTCATGAACCCTTGATATATTTTTTTCCATGTCTTACACTGACCACTGCCTCCCTTCACCCACTTTTCTGTAGTCCATCCCCCTGGGAGGGGGTTATAAGTAGATCATTGTGTTCGGTTCCCCCTATCTCCCCCCACCTTCCCCTGACCCTCCTTGTATGGCTACTCTCAATATTGATCCTGAGGGGTTATCTGTCCTGGATTCCCTGTGTTTCCAGCTCTTCTCTGTACCCGTGTACATACCCTGGTCTAGCC
>NW_022103920.1:39689221-39702223 GCF_000313985.2 Echinops telfairi
TAGCCGGATTTGTAAGGTAGAATTGTGATCATGATGGTGGGGGGGGTTGGAGGGAGCATTAAAGAACTAGAGGAAAGTTGTATGTTTCATCTGTGCTATACAGCACCCTGACAGGTTCATCCCCCATCACTTCTGTAAGGGAATGCCCAGTTGCTTACAGATAGGCTTTGGGTCTCCACTCCACACTCCTCATTCACAATAAGATAGTTTTGTTCTTTGATGCCTGATACCTGGTCCTGTCGACACCTTGTGATCACACAGGCTGGTGTGCTTCTTCTATGTGGGCTTTGTTGCTTCTGAGCTACATGACTGCTTGTTTCTCTTGAAGCCTTTAAGGCCCCAGGCCTTATATCTTTTGATAGCCAGGCACCATCAGCTTTCTTCACCACATTTGCTTATGCACCCACATTGTCTTCAGAGATCATGTTGGGAAGGTGAGTATCATGGAGTGCCAGGTTAATAGAACAAAGTGTTCTTGCACTGAGGCAGTACTTGAGACCCAATATCCATCTGCTACCTTAATACTAAACCTATGTACATAGGTTTAATGTACATATATATATACACATATGTACATAGATCTATTTCCCTATTATAATATATAAATATATTTACATATGTACATGATTGTATTTAGACCTCTATAAATGCCCTTTGCCACCTAGTTCTTTCCTCTATTTCCTTTTACTTTCCTCTTGTCCCACTATCATGTTCAGCCTTCATTTGGGTTTCAGCAATTCCTCTTAGTTACATTGCCCTTTATCAAGCCCTACCAGGCATCTTACACCCTTCTCACCACTGATTTTGGATCACTTGTTGTTCCCTTGTCCCTGGGTTTGTTAACGCCCACTCCCCCCCCCCCTCCCTGTCTCTCATATCCTTCCCACCTCCCAACCATTGGTCCTGTTGTTTTCTCATCCAGATTATTTATCCAGCCTATCTTATCTAGATAGATATGCAGAGATAATAATATGCACAAAAACAAGACAGAGCAAAACAACAACAAAATCAATGACAAAAGAAAAAGAAAAGAAAAGCCTATAAATAGTTCAAGGTTTGTTTGTTGACCTTTAGGAGTGTTTTCCGATCGAATCTGATGGGGTGCAACACCCTGGCCCCAAAGTCTATTTTTGGTATTCCCTTGGGACTTCCTTGCTCTGCTCCACTTGCTGCCCTGTGTCATGCCCTTAGTGTTTTGCCTCGGTGTGCTGGGGTCAGATCAGGCACGATTCCTGCACTGTGTCTCTAGGGATGTCCTGTCTCATAGTGGGGCCGGCCCTGTGGTCCTCTCTGTGCATTGGCTGCTCTGAGCAGGCATATCGTCCTCAAGGCTTGGTGGGCCAGGATGTGCTCCACTCTCTCTTCCTCCCCTTCATTTGCTCCTGTGTGCTCTGATCAGACAAGTCCCTCTCCCTGAGCTGTAGCTTCAGTGCTGTCCTCTGAAGTGAATTCTTCTGGGGGGAGGAGGGGTTGTCCACATAGTTGGGATTGGGGCCGGCCCCTCAGACTTCTCTATTGGTTCCCTGCTTCATGCCCGTATATTGCATTCATGTCTTGGACCACTGGATTAAAGTATGGTCCCTTTTTCCCCGGTGAAGATATAAACAATACCCTCCCCTTGGGTGGGTTGGTGCCCTGTTCCCCTGCTATTCATGTCTTTCCCCCACCCTCCTTTCCAGTTGGCTGTCATATGTATCCTTGGATTTGGTCTGATCCCTGCCATACTACCTGGACCTCACCCCAGGAATGTTTGTATACAGTAGCTTTTTCCCTAGGTCCCCTTTGCATTTTTAAACTTATCTCAGCAGACTCCTGTTGTACTTATTGTTTGGGCCGGGTCCGGACCATGCAGCTGCTTCCCTCAGCTCTCCCGAAAGATAGCCTGCTGGATTGTGCAGCCCCTTCCTCCCCCGCAAACCCCTTTCCTCTCAAGACCAGAGCTGGACTGTGTAGTGCCTGCCTCCAGCGGAACCTGCCCAGGAGCTCAAAATGGTTCTGTCCCTTTCTCTGCTTTCCCCTCCCTTCCGGGAGTCCTTTCCCTCAATAAAATCTTTCTCAACTTCACATTCCTGGATAAATTCTATCTCTGTTCTGCACCCATGTTTTCCACCTCTCATCTTGGTGCATAAAACCCGGGAGGTGTAAGAGGTGTCTTGATGCACCCCCACCTACCCTTGAGCGAGTGCAGTGCCCCTCTATCCTCCATCCCCCCTTCCCTTGGACCAGGACCTCTCAGCTGCCATCCACCACATCTAAGAGTGAGTACAGGGCAGTCACTGCACCTTCTGACTGGACCAGAGTGCAAAGAGTATGTCTGAGCTTCTTCTACCTGTTTGTGTGTTTTGTGTTTGCAGCTCTGTGGTGCCTGCTCCCAAAACTACTTTAAAATCTACTTCCTCCTCTTCTCACTCTGAACAAAGGCCTCTGACCACTCTCCATTTTTTACCAGCCAGGCCCCTTCCCTACCCTCCTTAACTCCCCGCAGTGTCTCTCACTGATCCAAGGTCCCTGTCTGCTAGGTAAAGCCACAGGTCTGCACCAGGGAACCTTCTTGTTATGTAGAGTCCAGGACTCTCTCCCTGGGTCCCTAACTCTGATTGGGATGCCTTCAGGGTTATCAGACCATTTCCTGTCTGACAGGTGCAGGCGGGGACCAGGGGACACCCTTCTCCTCTGCCCGTACCACTTACAGTTTGAGATACCTACCTTGGGAAGCGCCCTCTCTAAGCCTACCACAGACAGTCCTTTGGGATGCCTCTTGGCCAATCTCACTAAACTGGGCCTGGCTCCAGACATTCACCCTAAGCGTCTAGTCTTTTTCTGTAACCAATTGTGACTACAATACCATTTAGACAATGGGTCACACTGGCCAGAAAACAGTACTTTCGATTTTAACATCCTCCGTGACCTCAACAGTTTTTGTCAACAAACTCACAAGTGGTCAGAAGTCCCATATGTTCAGGCCTTTCTCTCTCTTCTCTCCCATCCCTTTTACTACCTGTGACCCTGCTCAAGTTCTCTTAGCCAAACACTCTCTTAATCAGCCCTCTGACAGTACTCCCCCTAGTCTTTCTCCAAATCCCCTGACTCCTTGTCTGCACCCCCAGTAAGGCCTCCTCCATATTTTGGGTGTCCCTCACCATCAGCTCCCTCCTCTACCCCCTCAAATCCCAAAGGCTGAGGCAACTGCGCCTTGGATACCCGTCCCCTCCCAGAAACCAAACCCGTTGGACTCCCTGGAGTCTCTCTCTCTCTCCCCTTCCTAGTTCCCTCCCTACTCAGCCTCCTCTGAGGCAACACCCACAGTTGCACATTACTTTACTCAGGCTTACAACCTCACTTAGCATGATATTTAAACTAAAAAGCTGAGGATGGCCCTCAACCCCCCATCTGTGACCTGGTAAACATGGTATTTAAAGTTTTTAATGCCTGAGAGAAATAGACTGAGGCAGCTTATGAATCCCAGGCCCGCCAGAAGGCAGGCTGGAAAGTCCAAGCCTTGGTTGTTGCCCTGAGGCCAGCTGGAGGGAGGGCTCAGAAAACTTCAGGAAGCAGCAACTTCAACAGTGACTGACCACCCACCACCAGGACCTTGCTTCAAATGCAACCAGGAAGGGCACTGGGCTTAGCATTGCCCACATCCCCGACCACCCACTAAACCTTGCCCATCATTCGGTCAGCAGGGTCACTGGAGAAGTGACTGCCCCTGGGCACCTTGCCATGGAGGGTCAGTCCCTCCAAACCTTGAACCGCCACTGCCATTAACACTGCTCGGCCTGGCCACTGATGGCAACTGAAGAAGCCCACTCAACGGCCCCAGTGAAACCCACCCCCTTGCCGAGCCCAGGGTAGTGATCCAGGCAGTAGGTAAGCCGGCTTCCTTTTTGGTGGATGAGAGAGAGTTGTCTTCTCAGTCCTCCCCTCCTTCTCAGGCCCAACTTCCCCTTCCCTGGTCTCAGTTATGGGAATTGACAGTCATCCCTCCAGACCTTTAGTTACCCCACCTTTAATGACGTCTTTTTCACCATCCCCCTTTCCCCAGCTTGTCAGCATTCGTTTGCCTTTAAAAATACCTCTAAGGCAAACAGAAACCAACTCCTTTGACCTTTCTCTCCCTCCAAAGCACACTTATCTCGTTCCACTGCTGTTTAGGCCTGTGCCCCATTCCCCACCACTCAGAGTTTAACTCTAAAATAGACACCAGAAACTATTAAGCTCCCTGTGAGTGGTCACAGCAGCCTTCATGCAATGCAGCAGAAGTGACTGCCAACAGACCTTTAACCTCTTTCTGAAAGTTCATACAATTTTCAAATTTTCACTTGAATGTTTAAGTCTAGATAGAAACAGTAAGTATCAGAAGGTCAGACAGAGTTAGTTGCAAATAATCAGAAAAAGAGTTGGATAACTTATTATAGAATGTCTGGCTGTGCCAGAATGCAAATAAATTTGAAAGTTTACCGAAGGCTGTTGCTGAGAAGCTGATGAGAAGGAAGAAGTGAATGCGTTCATAGTAAGAAAGATTACAGTGTGAGAAATGTGAAGGAACTAAACCAGCCTCTCCCGTACCCTCCTTGTCACTACCCAATGCCCAACCACAGCTAATCTGTTACTTCACAAATCAGGATGAAGATGACTTTTCTCTGCATGGAGTTTGCACACCACTCACACTCACTGGTGCAAACCCGCTCACTTGCATTCATGCGTCCACATGCCCATGTCTGCACCATGGCTGATGAAATTAAAAAAGGTCAATGGAGCTCCACTAGCCCCTCCTCATGGTTTCAAAATCCTATCGTAGCCTGGATTATGCCCCTAGTCCCATCCCTGATAATAATCTGTCTACTATTACTTTTGGCTCCCTGTGTGTTTAAATTTTTACAGGAACAGATAAAAGACATTTCTGACCATCAACCACCTTTTGCTTCACCCCTACTGTCCGCTACCAATCAACCCAAGCCCTGAACCTTCCAACTCTTAACTCCTTTTCTCATCACCCTATCTCAGCAGGAAGTAGTTAAAGCTAAGAACCTGACATCCATTACCACTTAGAGTCTGGAATGTTTAGGTTGAGTCCGGACCATACAGCCACTTCCCCCAGCTCTCCCAAAAGGTAGTCTGCTGGATTGTGCAGCCCCTTGCCCCTGCCTCTCAAGGCCAGAGCTGGACTGTGCGGTCCCTGCCTCCAGCATTCCAAGGAGCTTATTTCTCTGGGCTGGGTCTGTACAGTCCCTTCCCTCAGCATTCCAGGAAGCGGGTCTGCAAAAAACAAGATGATTTACTGACAGACCATATCCTGACTCAGACCCTGCAACTACAATATCAGAAATCTTCCTTCCCCTTATCAGTACATACATCTTTGACTGAAGCCACTGCCTCGCTGCCAGGCGCAATTTCCCTGTCCTAATTCGTTGGGTCGCAGACCCCGCCTAGGAACTCAAGATGCTCCTGTCCTTTCCTCTGCTCTCCCCTCCCTCCCGGGAGTTCTTTCCCTCAATAAAATCTTTCTCAATTTCACATTCCTGGCTAAATTCTATCTCCATTCTGTGCCTCTCTTTTCCACCTCACACTGATCCTTTTGTGTTTGGCTTACTTCACTTAGCATAATTTCCTCCATTTCTTCCCATATGGCAATGTGCTTCATGCGTTCATCACTGCTTTTTAGCGATGTGTAGTACACCATTGTATGTATGTATCACAGTTTTTAAATCCATTTGTCTGTTGATGGAAATGGTTTGTTTCCAACTCCTTGCAATTGTGAAATGTGACTCAATGAACATTGGAGCACAGATGTCTGTCCATCATTTGTTTCTTGCTCTTCTGGGTATGTGCCTAGTAGGGGGATTGCTGGGTCATATGGTAGCTCAATTTCCAACTGTTTTAGATATCACCAAATCGATTTCCATAGTGGCTGTACCTACCTACAGGTCCAACAGCAGTGCATGAGAGTTCCTATCTCACCACAGCCTCTCCATCACTTTTGCTTTCTGATTTTTTGAATTGGGCTATCTTTGAGGGTGTTAGGTGGTATCTCATAGTTGGTTTAATTTGCATTTCTCTTATGGCTTATGATCAGGAACATTTTCTCATATGTTTATTGGCCATTCAGATTTCTCCCTTTCGAAACTTCTGTTCAGGTCGTTTGCCTACCTACTCGGTGGGCAATTCGTTTTTTTCTTCTTACAGCTCTTATACCAATCCATGCATCAATTGTATCAAACCCATTTGTACATATGTCACCATTATCTTTTCCAAAACATTTTCTTTCTTCTTGAGGCCTTGATATCAGCTCCTCTTTTTTCCCTTTTTTCCCCCTCTTTTTTCCCTCCCCAACCTTCCCACCTTTATGAACCCTTGATAATTTATAAATTATTTTTATTTTCATATTTTCCACCATCTGCTGTCTCCCTTCACTCACATTTCTGTTTTTTGTCCCTCTGGGGGTGGGGGTGGATTATACAGTGATCATTGTGATCAGTACCTCCTTTCTTCCCCCACCTTACCCTTACCCTCCTGGTATTACTATTCTCATTATTGGTCCTGAGGGGTTTATCTGTCCTAGATTCTGTGTGTCGAGAGCTCTTATCTGTACCAGTGTACATGCTCTGGTCTAGCCAGATTTGTAAGGTAGAACTGAGGTCATGATAGTGGTAGGAGGGAGCATTAAAGAACTAAAGGAATGCTGTGTGTTTTATGGGTACTATATTGTGCCCTGGTTGGCTCATCCCTTCCTTGGGACCCTTCTGTGAGGGGTGTCCAATTGTCTACAGATGGACTTTGAGTCTCCATTCTGACCCCCCTCATTTGCATCAAAATGGTTGTTTGTTTTGGGTTTTCTGATGTCTGATACCTGATCCCATGGACACCTTATGATCACATGGGTTGGTGTGCTTCTTCCATATGGGCTTTGTTGCTTCCCTGCTAGATTGTTGCTTGTTTAACTTCAAGCCTTTAAAACCCCAGATGCTATATTTTGTCATAGCTGAGCACCATCAGCTTCCTTCACCACATTTGCTTATGTACCCATTTTGATTTCAGCAATCTTGTCAGGAAGGTGAGCATCACAGAATGCCAAGTTATTAGAACAAAGTGTTCTTGCATTGAGGGAGGACTTGAGTAGAGGCCCAATGTCCATCTGCTACCTTAATACTTAACCTATAAATATATGTACATAGACATATATCCCTATCATTATATTTTAATATATTTACATATGTACATGCCTATGTCTATACTTCTATAAATGTCTTTTATCTCCTACTTATTTCCTCTATTTCCTTTTACTTTCCTCCTGTTCCACTATCATGTTCGACCTTCATTCAGCTCTTTGTACTTGCTCTTGGCTATCCAAGAAGGTGAAGTACTACTGTGTTTAAAACCCTTTGATCATTATTAGTCCTGCTCTGATGACCTTTTCCCATGTGTTCTGTCCTTCCAGACTATGTAGATTGGGGGATTTAGTACTGTAATATTGTACTAACTTGAACTCAGATAAGGGAAATAGCCATGAAGAGAACCAGCAGGTTTTGAGCCCATACATTAAAGAATGTACCCTTAGACCAGTGGTCCTCAACCTTCCTAATGCCACCACCCTTTGATACAGTTTCTCATGTTGTGGTGACCCCTAACCATAAAATTATGTTCATTGCTACTTCATGGATCAGGCAACCCCTGTGAAAGGGTCATTCAACTCACGGGTTGAGAACCGCTCGCTGCCTTAGAGGATTTCTTTAAGAACATTAATATTGTCTGAAGGGGCAGGGGACACTTATGTTCCAGGATGTAAATTTTGTGACTCAGTGAAATGTGGATTGTACTCCTGATGGGAAAGCCATCAAACTCCGAGAAAGAATGTAACAGTGCAGATGTACTACAAGCAGAAGGCTATAAAAGCTCCCAACTATATGGGGAAAGCTTGGCAGTCTTTGGAAGAGATCTCACTGTCTTCCAGATCTTCCAATAAAGCATATACTGATTCTCACCCCATCTCTGTGATTGGCTGCAGCATGTTGGAGCTGGACCTTTAGTTACGTTTCAGTTGGAAGGCAAGTAAAACTGTCACAAAAGCATGCATGGTGGCAGATCAATGCATCACAGCTGTGAGGGACTACATAAGTGGGAGCAGGACCGTGACAGAGACACATACACAATTTTAGACAGAAGAGCGTCGAAGAGTGCTTGAGGGCCCTCTGACCAAGGCAGTTAGGATGTGACTCAAGGCCAAGTGACCCTAGCACACCAATTTCCATTAAGGCACAAGTCCCTAAGGGATAGAGCTCTTGTCCCTGGATCAGGTAGGGGAGTGGCAGTAACCCATGCGCTCATGTACTCTGCATAAGCTATTCATACTGTGGGTAACCAGTCAGAGGATTTCAGTGGAGGCTGAACTTGTGTGAAGATTCATAAATAACTCTAGGGCTACTTTGTAAGCCATCGCCCTTTGCAAACAGCATTCAGAAATTTAAGTTCTGACACATTACAGGAATGAGAATTTCCATACAGGGATAACCATTGGTTTCTAGCTGAAATCAGAGATCTCCACTTACTTAGAAATAATTATTCTCACTACACTTGTAGTAATATATATATAATAGTATTATAATTACTTATATCTTTCTCACAAGAGCATGACTCTCAAACTGGAGGGCACAGCCTCCTCAGTTATGTAATAAAAATCATTAAGCAGGTAGTGGTTATATGTTGGGCTGCTAACTGCAACATCAGAAGTTCAAAACCATCAGTTGCTGACCAGAAGACAGACTGGGCCTCCTACTTGAGTAAAGAGGAGCAGTCGTAGAAATTCCCAGGGGCCGTTCTACCTGCCCTGTAGGGTTGCTCTATGTGTGCACCAATGTGAGGGCAGTGAGTTGCATTGACCTGCATCATAGAGTTCTTGTAAATATTTGATGAGTGACTTTGTAGAAAACATTTTGAAGAGTGTCTGGCACATAACAACCGCTCAGTAAGCTTTGCGAATATTTTTGTTATTAGGTATGTTGAGGCAGGGAGGACTTGGATCACTTCTGCACTAGACACAAAATTCCTTAAGAGCACAGTCTATTTCTCTATTGCTTATCCATTTTTGTCTTCTTCACTTATTACTATCCTGTCATTGTCTTTTGGTTGCCATAAAATGGTTCTGATTCCTGGTGACCCCATGAGTACAGGATAGACGGTCTGGCGGGGGGTGGGGTGGGGGTGGGGTGGGGGGTGTTCCAGGCTGGAACTGTTCAGACAGGGTGGGTTCTAACCACCAGCATTTCAGTCATAGTCCAGCACTGAACCATTTGTACCACTCAGAGACCTTTCCTGAATGCATGCGAGGCATTGCATACAGGCTTACCAAATCAATGAATGAGTGGGTAGACTGATAGCTGGATGGATGGATGAATGGGTAGATGGGTAGAAAGGTGGATATGTGAGAAAGCGAACTAGAGTGTCTCATAAAATCAAAGGATTTATTGAAGGAACACAATAATCTAGGTTTGGGCAGTACCTTTTAAGGTTTCAACAAAGTACTGCAGTGAAATGAAATTTTCACAGAGCTTAAATACAATGAATCCAGAAACTAAACAGAAAATTCGGACAGGTTGACATTTATAAAAGCAGGCTTTAACAGACACGAGGCAATAGCAAGACCTCTCAAACATTTTTTGCTTCTCATAAGGCCTGCATCACCAAAGAGCGTATCTTGTGAATAGTTCAAGGGCCAGCCTGAATGAATGCTCTTCCTGAGAGCAAACAGTGAGTGGAATGGGAAAGGACAGAGGGAGGTGCCTGAAGGCTTCCTGAGGTGTGTTGATGTGTTAGGCTGGTGGTCTACAGAAATAAAACCACTGACATCCACACGTGTATAAGAAAAACAAACAAACTTTCTATCAAGAAGGGATCCCAGTGCAGTGTGATTCCAAACCATGGGTCTGATGCCTGCTGGGGCCCTCATCCAACTCATGTAGCTGCAGGCTGACGATGCAGAAAGGTGAAGTGGGAGCCAGGGAAATCACAGGCTGGTGGGTGCAGAGTCGAGTGGATCCAAGGTCAGTAGAGACATGGCAGGGCGCCAACAGCATTCCAGGTGCCCACAGCTTTTCCACCCCTGGAGGCAGACACACACAGTCCCAGCAAACAGGAAGGGCAAGGGCCAGAGAGAAGAAGAGAATTTCTCACTGTCTTTCTTATATAAAAGGCTAAATCTCCAAGAATCCGCCCGTGGCCTGATTGATAGGTTGGAATCCATCCCTACACCTTCATACCGGTTGAAATAGACATACAATCTAACCGCCACAGCTGGTTAGTTGACCTTTGAAAGTCAGCTCAGAAGGAGCAGTCAGACAGAGCTTGTGTCTATGGCAGAAACCTCTCCTTATGCCAAGCACCTAATCTTTTTGAATCTACACAGAGAGATGAGCAATTGGATAGATGGGGGGGAGGAAGACAGAATGGAAGGAAAGAAGGTGCCCGAGTCAATGGAATGAATGGTCTTGTCATCATCTAGGAGCCCTGGGGCACAGTAGTTTACACACTGGGCTGCTAACCAGAAGCTCTGCCGTTTGAGGCCACCAGCTGCTTTGTGGGAGAGAGATGAGGCTTTCTACTCCCATAAAGAGTTAGTGTCTCAGAAACCCACAGGGTCAGCTCTACTCAGTCCTATGGGATCGCCATGCATCAGAATTGACTCGAAGGCAGTGATTTTTTTTCTTTCTTTCTGAGTGTCCCCACGAGTGACTGCCAGGGCCCGGCCTATTGACATCTCTCTTTAAGTCCACTGCACAGGATGCAGGCCTTCCGTAGAGACTCCCTCACCCCTTCCCTTTTGAGAGAATTATAGTTTTTAAATTAATAATTATAGCTTTAGAGCAAGTTTTCTCAACTTTTTCCATTAAAGCACCCTTGTCCATATAGGCTAATGATCAGACCACCCCTGTCTATTGCAGTCTAAGGACAGGGCCTAAAGCAACTCAAGGCCCAGTGTTTCTACTGTTTCATGTTCAAAATTTAACAAAATTTGAATTTTATGATATATCTGCTTTTGAAAAACCAGCACTTTAAATTATTTATCAACAAGTAAAAATGATGTTCCCAGATATGATTGTGTCCATCCTGTGACTCCCAGCTTCTTCTTCTGTTCCAGAAACCTAACAAGCTCTCTGCCCAAACCTGTGTGCACTGTTGAACAAATGTTCAAGCCTGTTCTGTTTGCAGACTTCCACGCTCCAGTTGGATCCTTCAGGTCCTTCTTAGGTCCTGTCAATAATGAATCTCTAGGAAGGTAAGGGATCGATCATATTTATTGATTTATTTGCCTCAAAGAACAAAAGAAGGAGAGACAAACATGGAAACAAAAGATTTTCTGTCCGACCGTCCCCCCTCCCACACACAAAAAAAGACCATTTATACAACTTCTAAAATAACAGTTCTTAATTTGAATACCACGGCCCATGAAGAGGCTCTCTATGAGTCAGAATTGACTTAATGGCAGTGGAGTTTTGAGGGGAGTGTGATGGTTCGATTTTGTGTCAACTTGACGGTATCAGTGTGGAGGTAGGGGAGGAGTCCAACCTATCAATCAGGTCTTAGCCGGGTGATGCCTTCTTAAGGTGCGGCCTTTTTATAGGACAGGTAGCAAGAACTTCTCTCTCTCTTGCCCCTCTTCCCTTCCTGTTTAGCCAGATTTCTCATCTGGCTTTGGGGTTGGCAATCCAGGCGACCTGCCAACCCTGGGAGCTATGGAGGCTGGCCATGCTTTCTGGGTCCTTGGAGCCACATCTCTCTGCCCACACGGGCCTGTGAGCTCCTTGCTTCAGCCACAGAGAGCTATGTGATCCTGCAGAGGGCTCTGGTTGGCACTGGACTCATGGACTTGAGTTGGACTGGGTTGGGGTATTTTTTGACATGGAATTCTTTCTTGATATAAAGTCCTTTCTTATAGATGAATGTCACTGGTTTTTCTCTGGAAAACTCAGCCTAAATCAGAAAGCACCCATGAAAGCAGTGATCAAGCTGTGTGCCAAACCTGCTAGGCC
The DNA here is from genome assembly GCF_000313985.2 of Echinops telfairi. Taxonomy (NCBI): domain Eukaryota; kingdom Metazoa; phylum Chordata; class Mammalia; order Afrosoricida; family Tenrecidae; genus Echinops; species Echinops telfairi. The sequence goes on from NW_022103920.1 coordinate 39,701,242, forward strand.
ATGATTCACAGTGGTTTGGTCATTATGCAATCATGTAATCATCCTCCATTTGGGAATCTGGTGTAATGAACTACTGAACAAAGAATATCTTGTAAAAGGAGTACTACAAAGCTTGACCCAAGGAGGTGAAAGTGAAAGATATCCCAAATGCCCAACTTTTCCGATATGCGCTATCACTTTATTATTCCTGATACCAACCACCATGCCTCTCCTTAGTTTTCTCCCTCATGTCCCACCAGAAGTTCTACAATTTGCTGCAACATATCACAGAACTTACCAACTGTCAAGGATATAGCTCATGTGGCTGTGGAGCCTAGCAAATCCCAAATCTGAAGTTCAGACACCACTCTGGAGAATTCTCCTCATGGAAACCAAATCAGATTGGTGATAGGCTGCAGGCTCAAGCCCCAAGGTCTGGAGATCCAGCAGAGGCAAGCTAGATACAGGATCCAGAGTAAGAGAATGAACCTTTTCAAGGTGCGCACCAGAGGTCAAGATGGCCACCTGAGCCCTGGGCCAGCAGTTTTCTTAGGGCAGTAACTGGTGTGTCATTGGTGTTTATTACCAGGTGAATCAAAATTAGTCTTCTGCACATGCTCAGCCAGTGTCTTGCCCACATCTAGGGCTTTGATGAAAAGCGTGGTTTTTGCCTTCTGATGTCAACAGTTTGGGTGGAGAATACATTGATAACTTTTGTGCATCTTAGGCAGTTAAGTAAGTCTCATTTCAGCCAGTCCCTGGATCCCAGCATCCTTCAGTTAGCCTATTAAGGGAATGGCTTGAGACTGGAAGTTAGTTCTTATTTTGACACAGATATGAAAGAGTATGGCTAATCTGCAAGCCCTACCCTCCGTAGACTGGGAACTCAAAATATATCTCACTTTAATTATGCAGCATTAGCATGACAAAGCACTCCAAAATGGGACTCTAACCAAAGCTGTAGAGGCTAGAATTTACAAGACATCCAAAAAATGGAAGACTA
>NW_022103920.1:39704644-39709095 GCF_000313985.2 Echinops telfairi
ATCCCCCACCCGGTGAAAGACAAGGCCCTTGATTGAGGCATACCGCTGGGCAGCATTCAGTGCAAATGCAGAGCGCTCGGCCTTTCAAGCAGAGGGAGAAGTCTACACACAGAGAGTAAAAGACGATGATGATCAGGCCAGTGTGCGTCAGAAAGGACTATGATTGATCATAGATAACATCAGATTCCGCTTTAAGTCCTTGGAAATGTGAAAATCAGCTTCTTGGCTGCTTTTCCAAACCAAACCAAACTGACTGCCAGCTGATGGACGCTGACTCGCAGTGACCCTACAGGTCAGGGTGGAAAGGCTCCTGCCAGTTTCTGGGCCTGCAGCTCTTTACAGGAATAGAAAGCTTTCGCTTTCCCCCGGGGATGGCTGGCGTTTTCCAAGTGCTCAGCAGTGACCTTGCTATGAGCAGCCCTACACACAACCACTGGGCCAGCAGGGCTCCTCGACACCCACAACCAGGCAGGCGGGGCTTGGATCCGTTCCACATGGTCAAGAAGACAGAGTACGTGTGACACAGCACCCACCTCTCTGGAACGTCTGCTTTTGACGTGGCCCCGTGCCCTGCTCAAAACCCTGTGGGCAGTGGCCCGTTTGGAGCAGGGCACCGCTCTGTCTCCTCTTCACCCTGCAAAAGCCCCTGCCACCGAGTCGATTGCGCCTCGTAGCCACCTCTTCCAGGGCCGCTGAGGCTGTAGATCTGTACAGAAGCAAGTGGCCTCTTCGTTCTCCCGGGGAGCACTGGGTACATTTGAACCTGCGACGGGGCAGTTAGCTGTCCAGCACTTCTGTGGCAGCAGCACCTGAGCACCCTCCAAGGCGGACGTGCACTGGATTTGGTAGCCAAGCACCCGCTGCTCTCCTCTCCCTCCATTGTAACTGGGCCATTTTGAACTGCTTCAATGCCCGGGAGGTAAGGGAGGAGCCGGAGGCTGGGGAAGAACCTGGACTCCACTGGGAGGTGCTCCGCTAGGGAAACGGTGCTGGGAACACTATCCGGGTTCTCCCCAGAGGCCAGAATGCCCCCACCTTCTGCTCATGATCCCTCAGAGACGTCAGTCCTAAGAAACGGCTACCTGAGCCCTGGGCCAGCAGTTTTCTTAGGACGGTAACGGGACTCTGATTGGTGTTTATTACCAGGTGATTTAACATCAGTCTTCTGCACATGCTCAGCCAGGAAGCAGGGTGGGGGAGGACCTGCCCCCTCTCTAAAATTGAGGGTGGGAGTGCTTGGGAGAGAGGAGTCTAGACGATCAAAGGCATTAAGCTGACCTGAATAGTTAAAACGTTGTCAGTAGATTCCCCCCTACGATGCAGGCTGGACCTATCTGGTTTCCAAAATTTTCTGTATTTTTGGTTTGTATTATTTTCTCTTGTTTGTTCATATTAGAGTGTATCTCAGAGGTGTTATGTCAATGGAAGTCACCCTCTTGAAGCTGTGTCATATGCTTTCTGGTTTTTTGGGGGGGTTTTGGTATATGAAGCCCAGGGTCAATGATCCGAGGGATAGCAAGTGGAATAAGGGTTGGGGGAGGGGGGAGAGGTGGGTAACAGGGAGACAATGTCAAGGAGCCCATGTAGAGAAAGAATGTCTAGAAACCATGGTAGCAATTGTACACTTTTACTTGACGTGATTACCCTGTGGAACAATATAGATGTATTAAATCCCAATTAATAATAACTTTTTAAAACAAAACAAAGGAATACAGGGCAAGGTGGGAGTGGTAGCAGTGCTTATAGTGCCTGGTACCCAGTAACTGTTAGCAATTGTCAGTAATGGTGTAGTGGTTACGTATTGGGCTGCTAATGGCAAGGTCAACAGTTTGAAACCACCAGCCAGTCCTTAGAAGAAAGATGAGGTTTTCTTCTCCCTAAAGAGTTCATCTTGGAACGGCACAGGGGAAGTTCTACCCTGTCCTATAGATGATGGTGACTGTCAGTTGGAATTGACCCAAGTGAGTTGAGTGAATATTGTTGGTATAAGGAGGGCCGAGGGAAGGATGCTGGGAGATTCTTAAAAGGTCAGGCGGCCTAAACACAAAGCTAACGGCCTCACAGACCAGCTGCTTGGCTGTGTGAACCTTAAGCAGCAACAACAGGGGTCCCCGGTGCCCAATCTGATGTGATAGCTGTGGGTGGAGGTGCCATCATCTGACTTCTAAAGCACCCACTGGGTGCCAGGCACTGGGCACAGAAATGGCCAGGAGAACGTCTCCTGCCTGGACGCACCCAATGGAGGGACAAAGCGAGGACGGGGCTTCCTTTGGAGTTGCAGGAAATTTGACAACTTACCAGCGGTGGTTGCAATGCATGGGCTCACCCTCCTCCACACCAGGTGCCAGGACCTTGGGCCACGTCTTCCCTCCATCTGACCCCCTCCCCTCACCCCTTCAGGAGCAGCTCACATCCATTTCTGGGCCCATTCGTCTGCCACTGAGAGGAGCCTGTGGTTCACATTCGCATCTGCCCCCGGGCGGAGGCTTTGGGGAAGAGAAGCGTGCCTGCAGATGCTGGTAGCATCTGAAGAAGACCGGAGTGCAGACAGGGGCTGGAGGCTCCCCTGGACAGCGGGACCCTGAGCCCAGTAGGCTGGAGAGAAGAGGCCGACTGGCAGCCCCTCGCTGTGTCCTCTTCTCAGTCCCCAGCTGGGGGGGTGGCCATGGCAGGTGGGCCACTCTCTCTGGGGAAGATGTTCTCCATGTCAAGTCCTTCCAACACCTGCCGTGAAGGTGGTGAACGTGCCCAAGGGAGACATGGCGGCACCACAGGTTCCTCAGGGTCTGCCTTATTGTCACACTCTCCACCACTTCTCAACTCCAGTGAAGTGAGCCCCCAGACCATGGAACAACCTGGAGACTCATTTTCATGCCAGAGCCCTGGGTGAGCCCTGGGCACCCGCCCTCGGCAAACTCCCAGCTCAGCCACCCCCCGGTGGCTGGCGCTGCAAATACCCTGAGCATCTGATCGAGCAGCTGCAGGTTAAATTTAGCCCTGCCAACCTGGGCTTGGTCTGGGTGCCAAAAGCAGCGGAGTGGACCCAACCCAGGTGTCTGGGCCTCCAATTACAGCAGCCAGTGATGACACCTGGGGGAGGACGTACAGGGAGGAGCAGGGAATGGGCCGGGTGCTTAATGTCCAAAGGGCACTCTCATCTCACAGCTGTTACTAGGGGGCCCATCAACTTAGTGCTGCCATCAGCAAACGCCTGGCAGGTATTCGAAAAGAGCAAATCATAACGTTGTCCAGAAAAGGGAAACATTGAGGACCGATAAGCTGCAGAGCTCATGCCCAGTTAAAACCAGGGACAATTTTGTGGCTGCAGTGCTCGAATGGGCTCAATGTCAAGTTCAAGTTGCTGATGAACTTCAGGGCAGGTGTGCAAAAGACACTTTTTTTTCAGGTGGGTAATGGCAGATTTCAGTGTGTGAGGCAGTGGGTGCATCCAAGACAGGTGTTTACTTTGTCCCGGTGGCAGGGATCAAATTTGAGAGGGGAGGTTGTCCTATATGTGCAGCTTTGTTCCGTGGCTGAGTGAACACCATAGAAAATTGCCTGGAGTTTATCTGCATTCTTTCAAGTAGTTTTTCTGTCCACCAGCCCCCGTCTGACACTCGATGGAGACATTTTAAATCTTACTGGCATCAAGGCCAGATACTCACTGTTCCCCAGTCAATCTTGACTCCTAATAGCCGTTAAAAACCGGGTCGATCGGCCCCGTGGGTTACTGGGCTAGAAGCCTCCTCTCTCAGGTGGAAATACTGGTAGGTTTCACCTCACGGCCTTTTGGTTTGCAGCGAACTCCTCATCCACTAGGACATCAGGATCCCAGGCCAGACCCAGAGCCTCCCCACGGCCATTCCTTGCCTCTTAAAGAAATTACTGAATCACTTGTTCCCATTCCCACTCTGCAACAAAACGCTAGTTCACAACATGTAGTGAGGGCTTCTCTTCTAGCAAGTCCTTCAGCCCAGGCCCAGCCTCCGCCCGAGGCTCTCAGACAACCATCCTTACTTACTCCGCAGCGGGAGAAGTCTCCATCCACTTTCTCCACCCTTGGGGCTGGATCTACCCGTGTGTTCTTCCATTGCTTAAAAAAATGTGATTTTGTTTTTTATGTTACAATTTGTTCTATGCCCAAATAATTTACTAGTATGAGTTGAATGATCACATTTTGCCCCTTTGACTGAAAAGAGTGGGTGGATGAGTAGGGCCCTGGGAGAAGAGGGAATTGGAGAACTGCTGGGTCTGTTCTAGAACTTGGTGCCGATTCTGTGACTATACAAAATGAGTCTCACTGTGTATTAGTCTAGGTACTTTGGAGAAACAAATCCACAGCAACTCATGTATAAGAGAGTTTTATGTAAAGAAACTGTGCATCATGAAAACATCCCAACCCAATGCTGCCCAAGCCCACAAGTCCAACATTAACCCATTAACCCAACACC
>NW_022103920.1:39710390-39721262 GCF_000313985.2 Echinops telfairi
GCCTGGCCAAGGTGGTTTAGGTTTGAGTCAGAGGGCTTCTGAGCCACACAGCGCCACACTGCTCCCCTGTGTTCATTTGCTGCACTGCAGGAGCAATAAACTGAACAGCACCTTCCCTCTGTCCTGCATTTGAGACGACCTATTGGACCATGGTCTCTACTTCATATGAGCCCTACATGCTCTCTCGTTCGTATCTGGATGTTTCTCAAAGGCATGAGCCCTGGACTCCAATGATCAGGCTTGTGCAGTTGTCCAAAGACAAATCAACGCAGCAAGCTGTCCCCACCAGCAGGTGTTCATCCAGATTCTCTGTCCACCATCTGTAGGTTACAGCCCCACTTATGCTGGTACCAACAATAAAGACACAAGCTTCCAATTGAACATTAGAATCCATTCAGAGGCACCGTAAAGAGCCCTGGTGGCATAGTGGTTACATATTGGGCTGCTAACCACAAGGTCAGCAGTTCAAAACCACCAGCTGCTCCATGGGAGAAAGATGAGGCTTTCTACTTCTGTAAAGAGTTGCAGGCTCGGACATCCATAAGGGCAGTTGGACCCTGTTCTGTGGGGTCACAGTAAGTTGGAATTGACTCGATGGCAGGGAGTTTGGTTTTTGAGTTTTGAGACACACAATCCACTTCCACAAGATCCCAGCCATTGAAAACCTTATAGAATGCAGTTCTACTCTGAGACACATGGGGGCAGCATGAACCGGATTCAATGGCAACTGGTGTGATTGTGTACAGGGATCACCAGGGGGAGATTTTAAATACATATCTAACTGTTTGTTGCACAAAACTCGAGACCTTTGAAATCAGAATCTTTGAGAGAAGGATTGGAGAAGCCATATGAAAATAAAAACTGCCCAATGGATTTAAAATTAAGTCAATTTAGGGGAAAACTAAGCATTAAGCAACCATTCGAGATGCCCCAGCCTCCTCTTGTGTCAGTCTTGCTTGATCAGTGACTCAGCGAGACAAAGGCAGTGTTTGCTGCCCTGAAAACTAGTGTTATCAAGGAGTTGGAGAGGCAGGAAGGGAGGGTAAGGGAGAAGGCACACAGAGAGAGCAAGAAACGAAAAGAAAGAGAAAAACCAAGAGGGACTTTGAAAGGAAGATGGGGGGCTGGGAGGGATCCGAGAGGGTAGTCTTGGCAGGCCTTACAAAAAAGACTTAAGGTATCAAGTAAAGGAGACACACTTGACAAGCTTGGAACCCAGAGCTTCAAAGGAAAGGGAAAGGAGACAGATCAAATATGAATTAGAATAAGAAACTGAACAGAACTAGAAAACCAGAGGCCTGTGAAGCTGAAAGCTTCCAACCAGCACAAACCCATCATTGGAAATATTGCAAGCAGTGTTTTTATTAACCAGCTCTGCTCATCCAGTCCTGTACCAAGGCCCACATCAGTGGTCAGAGACTCAGGGGCCACTGGGCCTACCCAGCCATCAGCTGTCCCAGCCACTGGGCGAATGATCCCACCAGCTCCAGCACCACTGGGTGGATGACAGGCAGTGACCGAAACCCATCAAGGCAGGCCTCAGCCGCTCTGCCTAAGCAGTGTCAGAGCCTCACGCCAACACTGCCACCTGCTACCGGTTCCATTCGGAGACAGGTGATGAGTTGCCCCAGTGCTGTCTAACGAGTGGCAGAGTAGTCACTGTGCCAGTCCTACTGCCCGGCTATATTAAAACAAAACAAAAAATCACTGAGAAGACAATGAACCTACAATCCACACATGAGTACATCACAATATCTCAGAGACTACAGAGACCCTCGAACCACACACAAAAAAACTTCCATCCAGATGGCAGACTGGGGAGACATGCTACACAGACCCTGCACGACACAGAGAGACCGAATGAAGCCGCGGTGGATAGTAACCTCGGAACCTTGCGTTCCACAGCAGAGGCTCGAGAAACGGATCAGAGAAGCAGCTGAACAAAGGCAGCTGGAGGGAGGGACAATCCAGCGGCCGTCTTGAACTTTCGCAAGCAGCATTCAACTGAGACAGAGGCCTGGCAACATAAGGGTACTATGGTGACTGGTAATGAGAGGGGGGTTCTCTCTTTCTCTCCACACCCTCCTGGAGACCAGAAGTGTGTCCAGCCCTGACCCTCACCCACCCAGTGGCAAGTGGCACAACCCTTACTATCACACCCCGCACAGCCCCTGCTCCGCCTGAGGACAGAGCTAAGCGCTCCTGGATCAGGCTCCTGATAGACCACCTGTCTCATTAGACCAGCAGAATTCACAGTGCTGCCTACCGCAGTTCCTTCTGGGAATAAGCACCCTGACCTCAGCCACCCTCTAAACCAGCGTGGACAACTTCAGAATCAGATGCCCTGCGCCCATAGAACATGCAGGTGGGCAGCAGCTCCCCTTAAGACCAGGTGTTCAACCCCTCGTCCCGCTCCCCAAACTTTGTGAGCGCTATGACTGGCTGAGGTGTGGGCACACGGGATTCCCTACCTCCCCCGCAACCCCACAGTTTTCTCTTTGCCCCCTGCCCCCTGCCCAGTTTTCTCTTCTTTATTTTGTTCTTTTCTCTCCTTTTCCTTATTTTTAAGTTTACTTTCTCTGCTTCTCTTGTCTCTTTTCCTTCCGTTCATCTTTATTTTGTTTTCTAGGATAAACTAACAGGTTTATTTTCTCTGCAATTGCCTTTTCTCTTTTTCTCTTCTTCCCCCATCCTTAGTTTTTCTTGTTGTATTTTATCTTTGCTTTTCTCTTTCCTTGTTATTTTCTTTTCCTGTTATTAAATTATTTTGCTTGCTGCTGTTTGCCTGTTTTCTCCCACTTGCTTTTCCTTTATTATTATAATTTACGTTGTTCTGTTTCATTTTTCTCTGTGTATCTTTTTATCTTTTCACACTGATAGGAAACAGCAATCATGCCCACATGTACCAAACATACCTGTACCACCTTTAGTTTTCCAATGGGCCAGGGCCACTACCTGCTCCTATACCACCTGATCATTAATAGACAGTGGCCCACACCAGCTACACCTGTCTTTTTTTGTAACTGAGCTGCACAAACAGTGAACAGAGAACTCTGCACACACTCAATGAGTGATCAGTGCCTATGAACACACCAAGATAAAGCATCAATTAAATGCAAGGACAGCACTGTAAAATGCCTCCGAGGAATAGATCATTGCAGTTCACACAAAGAAAGAAGGTAGAGTGGTTCAAACATGTGACCCCAAACAGAGTCAGAAGACTTTTCTGAAGAAGAAAACGCATTGGAGATGCCTGATACGGAATTCAGGGGTAGTTATGTAGATTTGAATAATTATTATAAGACTAAGCCTTTGCTTCTCAGCAGAAGCTGCAAGCAAGAAGGCAATGAGAGGACATTTCCAAAACTCGGAATAAAAAGAAAAATGTATCAAATCAAGTGTCCAGCAAAATCGTCCCTCAAGTAGAATGGTGAAATAAGGGCATTTCCAGATGAACAGAAATGGAAGGAGTTTGTAAAACCAGACTAACCTTACAAGAATTATGAATGAGAGTTCTTCAAACAGAAAACCAACAGTCTCAGACAACAACCTGAGATTAACAAACATGACAATAACTCCTGGAAGTCAGCCTAGATATAGAAGTATTCTAAGTAAAACAAACCCACAAGATTGAAAATAAGGATTCAGAGATAAAAACCTGTACATAAGACAATTACAAAGTGAAAATGAAGGTAGAGTGTAGCTCCAGAAAGTTCGTGTAGATTTAGATGTAGATAAAGGAAGTCGTGTAGATTTAACGTGGGTGGAAGAGAAGGCAGAATGACAGCAACAATAATAATAATGGAAGCAGGAGGAAACACTGGAAGGCGTGCTAGAGTTAAAGGCAGCGAATATGATCAGCTACATGATCCTGTGATACTAGTGATCTATGAGCAGCTACATAGATAGACAGCCCGATGACATGCTTTGAGAAGGCGAGTTGAGTCTGCACCCAGGTTGATTTAGGTCTGACGGGATATTTGTTCATGGGTACTTACCTGTGCTGCAAGTATATCCATGAATGTGGTAGAACACACAAGGGCAAAGTGATGACAAGTTCTTAGCTATAACCAAAAAGTTTGAGGGAATGAGTTACTAGGCCCAGGGGCTCAGGATGATAGGCTTGGTGGGAACCAAGGTCAGTTTGCATACTATAACCCACAAAGACAAATATTCCACTTGCTACTTAGTAAGTCGTGACTGGGCTTTAAAAGCTCATCTAAGGTGCAGCTATTAGTCTCTCTGTCTGGAGGAAAGAGTGAAGAAAATTGAAGACTCATGGCAACTTATACTAATAAACCTTATGCACATCGGTCTCCACGACCCTAGGATCAGAAGAACTAAACGGGGCACAGCTTCCATTTCTGGCTACTCTGATTAGGATCACATTAGAAGAGCTTGGATAGAGTGGAAGGAAAATGTCCAACAAAACTCAACATTATTTTTTAAAAAGACCAAGCTTATTCATCAGATAGTGACTGATGGCACTCCCGAGACTATGGTCCTTGGTCCCACTGCAGGTCTGAAACAGAACCTACTCTTATGGCTCCATCTTCAGCCACAGCACCACACAGATCCATAAGGGAAACAGTAGCACACTACAGAAGTACACACGCTGAGATTTAAAAGGGCAGCGGTGACCCAAGGATAAAATGCAGACTGTTAGGAAAGAAAAGGAATATAAACAGTAGACACAGGAAGGACGTGGGTTAGGAGATGTTCCATTGAGGGGAGTACAATATGTGAAATGAGCCATAATATATATGAAGTGTTGGAGGTAGAACTGGTGACCAGTTCAGTAAGCCTTCACGCTAAAAAGGGTTTTTTAAAGTTTTTTTTAAAAAGGTCACCGTGTACAGTAACACAGGACAAGAGAGCTCCAACAAATGACCAAACTCCAGGACCAGCAACGTCTTTCAGAAGAAGACGGGGTATTGGAACCACCTGGTAAGGAATTCAAAAGAATTATACTTAGGTGCCTTCAAAAGATGAGAAGGTACATAGAGTCACTATGCGAGGGAATCAATTCAACAGCACCGAATGACGACACCAACAACAGTAGATCAACGCACACACAGGAGACAACCACAATCACCAATCAAACCAGAGGTTTGTTGGGGGGCAATGTGAGTACCGTAGCTTTCATTGGCCAGAAGTGGCCTGCAGGAGACAGGTAAGCTAAGCAGAATTCTTAATGCCCTGTATTTAATGGCTTTTTAAAAATGTATGCTGCCTAGTTATCAAATTTTTGCATTCTGAGATTCTTCTCAGTTAATTTAGCATGCCTCTGTCAACGTGACAACACTCCACACTCAGAATTTCACTGCCAAAAATGACAGTGACTAGAATTAGACCATTGAGTGTAATTACTTTGACATGCTATTCAACACCCACACTGTGAACATGGGAGGAAAAATTGGGGAAAAAGGAAAAGTTAAAATAAGACAAGTTTAGCTCAATTAAAGGCAAACAATAACACAAAATTACTACTCAAAATTTGATTTTGTTTGGAATGCTGACTAAATAAATGCAAATAACACATATGCACAAATGAGACGAAAATGTGACAGTTGCTTGCCTAATTTTAGCAGACAGACAAGTGACCATGTATTTCTGGCTGATAAGCTATTGTTGTTGTTGTGCGTTGTTGAGTTGATTCTGCTTCGCAGTGACCTTTTAGGACAAGGTAGAAATGCACCACGGGGTTCTTGTGCCCTGGAGGTTCCCCCATTCCCCTCCCCCCTCTACACTAAATGCTGATTAGTGCTCAGTCAGGGTAGATGATGTCACTTGTCTATCAGACATCCAACCAAGAGAGAAAACACAGGTGAGCCTTTTGTACAGATATAAATCACATACTTCTGTGTTTAATGGTTAAAATGAACACCTTTAGAGAAAATGTTCAGTAATTTTCTTTTTAACATTTTCACAATTATGTCCCCACCTTCCTTTAAATAAAAGGTTCTCAGATATGAACATGCTTCTGAACCAACCAGAAACCAGCTGCCCTTGAATCACTTCCAGCTCCAGACAGCCCCCGGTGTGTCAGTGCAAACTGCTCCAGAGGGTTCACATTGACTGGGTTTTCAGAGTCGATTCCAAGGTTTTTCTTCCAAGGTGCTTCTGGGTGAGCTCCAACGTCCAATCTTTTGGTTAGCGTTTGAGTGTGGTAACTTTTTGCAATACCTAGGATCTCCCCATGCCCCAAAAGATAGAAGAAAATGCAGTGAAAATGCTGGCTTTCTCGAGGAAATGAGCAACTGTGGGAGGTCACATGCCCTCAGGGTCTATGAGACCCTAAACTGGAAGGGACAAAGGGTGCAACAGAGGTTTCCCTGTTAGCACAGGTCAAAGGAGATTTCTAGAGCCTCCAGGCCCAGGGCTAGGGAAGCCCGCCAGGGTCAGTAGATGCCTGCAAGTCACAGCTGGAGCCATACTTCCAATCAAAGACCAAACTCACTGCCATCAAGTTAGTTTTGACTTGTAGCCACTGCCCCACTTTCCAAGGCTGTAAAACTTGATGGAAGTTGACGACCAGGTCTTTCTATGGTGGAGCGGCTGCTGGGTTCAAACCATCAACCTTTTGGATAGCAGTTAAGCTCTTGGACTGCTGCACCACTGTGGTTCCTTGCCTATACCCAGAGGCATTTATATAGAGTAGTGTTTGGGATATTTCTGTTGGATCTGGGAGTTGAGGCACAGGGAAGTCTCATTTGTGGGGCTTGGCTGGGACTGGCCAACTTTTACCTGGACCTTGCTCTGACATGGCTTATTTATGTATTTATTTTCAGGCTAGTAGATGCTCTCCTTTGTGAGATGACGAGCTCCTATGACCAGTGTGGGAAACAGAAAGGTTACTCCCCAGGTTGTCCCCACATAATAGATGCCAAACCGAAGGTGCTGCTTGCTAACACATAGTCAATGACTATCCACTTGGAGGTCAACTGCTTAAAGGTTATCTCCCTGAGGGTTATCAGCCATCTAGAGCAATCAGACCCTATAGTCTGTCCCACCCTACCCCCTTTTGATAAGGATAGTGGATTGTTCCCCTGATGGAGAGCCCAAGGACTAAGGTTAAGCCAACTCAGAGAGTAGCAGGGTTAGGCTGCCATCTTGACTCTAGGGCCCACCCATTCATTACATTTGTGCCTTCCTGTCACATACATGGTCCCTCATGCCTCCCCTCCCTATGCGTGTACACCCCTGACTCGTATGCCTATTGTACAACCCCTTCCTGTTATGATGTAATGGGGTGGGGGGAGCTTCCATGCCCCCTAAGTGTATGGAAGCCTTGGTTGGAAATATATTCTCTCTCTGCACGGACCTGGCTGCTGAGATCACGGCCATCTGGGAGGTGAGCACTCGCATGCTTTATCTTGTCTGATGTCTCTTTAATTTTACTCCTCAATTATACAACGTCCCCTTGGGCCCATTCGCTTGTGGGGGCTGGTCCCCCGCAGACCCGCAACTTTGTCCTCCAGCTCTGAATCTGCGTGAAAACAGGCTTTGTTTCGGTCTTATTTAGGATGATAGTGGAAATCAGAGACAGCATGTTCCAAAGGTGGTTGTTATAAGTGAGTGAAAATGCTAATGGCACAAATGCTTGGAGAAGATCATGCCCAGAGCTAGTCTTGAAGACACTAAAAATAGAAACCTTAGCCAAGGCACTGTAGAGCGTTCCAAACGTGAAGTGCTGGACTGGTATCCAAATGATCATCAGAATGATGGAGCCAGGTCTCAGCTCGGGCTCAGACTTTTGCTTCTTACCTGTGCCGTGACTGCTCGGGGCCACACAGTCCCAACTCATCTCAACCCTCTGTGCAACAGAACACAGGACTGTCCTACCTGTACCACCCTCACCATTTTCTTAGATCAGAGCCCATTGGTGCAGCCACGGTGTCAAGCCATCTCAGTCAGGTTCTTTCTCCTCACTGACCCACCACATGACCAAGCATGATGGCCTTTTCCAGGGGCTGGGGACTCCAGGAGCAATAGGATTGCCCAGGGCGCACAGGTTCAACAGAGCTTCCAGATTATGAATGGGCGAGCAAGACTGGATCGGCCGTCTACCTCTGTGGGATTAGCCACTGAGCACCTTATGAGCGGCGGTGCACTGCCAGAGACGGTGCCCGAAGAGGAGCCCATCAACACATGGCTGAGGAAGAGCTGCCTCCTCAAAACAGAGTTGACCCAAACGATGCTGATGGAGTAGTTTTCGGGACTTTCATTTGCCGACAGGGCTTGACTCAACGTGATAAGAAACCGCTACAAAAATCTATTAATAATCAGAATGCCGAGCGTACCATGTATGGATCCAGGGGAATTGGGACTCGAGACGAACGAACGGGAACACACAAAGATCAGTGTCCTGGGCCTGGGTGAGTTGGCAAGGACTGCTGTTGGCTGCTTTGGGTCAGACCATCAGAGTTCAGTGTGCTGAGAACAAGGGATCCAAGAAGAATGGCCTCACACTGAGCACCAAAAAGAACATTTCAAGATCGACCTTGACCTGCAACAGGTCCTGCCTGCGAAGGACATACCCATACAGCTAATACAACTATGACTCGAAAGATAGGCAAGCTCAGGGGAAGCGGAAGAAAATGAAAGTAAGTTCCCAAGAACCCAAGCACAACCTTGAGTCTATCCCACCTGGGTTTAGAGAACGTCTGTGCCGAACCACTAAACCTCTCACTGCCCTAGAGTTGATTCCAACTCACAGTGACCTCCTAGGACAGAGTGGAACTGCCCCTGCGGTTTCCAAGACTGTAACTCTTTGTGGGGTAGAAAGCCTCATCTTTCTCCCACGGAGTGGCTGGTGGCTACTGATATAGCAGCTGATGAGTTCAGTCTGAAATTGATCATATATGCAATCAAGATGCCTTGGTAATTATTAGTAGTAATTGAAATACGAAACTTGGAAACAACGAGGAAGTAACAATAATCGGGAAATATGGCCTTGGTGATAGAAATGAAGCCTGAGACCACATGACAGCATTTTGCAAGACCAGTGACTTCTCGGCAGATACCTGTCTCCAACAACACAGACAGCAGTTACACATGTGGACTTCACCAGATGGGATACACGGGACTCAAGTTCCCGTGGAGATTCCCCATGAGAAGAGACGATGAAGCTCCGTGTCATCAGCCAAAACAACCCCAGGGGGCGACGGTGGAAGAGACCCTGTGCAAGTTCCAGTTGAAGCTGAAGAAAATTATAATGAGTCCATGAGAGCCAAAATATAATCCAGTCATCCTACCCGAGTTTAGCAAGCTGAACACCGCGACAGAGGCCCGACCAGCCTTTGGGGGGCGGGGGCCGTCAAGGGCCTCACACCCACAGAGCAAAGGCCGTGTACAAGGCAGGAGAGAAGGACAAGTTAAAGTGAGGTCAGTAGAGACTCTGAAATCTGCTCTTCCCCATAGAGCAGCGAAGGCGCATGGAAGAATCGAGCTGAACAGAAAATCCCAACGAGTAGCCAGACGACGTAGTGGAATATTATTATTTTTATGCAGACGTAATTACTATATTTTAAAAAAAGGATATGCCCACTCAAATAATAACACACATGCATATGATATGCATAAGACCTAGCAAACTAATGCATGAAGGGATGGTGTAGTTCATTTTTAAAAAAAAGTAAAATGTGTGCATCGACTATTTTAAAATACTTGTGAAAGTCAAACCCTCAGATAGGCTTAAAAGCACAGAGCACTTATCTCTGTGGTTACACTGAAGACAGGGAACAAATGCTCTAAAGGGAAAGGCCACGATCAGAAACTCCCCCAGCTGTCCTCAAGAAGTGTGTTCAGAGAACTAACTGAGGCCGCACTGTGAAGCTCCCCACAGACCCACATTTAAACTAACAGATCCAAATCGTCCACATTCGTGTTTCCAACCCCTGGTTGGGGAGGCCCTGCTGGGAGGTGTCCTGACCCCAGCTTCCCAGATCTTTCCAGTTCCGATCGGAATGGTCTACCTTTCATTCTTCCTTTTACATCATAAATATGCCTGTGCCTCCACCATTTTGTAGTCTTTGATTTCACTCTGTGAGATTAGATGCGTCCCTGGTTTGGACGGTTTTGAACCTTCAATGAATCTTCTCATTTGAATACAGTGCACGTTCTCATCGGTTGACAAACCTTCCAAGTTAGACCAGAACATTGAAAACCTTGCCAAAAGCTCGTGGGGGGCATTGGGTTGCAGCTGCAGCGATTCACTGTGACGTAACCCTCAGCCTGGAGATGGTGCCGCTGTTCTGCTGTACATTGTGGATTTACTTGTTGTACCTTTGTTCTGCAAAGCCTGGTTTACTACGAGTCTTAGGTTAGCCAACCCACATTCGGCCGCTTCACAGACCTTGTGAGAAGTCATGTAGACGCATTCCCCTGAGGTTGGAAAAGACGACATGACGTTTTCGTCTCCGCTTGCTGTAAGTCGCTGCTGTTTGCTTGTGGGAGTGGTAGGGGCAGCAGTGGTGGGTGCCACGAGGTGGGCCCTGACTCAGAGCGACCTTGTGTACCGCAGACCAAACCCTGCCCGGTCCTGCGCCGTCCTCACAGTGTCCTGTTGGAGCCACTAGGTCGATCCATCTCCCTGAGGGCCCACCGCGTTTAACATCTCGGTTTTTGCAATATTACCCGGGAACTTGAACTTTCATGAGAACAGCCTGGCCCTGAAATGTGCTCATGAAATGTGAGTTAGCTGCTGCACCCCTGCGAACAGTGTAAAGAAAGCTCTCTGTGAGAAGAGGCCTCAACTGGAAGTCAACATGATAGGGGGTTACTCCGCCTCGTGTTCTGCAAATTTGCTGCAAGCTTCAATATAAATGTCTGAGATTCTTTGAATGCGTGGTGTGGTATTATAAACAAGGT
>NW_022103920.1:39722093-39723675 GCF_000313985.2 Echinops telfairi
CATGAATCTTTGAGAAATCAAAAATTATTATTTTCATATCTTACTGCTGTTTTCCTTCACCCATGTTTCTGTTGTTCGTCCCCCTGGAGGGGGGGCAGTTATATGTCGATCATTGTGATCAGTTCCCCTTTCTCCACCCACCTCCCCCTACTCTCTTCCCATTGTTATTCCTGGGGGGGGGTTCCCTGTCCTGAATTCCCTGTGTTGAGAGCTCTTATCTGTACCAGTGTACATGGTCTGGTCTAGCCAGATTTGTAAGATAGAATTTGGGTCATGACAGGTGGGGAGAGGAAGCATTCAAGAACTTGAGGAATGTTGTATGTTTTGTCGGTGCTATGCTGCACCTTGACTGGCTCATCCCCATCCCTTCCTTGTGACCTTCTGTAAGGGGCTGGCTGATTGTCTACAGATGGCCTCTGGGTCTCACTCTGCCCCCTCCCCCCACCTCTTTTGCATTGATATGATTGTTTGGGGTCTTCTGATGCCTGATACCTGATCCCACCACCACCTCATGATCACACAGGCTGGTGTTCTTCTTCCAGTGGGCTTTGTGGCATCCCTGCTGGATCGCCGCTTGTTTACCTTCAAGCCTTTAGGATCCCAGATGAACTGCTCACTTTCTTAGAAGTGCAGAAATTCTCTGCAGTTGGAAATGTATTTCTCCACAACGTCTGTGTTTGCTTTGGCTATTTCCCAGCGGGACCTGTCAACCCAAGACCATTTTAAATTAAATGATCTCCTAAGGTTTGTAGCCACATAGATGGCATGCTTTGGGACCACAACTCAACGAGGACCAGCTTGTCACTACAGATTCTCAAGGGAGATTTTTTTCATTCCTTTCCATCTGGCGTGAAGCTTGAAGCTGGAAATTTTCCTTGCCGGCCCTTTTGTACGGCAGGTTGATTTCTTGCGGATTCTTCTCTTTGGCGCATCGCCCTGCGGGTGTCTATTCCGACTCACCTTTGGAAAGACCCCAGTCTTGGGCATACTCCCCCCTGCCCCCCTGGCCAGTCTGCAACTAGCCAAGGGGACGCTCACAGTCTCCAACCTCAAGTAGACGCTGGCTGTGCAGAAGCCAGCTTTGACCTCAAGCACCTCTCCAGTTTCTCACTCTCTCTTTTTTTAACCTCAGCAGATTCCTTGCAACATAGTTTAAAAGCTACTTGTGTTTCCTTCCCTGACATTTTCGTTTTCTTCAATTAGGACAGAGTATCTAAACAGTGTTTCAGAGTATCAAAGCCCAGGAGGAGGAGGGCGTTTGAAACTGCCTGGTGCTCCACAGGAGAGAGGCCTTCTGTGCCCTTGAAAAAGGACAGCCTCAGAGACCCACACGGCATTCCTGCGTTTCTACCCTCGACTGTAGGGTGGCTGTGAGTCAGAGGGACTGGAGGACACCAAGTTGGAGTTTAATCTTACACACTGAGGTAGTTGGTTTATTGTGCCAACCTGGCCGATAAACACATTGGGATTAATTGAAGGGTGGAGAGATAAATGGCTTGGCAAACCTTGCCTTTCTTGTCTCTTGCTCTTTGATCATCGGACCAGTGTGCGGCTGCCTTGCTTGTTCTGTGCCTCCATTTGC
>NW_022103920.1:39724023-39725365 GCF_000313985.2 Echinops telfairi
CACACACACACACACACACACACACACACACACACACACCAGTGGTCATAAGCTTAAAGAACACCCCACCATCTTGAGTCTTCCCAAAGGGTTCAACCATGAGTGCCACCCAGCCTGCGGGTTCGTCTGTCAATATCTGACCTCCATCGCTGCCTGGCCCTTGCTCATGGAATTTACCTTGAGTTGCCTCCTTTTACGGTTCCCGCCTTCCTGATGGAATGATAGACTCATGGTGAGCACTAACCTTCCAAATCATTTTACGTCTGTGTCAGCGTGAGCTCAATAGACGCCTCCACTGCCAGCCAGTGGACCCAACTCATGGGGACCCAGGACAGGGGAGAACTGCCGCTTTGAGTTTCTGAGATTGTACGTCTTCACGAGAGTAGAAAGCCTTCTCGTCCCCCCACCGCCCCCCGCCCCCTACCCCCCAGGATCAAGAGGTGGGTTTGGACCACAGACCTTGAGGTTAGCAACTGCGCCACCAGGCTTCCTCTTAGGCAAACATTAGGCAGAAGCTGACTCCTCCCCGCTCCCTTTAGCTGGTGATTACATTGTTAAAGAGCGTGGCTCTTTTCCCTTAGTATTTAGTCATAAGTCACAAATGTCTTGTCAGCTTCTCTAAGTTACCCATCAAAAAGAAGTGCAAGTGTCCGCCGAGAGCCCCCAGGGTAGAGGATAAAATCTGGCTGCACTGGCAGCAACCCTGCAGCAGAGAGCAGCAGAGGGTGGAGGGGAGGGCAGCCTCCAGCCTGCAGGCTGGGCTGTGAGCGGCTTCGGGTGGGGGCTGGGATACGCCTCCTCTTCTAAGGCAGACTTTGAGATCTGCAAATCCCAGAAGGCCCTAGGGAGCCTCTAGAGCAGTGGCTCTCATCCTTGCTAATGCCACGACCCTTTCAGAGTTCCTCATGTTGTGGTGACCACCTCCCCAACCCTAACATTATTTTCGTTGCTACTTCATCACTGTCATTTTGCTACTGTTATGAATAGGGCGACCCCTGTGAAAGGGTTGTTTGACCCCCAAAGGGACCCCCAGGTTGAGAACCACTGCTCTAGGCTCTCCACCCCCAGACACCCCACCACCACCACACCCCCGGCAACCCACGGAGGAAGGGGGCACTGGTTCCTCCCTAAAGACTGCAGAGCAAGGCTGGGGCTTAGATCCCATCAGAAGAACCCCAGGGGCAAGGTGACAAGCGAGCCCCTCACCCCCTTTCCTTAGTTCACTAAGGGTAATGGGGTACCGGTTGTATGTGCAGACAACTGTAGCCCCAGGGGGAACAGGGAGCAAGACCCCCAGGGGATAACCTTAGAGAATTGGTCTTGTTGGGGAGACTCCCCACCC
>NW_022103920.1:39725780-39727581 GCF_000313985.2 Echinops telfairi
TGACAAGGATGCCTGTCCTTTCCCCAGCCCAGATAGCCTCTTCTAGTTTGACTTGTCTTGAGGGCTCGAGACTGCTTACAACTGGTGCAATCACAGCTTCACAAACAACCGATCCAACTTTGCATCTCGTTACCGTGACCGCATCAAAGTTTGGCTTAGCAAAAATCATGGACGTGGGAAGCTCTTGTTCCCCCCTCCATCTAGGTCTATACACTTGGTTTAAAAAATAACATGAAAGCTTATATACCAGTTTAGGTTCCCATTCAACAATTCCTGTACAGATCGTTTGGTGACATCGGCTACGCTCTTTGCAATGTGTGACCATTCTCCTTATTTCCCTTCTGGTTGTTCCATTTCCATTAAACTAGTTTCCCTTCCCGCTGACGTTCTCATCTTTGCTCTAAAGTAATTGTTGACCATTTGGTCTCAGACCCAAACTTATAAAAGGTGGATGAAGCAGAGTGATCCTCAGAACAGGGACAATGAGGGCTCCGCGTCCGGGAATGAGAGACTGGGCAGGGGTGTAGCAAGCCCTTTCCAGAGCCTGATGCAGCAGACAGCACAACTGTCAGGGTGGGGGAGAGCCACCCATTCTAGGCAGTCGCAGGGTTTGCTGCCACTGTAAATGGGGCACTGCTGTTTCCAAATCCACGGGTCAGAGTTTTAGTTACTATGTAATGTGCACACACCATACGGGGGTCCCCACACTTTCTGGAGCCAGAGACTAGAGCAGGGGTCCTCAAACTACAGCCTGCGGGCCACATGCGGCCTGCCGAGGATATTTATCCAGGCCGCTGGGTGTTTTTGCCCTGTTTTGTTTTTTACGTCAAAATAAGATATGTGCAGTGTGCATAGGAATTTGTTTGTAGTATTTTTTAAACTATAGTCTGGCCCTTCAACGGGTCTGAGGGACAGTGAACTGGCCCCCTGTTTAAAAAGTTTGAGGACCCTTGGGCTAGAGGAACCCCTGCAAGTATGGTCCCGATAGGAAGCTTGGTGGGCAGGGAGTGGAGGTTACAGCATGAGGAAGGAGTCCGAAAAGACTTCTGTCCCCACCCTGACCGCCCTCCTTTTCCCACACACAAGGGCCAGCAAAGCAGACAGTTGTGTTTTGGTGTGAGACCCTCCTTGGAGACAAGCCAGCTGTTTTGTGGCTTCGCGGCATCCATTCCCCTTTTCCCTAGTAGCTTCTCCTTGCTTTTCCTTTGGGAAATCAGTTCTGCCGTATTGGGCACTGTCTGCAATTGCCCAACAAACTACCCTGCCTTCTACCCTACTGTCCAAAGAGTGGGCATGCAATTGGAGCTAAGCCCGTTGCCTTCTCTCTCTCTGGATTTTGAAGGTGAGTGTGAACACCCAAGGACGGAGAGACTGGTTGGAGAGCATTGGTTCCAGCCGGGGTGCCCAACAGGACGGGACTGGGAGGGATGGATGTCATTCCTGCTACCGAAACCCTTCCAGGGATGTTCTCATCCTCCTTTCTTGGAACTGGTCCTCAAAGAACCCAGAAGTTCTTTGGTCCAGCCCATGTCTGGTTTCAGTGGACACTTACTTAGTGCTTACTGCAGTCAAGGCATCGCCGCACCGGGACAGCAGAGTGAACAAGCCAGTCCCTCCTCTGGTGGAATTGATTTTCTTTTTTTTAATCGTTTTATTAGGGGCTCATACAACTCTTATCACAATTCATACATATATCAATTGTGTAAAGCGCATTTGTACATTCATTGCCCTCATCATTCTCAAAACATTTCCTCTCCACTTAAGCCCGAGGCATTAAGTCCTCATTTTACCCCTCCCTCCC
>NW_022103920.1:39727722-39729362 GCF_000313985.2 Echinops telfairi
GAGGAGGTCACATATAGTTCCTTGTAGTCGGTTCCCTCTTTCCAAATCACTCTCCCTCTACCCTCCCAGAATCGCCACTCACACCACTGATCCTGAAGGGATCTTCTGCCCTAGATTCCCTGTATTTCCTGCCTACTGATGGGTCTTGGGTCCCCACTCTGCACTCCCCCTCATTCATAATGATTTGATTTTTTTATTCTTTGATGCCTGATAACTGATCTCTTTGACACCTCGTGGTCACATAAGCTAGTGTGCTTCTTCCATGTGGGCTTTGTTGCTTTTGAGCTAGATGGCCAGTTCTTTACCTTCAAGCCTTTAAGATCCCAGACACTATATCTTTTGATAGCCGGGCTCCATCAGCTTTCTTCACCACATTTGTAAAGCTCTTTCTTATACACATATGACTGTCTATGAAATTGTTTCTCTAGTCAACCCAGACTAACACATCTGCCTAAGTAAACTAGCTCTTGTTAAGAGTTAACTTCTTTTAATAGCGGGCACCATCAGTTTTCTTCACCACATTTGCTTTTGCACCCATTTTGTCTTTAGCAGTCGTGTCAGAAAGGTAAGTATTATATTATGCCACATGATTAGAACAAACTGTTTTTGTTCTGAGGTAAGATTTAAGTAGAGCTCCAAAGTCCATCTGATTCCTTGTTGTATTTACATATACATACATAGACATAGACAAATACACTTATCTTTATATATTTATATATTTACATATATACATATCTATATTTATACATATAGATATACTCTTTTACTTTCTTGTTCTTTCCTCTTTTTCTATTTTCTTTCCTCCTGCCCCACTATCATGTTTATCCATCATTCATCTCTCAGTAATTCCTCTTAGATACATTTCAATTGGTCAAACATGACCAGAAACGCTACACCCTCCTCACCATCAATTTTAGATCCCTCAATATTCCCCTGTCCCTGTTGTTACTGGCTCGCCACTCCTCTCCCCCTACCCCCTCCTCTCCTATGCCCTCTTCCCCCACCAACCATTGGTCCCATTCCTGTCTCGTTGGGATTCTTATCCTGCCTACCTTATATTGATAGACAATACCAACAACAAAACTGAACTTAAAAATAAGAGAGAGAGATAGACCATACAAAAAATTCCAGGTCTAACTGTTGTCCTGACCCGGAGAAGTTAAACAAGTGGCCATCTAGCAGGGAAACAACAAAGCCCACATAGAAGAAGCATACCAGCCTATGTGATCATGGGTGTCAACAGGAATAGGTATCAGAACTTCAAAACAAGCAATCAAGTTGATATGAAGGAGCACAGACAAAGTGGAGACCCAAAACCCACCTGTAAGATACCGTATATGCTCAAGTATAAGCTGACCCAAATAGCAGCCGAGGCATCTAATTTTACCACACACAAAAATGTTTTAGTGTGCTGAAAAACTCTGCTTATACACGCGTATCTACGGTAATTGGACGGTCTCTCACAGAAGGGCCACATGGAAGGGATGATATATCCAGGGTGCAGTATAGCTCTGATGAACCACATAACGATTCTCTATTTCAGTGGTTCTCAACCTTCCTGATGCTGCAGCCCTTTAATACAGTTCCTCATGTTGTGTGACCCCCAACCATACAATGATTTTCATTGCTACTTCATAACT
>NW_022103920.1:39730315-39731978 GCF_000313985.2 Echinops telfairi
CCCAATAAAATGATTCTCGTAAGTTAATAAATAAGTAAAACGAGTTGAGTTCTGTTGCTTGCTACCAAAGAAGAGTCCTGACTGATAGGTATCAATTATCCAGAAGTGAAAGGGAGAGATTCCTGACTCCAGGTAATTCTTGAGGGCCACTTGGCTGCCCCCCCACAGCATTGAACTTGCCTAAGGTAGTCACTTCAGCACAGGGACTGGTTCAGCAGGAACACCCACATCAGATTGGTTTCTCAACTGAGCCATCTTTTCTCTCTTCTCCAGCCTAGGACCTGGGAGAATATAAGACAATGCACAGTATGTTGCTTGTGCCTTGTGATGCCCCGTCCGTCGTTCAAGTTCACTCTTCTTCACCGGAAGTCTTTTTAATGCCCTTCTCCAAGCCCCACCGGCGATGTTCTAGGATTGGACAGCGAGATGAGGCAAGAAGCCGACTGAAGCTGCCAGACACGGCTTTCTCAAGAGGTAGCAGCACATGGTTACTTAACACAGCTGAAAGTCTGTCTTGCAGCGAGTAAGCATGTTGCTTGCTTCACCATGGGGTTTAAATGACTATGGCTGGGAATTGTCACCGGTCCCTTTAGCGCTCCTGGCACACTTCGGAGCCAGCTTGCAGAATGCCGTGCCTAAAGAACATGATTCCGGCTGAACAGAGCATGTTGGCCGGCAAAAATAGAACTCTGTCACATAACTCATATAGAAACCACGAGGCTGGGGGAGCAACGAAGTCGAATAATGGCCAAGGGGGCGGGGGTTCCTGAACACCTGCCCCGGTCACTCCATGGGTGAACTCCCTGGGAACTGGGGCAGATTAAAGCCTGCCCTGCCCTGAAATCAAATGGCAAAAATAAACCGCCGAACTGGGCCAGTTAAATCTGGAAACATGATTGCCCCTTGAAGCAGGCCACGACTCAGTTCCCTTTCCAACCAGGCCTGCTTGGGGATGAAGTTCCGTGTTCTAAAAGAAAGGCCATGCCCTCCCCCCCAACTTCCCCGGGGGTTGGGCAGCCCTGCCGGACTGACAGCTGATGGATAGCTGAGACCCAGTCAGGGCTGACCGCCAGTCTCCCTAATGGACAGAATGCACAGGACCCTAGCCCATTCTAAATGGATGCGGGTGTCTTGGGCCGGGCCATGTAATGAGTTCAAGATTGGGAAAGAATTGGTTTTTCCATTCAAAAAAAAAGCACTTGAAATTCAGTGGAATAGATCTGAGAAAGTTGTAAGAACCTCATGCCTGGGTGCATATGTAGCAATGACCTGGTTTCTGCTGCTTTGCCATCAGAGACCCCTGCCTGGCGCAAACACTCAGCCATCAGAATAATGAAGACTGCACTGTGCTCCCAGACAAAAAGGAGTGGGGAAGGAGGTCAACGAGGAGACACTGTAGGATAGACATTGTCCGATCACCCTTCTGTTGAATGACCACAGAGACAAATGCGCTAGAGACCGAAGTTCACGTGTGGTTACCAAGGGCAGGAGGCGGGGGCTGGGGGGTGGGGTGCTGTTTGGGAAGCAGTGGGTTTCAGTTTATGGTGATGGGAAACTTGGCATTGATTCAGATTAATAGTTGTACAACATGACTCATGAAGTTGATAGCGCTGAAGTGAAAAGTGTTGAATTGGCTAATGTGTTATATCTGAGGAGGTACCCC
>NW_022103920.1:39733245-39734155 GCF_000313985.2 Echinops telfairi
TTTCCTTCCAGAGGCACCCAAACCGTGGGGAGTTTAATCGGCCCCTGGGTCAGTAATTTGCTTCTGCTTCTAAAGCTCTTCAACGCCAATCCTCAGTGCCCTTAACAATGACCTGTGGTTAAGGGCCGCAGAGTCTGTTCCAGTTCACAGCGAACTCGCGAGCAACAGAATGAAGCCCCGCCCTGTCCCCTGCCATCCTTACCAGGGTGGTATTGTGAGCCCATGGTTGAAGCCACCGTGTCCATCAGTCTCCTTGAGGACCTTCCTCTTCTGCACGGCCCCTCGACTCGGCCAAGCATGATGTCCTTCTCCAGGGACTGGACTCTCCTGATACATGTCCAAAGTCCATGAGACAAAGTCTCACCATCCTTTCCCCCAAGGAGCATTCCGGTTGTACTTCTTCCAAGACACACAATCCCTGGGAGCTTTTAAAAAGTGCAGTCCCTGGTGGCCCCACAGAGATGCAGAGTGGAATGGTGGGCTGTGGGTGCCAGGCATGGTCCACTGTAAATGCTTCTCCAGTGACCCTAACAGGACACCAAAGCATGGAGACAGGCAGGGCAAGGGGAACAATCTCTCCACTGCTTTCCCCAAGGACAAAAATTCTCCCAATGTCTCCCAATTTGTTGAGGGGGTTCCTTTCTTTGGGGGACACACAAAGGTCTCCTCCCCAGGCGTGCGCTCCCTAACGACCTCTTCTCCTTCTACCAGCTTCAACCAGCAAAGGAACATGCTAAACATCCTTTCAGATGGCTGGGGATAGCTTATTGCATTTCTTTAAAGCAAAATCCTGCGTAACACGTATGTGGACATTGGAATCTGCCAGAGCCAGGACTCAACAGATTCCTACATGTTTGCCAGGAACCCTGGTGGCATTGTGGTAATGCATCGGGCTGCTGCGGTCTGTAGG
>NW_022103920.1:39736234-39737625 GCF_000313985.2 Echinops telfairi
TACCGGCCAGACAGGGTGGGATGTAGCAACAATGAAAAATACAACTTTCCTCTAGTTCCTAAATGCTTCCTCTCCACACCACCACCCAATCATGATCCCAATTCTACCTTACAAATCTGGCTAGACCAGAGGATGTACATTGGTACAGATAGGAACCGGAAACACAGGGAATCCAGGACAGATGGTCCCTTCAGGACCAGTGCTAAGAGTGGCAATATTGGGAGGGTGGAAGGAAGGTGGTGTGGAAAGGGGGAACCAAGTATTAGGATCTACATATAACCTCCTCCCTGGGGGATGGACAACAGAAAAGTGGGTGAGGGGAGATGTAAGATATGACAAAATAATGATAATTTATAAATTATCAAGGGTTAATGAGGGAAGGGGAAGGGGGAGGGGGGGAAACGAGGAGCTGATACCAAGGGCTCATGCAGAAAGCAAATGTTTTGAGAATGATGATGGCAACCAATGTACAAATGTGCTTGACACAATGGATCTATGTATGGATTGTGATAAGAGTTGTCCGAGCCCCCAATAAAATTATTAAAAAAATAAATAAAAACATAAAATAAAAGGGAGCCCTGTGTGCTGGGCTAATTGTGTTCCCAAATGGTCCTTCCCTTTAACTCAGCCACTGCCCTCTGTTTACTCACCATACAATCTCAGGCCGCCTAGATATCGCAAGACAAGTTAAAGCTATTGACCTTCATAGGAGATGACCTTCATAAAAGATGGCTCAATAGCACCAGGAGAAAAGAGAGCTAAGAAAATAGCACGGCCAGGCTTCTTCTCTGGAGGAGTCTTTCTTTTCTTGGCTCTTAAGATTTTGTTTGTAATTTTTTTAAAATGTTCTGTTTTGGGTGATGTCCTGCTGGTACTTTCTTTCTTGTGGTTTTTCAACATCCGCTGCCGACTTCTCTACCTTATGTTCTATTTCTTCACTACTACCATACATTTAAGAAGTCACTGCGTGGCTCGAATGGTGAAAGTGCTCAACTCTGAGCCAGGAGGTTGGCACTTCCAAGCTGTGCCGAGGAAGGCGGGCTTGGTGATGGCTGGCAGAGGCCAGAACCTTGAACAGTCTGTGGCGGCAGCTCTAGTTGGACACATTGGGGCTGCCTTAGGAAGAACCAAACCATGGCAACGCATGACGGCACACCATAAAGAACATTTGAAAATGGAAACCTGGCAGTTCTCGGTCAAAATGCTGCCTTCCACCAGATAGCGGAGCCAGGTTGGCTGTGGAGCTGAAGTTCTTTTTTTCTCTTCTTCCTTGGGGAGTTTCCATTTCAAGGTAACTTTTTCTTTTTTTAAAAAAAATCATTTTCTTAGGGGCTCATACAATTCTTATCACAATCCATCCATACATCAATTGTGTAAAGTGCATTTGTACA
>NW_022103920.1:39739417-39749692 GCF_000313985.2 Echinops telfairi
GCGGCATTAGGAAGGTTGAGAACCACTGTTCTAATGGTAGAATTCTGGGTGTTGCCCTTGGAGGCCCATGTAGTAGAGGGTATGGCAGAAGATATTTCCTACAGTAGTACTTTGAGTCGGTGGTGCAAAAATCTTTGCACCTTGACCACTGCCCTCTAAAAATTGGGGCCAATGTGCTCTGTGGACATAGTAAGCAAGCCAGGAAGGGGCGGTCACAGGAAGCTTGTGAAGTGTGCGGGGCGCGCCCTTCCTCCTGAATATTTTACATGTTTGTGGAGGCCTGAGATTAACTCAAAGGGCAAGAGGAGCGATCTAATGATTTGGAATGTTTTCTGTCCTCGAAATGACTCTAGGGAGGAGAAATTCCT
Source organism: Echinops telfairi (assembly GCF_000313985.2). Taxonomy (NCBI): domain Eukaryota; kingdom Metazoa; phylum Chordata; class Mammalia; order Afrosoricida; family Tenrecidae; genus Echinops; species Echinops telfairi. The sequence continues at coordinate 39,739,786 of NW_022103920.1, forward strand.
CGGAGCTTGGGACAGTGTAAAATATGCATCAGTGATAAGAAGAATCCCCTTTGAGAGCTTTCGCTCCTACGCCCCCAGGTACCTACTATTTTAATGTTTTATATGAGAAAAATTAAGACAGTTACCTAAGCAACCACATTACTTTTCTTTGATGAGCCATAACTACATTTTCCCAAATGGAAAACACAATAAAAACAAGAAAGGAAAATTTTAAGTCATTCACCTAAACCTTCAAAGTAAAAAAAATTTAATAATAATACATTTATGTGATCCGATAACAAGGGGCCTTCAAAAAGTTTTGCTTGTGAAGCCCCCTTAGATTTCACAGCCAAATAGCGTGTGAACATAGTATCTGTCACCGCTGGTAAGTAGATAAGAACCGGTGGCAGGGTGGTGAAAGGCACAGATTCATCAATGTTAAAGACAGGCAAATCCGGAAAGGGACATTCTTCGTGACCATAAAGGAAAAGGAGTCTTGGGGTAAAGTGAAGTTTACCCACTACCAAGACATAAGGACTGCATTTCCTTAGCATGTTTCCTTTCGACCGTCGCCATTCCCTGTGTGCAGAATGAGACCACCTTTCGGTGAGCAGCCACGTGCTTGTTCATTACACCACCAGCCCTCAGGGCCTCGCTAGCTGTCATCCAAGGCCAGACACAGCAACCCAAGCGTGATACCAGGGGCAGTTATCAGTCTACTAGAGTCAGGCTGACAAATTTCCTCTCTCCCGCACAAGGATTGCTCCAACGTAGCTTCTGTGAAGATCACATTGACGACACCTCAGGAGGAGGAACGGCTACCAGCTCCCTCTCTCCAGGGCTCCTTGGGAAGCAAGGCGAAGGCGTCCCCTGGCACTCATCTCCAGCCTTCTCAATGCTCACTGCTTTGGGATGACCCTGTCCAAAGGAGCCAGCAGCACTTCCTCCATGGCTCAGACCACTTTCCCAAGGAACCTAGGTATGCTGGCCTGGCTTTTACTTACCTATTTATTTTCAATCGTATACAACCTATCTGCAGCCCTACCATCCAAAACATCTTGAAACAACTACAGCTGACCATATGGCTCTTGACTCCATTCCCTACCTCCTCCATCATCCGACATCCTTCTACTTCTTTTTTTAATGTGTTTTATTGAATCTCTATGTATTTATAAGGAGCCCTGGTGGCATAGTGGTTGAGCATTGGGTTGCTAACTGTGAGGCCATCAGTTCAAAAACCACCAGCCACTCCTTGAGAGAAAGGTAGGGCTTTCTACTCCCATAAAGAGTTACAGTCTCAGAAGCTCACAGGGGGCAGTCCTACCCTGTCTTATAGATCACTATGAGTTGGAATCAACTAAATGGCTGTGAGTTTGGTTTTACTTTTCTATGTATTTATATAAATCATATTTTAAGCTCTATAAAAAAGAACATGTTGTAGATATGTGGGGGGTTTACTTTCTTCATTTAATGTTACACACTAAGATTTATCCATGGTATTGTGAACTGGTGTAGTTCATTGTTTTGGCCATATATCAGTTGTGTGACTATATTATGAATCACACACCCCCCCCCCCCCCACCTTGTAAATGGGTAGTTGGGTTGTTCCAGATGTTTGCAGTGTGAACAGTGCAGCTGGGAATGTTTCTGTACATGTCTCCTGTAAGCACATCTGCCAGAGATGCCCCTGAGTCACCTGGCACTGGAATTGTTGGAGATAATGCCAGATCCTAGGAGAGCATGCCAACATGTTTTTGCAAACAGATTACAAAAATTCGTGCCCCCGCTTCCCCCCTTACACCAAGTGTGTTCTCTAAAATTCAATTTTTATAATTCTCATATGTTCTGGTAGCTGTCAAAAAGAATTGTTGGTTGACAGTGAACTATGTTATGTCTCCTCTGGGTGCTTATACTTTTAAAGAAAATGTTCAGCGTGTCAGTACTTTAATCCAAAGCAATGAGTCTCCCATGGTGAGCATTTCAGAGCCTCGCTCTCATTGTCCTTCATCACGTTTGCTCACCGAGTGCTTCACTGACGTGCTTTCTGGGCTGCCCCGGGCTGGAAAATCCAGTAGCAGGCTCTTCATGCATCTCAAAGTCTGGTGGCGGTGAACGACAAGGAAAGCGATTCTGCTGGCCTTGGGCATGGTCTCCATTCTCTATCTCTTCTTCACTGTGCTCAGGTGACTTGGGGAACTTGGGTCGTCTATGGCTAGCTGGGGTCACGGAGCGTGAACGGTTCCAAACAAAACAAAGCAAAAGCAGTTGGTGTTGAGTTGATTACAACTTACGGTGACCCCAGGTGTTGGCGAGAAGAACTTCTCCATAGGGTTTTGGAAGATAGAACCCTCTGGGAACAGATTGTGAAGCTCTTTTTCATCTGGGGCACCTCTGTGCAGGCTCAAACCACCAATCTGTCAACTAGTTGCCGAGCATTTAACGGTGTGCACTACACATGGCCCCCTTTCTTGGTGATAAAACATTCTCGTTGTGTGGGCCCAAGTCACAAACCCACCGAGTTGCATAATCAGGAATACTGTGGGGTGGAAGGGAGATGGGTGGGGTTCTCCAAAGGGATTCTGGCAGTTGCAAAATTTGTGCCCACTCAGCAGCCTATCAAGAGGCTCGTTTACTTGATTGCTCTGGTTCATTGCCCTCTTATTGCCTCTTTCACAAGTAGGAGTATGAGAACAAGACAGAAATGTATTGTACATCCCTCAGTATTCTATTAGCTATAGTACAATTATCTGTGCAATAAGAAAATGACATAAGGACTGAATTTTCTTACCATATTTAATTTAAACGATTGTCAATCATGTAGAAAAGAGAACTGAGCAATTCACACAGTCCTTCCGATATTTATTGTTCACCCGCTTTGCTACGTGCTGGGCATGCAAGTCTTTCTTATCCTCAGAGAGCGTTCCTTCCAAATGGAAATGCAGACCAGATAACTTTTTTAGTTAATGAAAATATACTTTCCATCTGTGACAGGAGGTAGAAGAGGAGACTGAGGAGTATGCTCAAAATCCAAATCAAATCCCACCGCTGTTGAATTTATTCCAACTCACAGTGACCCAATATAGGGTTTCTGAGGCTGCCCATCTTTCTGGAAGCAGACATCCTTATCTCTGTCCTGAGGAGCAGCTAGTAGGCTGAACCACCAAATTTGCAGTTAACAGTTCAATGCATACCCAATATTGTCACCAGATCATTGGGAGGGATGCACCACTTTTCTCAACTCACTGCCATCGAGCCGACCCTAACTCCCAGTGACCAAATAGGACAGGGTAGCACTGCCACTGTGGGCTCCTGAGACTGCACATGACTAGAAAGCCTCATCTTTCTCCTGAACAGCTGGTGGTTTTGAACTGCCGACCTTGAGGTTAGCAATCCAACATGTAACCCATGACACCACCAGTCCTTAGACAAATTCTCAACCTAGGGCTTCAGAGAGGTAGCAGGAGCATGGGCATTGTGTTGAGGGTAGAGGTGACAAATATGGGGGGACTTCAAAAGTTTTTGGAAAAATTGGAATTCAAAGAGAATGAGATTTTTCATCAAACTTTTTGTAGCTTCCTCTCAGAAGGTGGGTCTTATGAACGTTGGCCATCACCTAGCTTATAAGAGTTGGCAGTGTGAGCCCCTGGGTGTCACAGAATTATCTCTAGACACTCACTCACACAGGACAGCAACCAACAGTAGTTGCTGTGAAGACTGTGAAGATGGCAGCCACTGCCAAGTGATGTTTGCCACAGGGGCCCGGGTGGTGTAGTGGTTTCGTGTCTGGGCACAGTTCACATGGTTGGCAGTTCAAAACTACCAGCCTCTCTGAGGGAGCAAGGTGGGGCTTTCTACTCCTGTAAACAGTTCCAGTCTCTGAAATCCACAGGGGGGTTGCTATGGTTCAGCATTGACTAGATGGCAGCAAGTTTGGAGCCTTTAGGTTTTTGCAAGGTAGTCAAATTATAGAAAACAAAAATACAGATAAAGGAAGTGTTCTCTGTTGAAAATATAGTTTCATATATTTAAATATTATCATATTTCCACTTAGAAGGTAAGCTCTTTGAGGGCAAGAAGGACTTGCATGACCATCACTTAGCAAAGTGGGTGAACAATAAATCCTGAAAGGGCTGTGTGAATTGCTCAGTTCTCTCTGCTACATGATTGGCAGTAGTTGGAATTAAATGTGTGAAGAAAACTCCATCTTCCTGCCTTTAGTTCTGCTTCCCAGTCCTTTTCCTGGGCACCTGGCAGCTGTCCCCCACACTCACACCCATTTGCAGCCTCTTGGCAGCCCAGAATTTCTCCCTGTCGTTATGCCTACCCTCCAGGGATGGTGCCCCAGATTCCAAGATTGCTTCTTCCTTCCTACACTCCCATGAAAGCTCTCCTTTCCCTGACTGCCAGGAGCAAATAACTGCATACTTTCACAGGAAAGTGTTACTCTGTAGTAGACAGTTCATGCAATAACTCTCCAGGGTGTTTACATTTGAAAACAAGAAGCTGTGAACCCATGCTAGAGAAGGGGAGGTGATGGCATTTCAGGATCCTGTGACAGTGCAGGGGGACCGCATTGCCACAGGCAGGGGATGGGGCAGTCAGGGCTTTCCCAAACCATCCCTGTAGGCATCTTCATGAAGGTGGTCACTTGCCCAATAGCAGAGTCAATGTCAAAGTCAAAGTCGACAAATGCCTAGGCTTCTCATTGTTGGCTCATATGGTTGCTGTTAGCTGCCACCAAGTTGGCTCTGGTCTCACACACAAGCTAATCTGACCGCTGTAGTCCATAGGGCTTTCCTTGGTTCATTTGTGGAACAGACTGCCAGGGTTTTCCTTCAGCTATCCCCTGAAATCTGCACACAAATCTTCACCGACAACAGGGTGAGTGGCGAGGCTTGAGGGCATTGGCCATGGGCCCTCCCACATGGAAGCCGAGAAGTCCACCACTGAGCCACTGCTGACCTCTGGGTCATCCCAGAATAGCAATCAAATAATGAAGAGAAATAAGATCGCGGATGGGGTTCAATATAAACATACATCTTGGCTTCTGCAAAATTGAAAATAGTAAGGGTAGCTAAAGAAATTGTCTCAGAAAGCAAAGGCCAAATAATTGATTCTGCTTATAAGACAATTAGAAATGATTGCTCCTTTAACATTTTGGGGATGGGTGGAGAGCATTCAAATTATAAACCTGTGGGACGTTTCACATGAACAAGGGTCACAGTAATTTCTCCAAAAGATTCCTTCAAACAGCCAGCCCTTCTGTTACACTTCCAGTTACATTTGTAGTTGGCTTTCCAGAAACCCAGCTCCCCTGCACAGCACTTTCTTCTGCTTCTTGGAGAAAAGATAAACTCCCATTGCTCACATTTCACCAGCATCTGAATTTTCCTGGCCAGCTTCCACTCCAACGTTTCTTCATTACCCAGCTTTGTATCAAGTCAGAAGACGAAGTCTTTGTTAGTGATAAGACGACAGGCTTCCTGGCATGTGACTGGCGCACTCAGAACACGGCCCTCTTTGATGATCTGCTTTTCCTCGGTTCGTGCTCCATCAGAAGACCGGGCTGGGTCTGTCACATGTTCTTTGGGTCCCGGATGAGGTGGGGAGGGTGCCTTGGGTTTCTCCTGGATTCCCATCTTAGCCACAGGAAGTTCAGACTCCGGAAGATTCTGTCCAGCATGCTAAAAACAAAGCAATGCATCCGCTCAGTTGACTGTCCCAGAATATCCCTCAACCCGGACCTCTCCTCGGCAGGAAGTCACTTCTCTGTGGCGCTTGCAAATAGAATAAACAAACCATCCGTACAAAAGTCACGGGCATTTTGTTTTGCCTGCCCTCTGATTTCTATGGAGAGCCCTGGGCATAATACAATATTACACTCGAAAGCTTTATATAAATCTTGGGAGGCCCTCTGCTTTTCAGGGAGACAATAAAACATGGAAACCCTTTGAATAATTCATTTTAATAGAGCTGCTCAAAATTGGATCCAGAAAGCTCTGTATAAATCCTGCTACCTAGTTTAGGCAGTCCATGAAACCCGTCACCTTAAATATGATTCTTTTTCTTTTAGCCTATTAATGCATTCTATAAAACCTTTAGTGTTAATCAGGTGGAACTTTACAAATCACATCATCATTTTTGCAATCAGCAATTTATCAAATCCCCCAAAGGCTAGCAGTTTCCCTCTCCACCCCACCCTCTCCCTCTTGTTGAATATTATCTTCCCCTTCACCCAAGTTAGAAGCCTGGGTGGCATAGTGAGGTCTGCATTGGGGTGCTAACTACAAGGTCAGCAGTTCAAAATCACCAGCTGCCCCATGAGAAAAATGAGGATTTCTACGCCGATGAAGATGGACAGTCTTGGAAGCCCACAGGGGCAGTTCTACTCTGGACTATAAGGTCACGAAGAGTCAGAGTAGACTTCAAGTCAGTGCGTTTGGTTTTGAATTTCACCCAAGTTAATACCTGTCTACTCTTCTAGCCTATTACTGCCACTTCTCCTTCCCCCTGTGCCCTCCCACCCCCTAATAAAGCCTTTCTGCATTTTGTTTTATAACAATAGTCTCATTAAATATCTGTCCTTTTGTGATGGACCAATCTGGGCAGGATTCTTGGACCGGCCTATGACATCATCACATTTGTCTTTATTCCAAGTCCTGATTTGTTGTGGGAAGTTCTCCTCCATGCTAACTGCCATATGCAAACCAGTGCTGTATCATTCCTCGTATTATACAGAAGAGGTAATTGCATACTTCAGGAAAGTGTGTAGATCTAGCAAAGCCAGGCCGGGAGCCAGTGGTTTCTGCATCTAAACCTTTAGCTTTTGTTGCAGGAAGGAGCCCTGGTGGCACAGTGCACTCATTAAGCTGCTAACCACAAGGTCAGCTGTTTGATCCCAGCCGCTGCTCTGGGAGAAAAAAGCAAGGCTGTCTGCTTCTGTGAAGATTTTGTCTCAGAAGCTCAAAGAGCCAGTTCTATTTGTACTTTGTACCCTTTTCTATAAAGCTAACATTATTCAAAAATAAAAGGTACATTTTAAAAGGAGGTCCATTGAATTACTTTGAGATTGATGTATTAGACCTGTTGAGTCAAACTGTTGGATATTTTAAATAAATCTAGAGGGATGCGTAATATTTTCTGAACTCATTGTAGACTTCATCAGTGAGCACAGAGGACCTGGAGAGCAGCTGGTGGTTTCAAACTGCTGACCTTTGCAGTGAACAGCCCAGCGTGTAACCACAATGTCACCAGGGCTCCTTAGCTGATGAAAGGGTTTATCAAAAAACCCAACTTCCTTTCTGAGTTTTCTAAATTCATAAATTCCGTGAGTCACAACCTGGCACATGCTGTATAAACGGAAAGTGAAACTATTTAAGTCCAACCGGCCGACATTGAGTTGATGCCTAGGATTTCGGAGGTTGTACACCTGCATGGCAGCAGAAACCCTCAGCTGTCTCTAGTGGAGCAGCTGGTAGGTTTGACCCATTAGCCTTGCAGTTAGCAGCCCAACATTTACTCAACAGTGCTACCAACGTCCCTTACTACTTTGCATATAAGGGGCAATTTGTGTTTGGAGTATTATTTTTAACAAGGACCCTGGTAGAGCAGATGCCCGGAACCTTACATGCTCTGATCCTCTGGCTCTTTGCTTAGATTTGAGGAGCAAATCAGATGATCAGTATTGTAGTCAATGTGGTACAGGCATCTGAACAATCATCCTCGAATTTTAACAATTACACCTTCAGTGAGATGCTATTGTTTAAATGCACTTGTTTAAATCATTGTAAAACTTTATCAGTATCCTGCTGCCTGAGAACAAGCCCCTGCCAGCCAATTTCTTCTCAGGAAGGTAGGCTCTGTGGGCTCAGCTGGCTGGCAGAGGAGTGTGGGGTGGTCCCAGTAGGTGACGCGTGACAGCAGCAGGCTCTCTTGGTTTGTTCTGTTCAGTCAGTCTGTGAATCCATTCTGACAAGTGAGTGGATGCTGGCCAACTCATCCTAACTGGTCTCTATCTTCAAAATGCTAGTGGACATTGGTCAAGGGAGAGAGTCTCCTAAAGTTCAAGGTGCTCGCTCTGGCTCAGCAGAAGCAATAGCCATCACTTCCAGTTGGGGTTAAAGCAGCAGTGGAGAGCTAGCAATAGGAGGCAAACTAAGGGGTCCAGAAGTTGAGAAAGGGCCCAGCCATTCCAGTTCCTGAGACCCTCAATAAATGTAAGGAAGAAGAAACTTGAAAACTGGGTTACTAAAGTATAGTACTTTTTTCCCTCAGTTAATAATAAAATTGGCAAATTCACCATCTTCTTTCTAGTCTGTCAACATATATCTCTTTCTGAAATAACATTAAAAGTATAATTTAAATCTCTGTGACTATGAATCCCAAGCCAACTAACCCTGCTATCCATGTGTTAGTCTGGGTAGACTGGAGAAACAAATTCATGGACACGCGCTTGTGTATAAGAAAGAGCTTTATATACGAAAGCAATTGTACATTTAGATAACATCCCAGCCCAGTCCAGGTCATGTCCATCACTCCAAGATTAGCCCATATGTCCAATACCGATCTATAAATCCCTCTTCAGACTCAATGACGCCGAATGCAGGAAGCTCACAGGCCAGTGGTGGAAAGTCTTATAGAACCAGTGGCATTGTAAGCATCTCAGCACTGGCAGGGGTCTCCACGTGGCTTCTCCAGGTCCAGGGTTCTGGCTGCATCAGGGTAGGTCCACGTGGCTTCTCCTCAGGGATGTCTCACATGTCTGAGCAGAGAGAGAGTCTCCAAGGGAGTGAGCTGTGAGAGAGATGGGTGTCCCGCCTCCAAGGAGGAAACAGGAGTTTCCAGAATTCTCAGGAGAAGGCCATGCCCAGAGTCCTCATTGGTTATATCTTGACAGGCCAGACTCCACCCCTTCACTCATAATCCCTTCAAGTCCCAAATGGACACAGATTGTGTAACTTCCACAATACACTACCTCCTGACTAGGTGTTCACCCAGAAGGCCTTAAGAGATCTGAGTAAAACTTTAGAAAGAGGGATTACAAAATAACCTCACTGCTATCGTCTATTCCAATGCCCAGTGACCCTACAGGACAAAGTAGAACTGCCTTTTTGGGTTCTCGAGACTAAATCTTTCCAGTAGACAGCCACATCCTTCGCTCATGGAGTTCGGACCGCTGAACAGGTGGGTAAGTGGCTCAATGTGTAACCCACTACTTCACCAGGACTCTTAGAAAGATTGGTTAGAGACTGAGAAGGGAAGAAGGTCTCTGAGAGAAAGAAACAAAATATTAAAATAAAAACTAAAGGAAACAGGCTTGGAGCCCCCTCCTAATCCTCTCAGGCAGTGGGCCCGTGTGTGGTCACCCTCAGGCTGCTTCAGCAGTGAAAGACATCTATGATGCCGTCTTGGTTAGTAAGCCCACCAGGACCCCTTATTCACAGCGAAGTGGTTAGACTCCATTAGTATTCGACAAGTACTTGGAAGTTAGTAGGGGATTTTACTGTGCTACAACTTTTTCTTCTTGATTTACTAAGGGGAAGCCAGTGGAATAGTTTATGCGTTGGGTGCTCATCGCAAGGTTAACAATCAGAAACCACCAGCTGGTCCGTGGAAGAAAGATGAAGCCTTTTACCCCAATAAGGGCAACTCACAGGAGCAGTTCTACCCTGCCCACAGGGCCACTGTGAGCTGGAATCGAGAGCTGAGTGCTCAGTCCTGGTGGCTTCGAACTGCTGTCCTTGAGGTTCGCAGCCAGCGTTCCCTTCTTCAGTCAAGAAAGCCTTACATGGGATTGCCACGATTTGGAATCATCTTTGGCAACGAGTTTAGCACGATTTCGCCTGTTATAGATATGAAGAAACCATCTTAAATGTGAAGGCTAATAGATGAAAATGGAATGTTTTGACGGCAGGGAAGTCCGTCCACA
>NW_022103920.1:39750605-39772291 GCF_000313985.2 Echinops telfairi
CGCCCCGGGGGAGCCGTGGGCGCTCCCCGTTCTCGAGCTGGGCTGCCGCCCGCCGGGGAAAGGCGGCTTCCTGTCGCGGTCTAACCGAAACCCCGGGCGCGCGGGGCGGCAACGCGGCCGACTGGCTCCACGCCGCCCCGAAACGCGGCCCAAGTAACGTGAGGAGCGTTCGGCCCGGGATTTGCTTTCAAGATGAGCTCGGAATTAAGTGTTAAAAATAAGCTGCGGGTTAAGGAAGCGGGGGTGGGGGGGTGGGTGCGTTCCTTTCACTTACGAAAGGACTCCCGGAGACGACCTGCTTGCGCTTTCGCGTTTCCGAGCGACGCTCCGCGGTCAGCTTCTAGTCCTTTCTTGGGAACACTCGATCGTGAACTTCAAAGACGCCTTCTTCACGCAGCCTTGGCCGCGAGCGCTCGCTTCGAGGCCTTCGTGGATTGCCCAGGCAGCGCGAGACAGTGATCCCCACCCAGGGGCGACTTGGGGCTCGTTATTAATGGCCACGTCGAGCCAGCAACATTGGCATTCTAGTTCTTTAACTTTCTATTTTAGTGATAAAGGGTGAAGCATGCAAACTTCTGAGTTCCTGTTTTAAAGAACCACGGAGGATGTGGGGGTTTTTTTAATGGCACCAACTGAAATTCTCCTTGGGTACTTGATGTAACCATCTCTCCCCGAAGCTTCCGTGTTTACTGAAAGCCGACCCAAGGCTCGTGGCACACAGATGTCCGGGTTGGAGACACACCGAGGTGCGCACGTAGCACTTGAAGCACCTGGATCCAGAATTCAGTCTAAAGAATTAACGTTAAAGCATGGAGAGGAAATTGCTGATTGGAAATCATATTTAAGAGGCTACTCAGAAACGAAAGCTAAGACAGATCTTATACCAAAGCAGATTTAGGATGGCTAAGATTGTAATTGAATTTGTAGTTAATAATTTAATTTAAACCTTTCACTTAAATGAGCAAGGCATTTGCTTTTATTTGTCCTTGTGTTGTCACTGCTTTTCTTAAAAAAAAAAAAAAAGAAACCTACACTTGTTTTCTGTAATATTTTAAACCATCTGTGGGAATGAATTCATTACTGAGTATCGGTCTGATATAGTTTGGAAAATATCTTTTAATATTCATAAGGAAATGCTATTTGCGTTTTCAAAAACTTGTAGGACACACGGGGTATTTAAAAATTGCTATTTTAAAAATATTTTGTGGGGTATTTTTAAAAATTACTATCAAGTCAAAATTCTGACATGTTTATTATACAAATATTTGAGTACTATGCCAGGCACTAAGAGATATGTATCGATGAGGCTTGGCCTTTTTCTTCATGATCTGTTAGCAAGCAGTATTAAGAAAGCAGATCAAAATGCCATATGAAAACATAGTTGTTAATTTGGGGAGTGGGCTCCCAGGCAAGATCTTGTCTAGTCATGTGAAAAGTTGAAACATCATACACGTTGAAGTAGTAATTGGTTTGGCTGGGAGAGAGAGGAAGTGAGTGGAGATGGTTCGATTCTGAAAGGTTTTCAGGGGCTTTCAGAACACTTTGGCATTTATTCTTTGGTCAGTAGTGCTTTCCTTCCTTGAGTTGATATATACCTTTGCAAATCCTTAAGAAAATGCATAAATGTATAGATTATTACTTGCCATTTTAGGGCATTTATTGGATTGCCTCAACGTAAGCTTATTGTGCATACCAGGGTTCTACACACATGAAGAATTTAGAGCTTGTTGGTAGATTAGTTACTCACCAAATCAGAATTGACCTGGTGGTTTGGCTTAGTGTTGTATGCCTTGGGAATCCTCTCAGTATTCACCATGACCACCTTCATGGGGCAGAGATTAGATGTCATTTTCATGTACAAGACACATTCTGTTTATGCTTTCAGAACACATCTCCCCTCCACTTGTGGTCTCCCCACCATAAATATAAGGGGGAAAATTAACATACTAGAATTCTAATATAATGACTCCCAAACATTTTGGACTCAGAACCGCTTTATGTTCTTAGAAATTGGGTCTTCACAGAGCGTTTGTTTACAGGGCAACGTGGCTGTGCCCTGTTGAGTCGTTGCCAACTCATAGGTACCTTACAAGGCCAGAACAGAACTGCCCCGTAGGGTTTCCTAGGCAGAAACCTTTGCTGGAACAAACTGCCAGGTCTCCTGCCCTGTGGAGTGACTGGTGGATTTAAACTGCTGAGCCCTAACTTAGTGCATAATCACCAGGGTTACATATCGGAGTTATTTCTATTGATATTTGTCATATTATATATGGAAACAGGAATATTTTAAAATACTTGTTTATTTAAATATAACAGTAAGCCATATGAAAGTTTAAATCATACAAAATGGCAATGAATGTCATCAGCTTTCTTTGAAATAACTAGCTTCAGTAGTTTGGGGGAAAATATCTGCCGACTATTTAAGTATGAAGAGCTGTAGTTTATTATTCTAGTATATGGTGTTCTCTGAGGGGAAAAAATGACTACTTCAGCTAGTAACTCAAAGTCTTACGTACTTTCCTGGAAACAGCCTAGAGTTTTGGGATGGGGCAACCGTGCTTTATGTGTCCTTTGCAGTTTCCTCATCGTTGTTGGTTGCCATGAAATCTGCTTCAACTCCTGACAACTTTGTGTGTAACAGAACTAAATGTTGCCTGGTCCTGTGCTGCCATCATGATTGTTGATATGTTTGAGTCTGTGTTTTGGCTGTTGTATCATCTGTGTCATTGTGAAATTTGTTCACTTTCACTGAGGCTCTACTTTACCAAACAATGCCTTCAAAGTAAACGGGCTAAAGAATGTTGACTGTACTATGGGCATTACCAAAAGAACAAACAAATCCATTATAGAAAAAAATCAGCCCCTGCTCCATCAGCCCTAGAGACTCCTTATTTTTATATCATAGTTTTAATAAACAAGCTGAGATTAAAAAAAGAAAAAAAATCAATCAGAATTCTTCTTAGAAGTAAAGATGACAAGATTTTTACTTGCTTAAACAGTCAGAAAATAATTTGTTAAAGGCATTCACTTGTGGTATTTCTGTTAAAGCAGTACGAGATAGCTAAGACAGTTGCCCAGGTAACTGTCTTCCAAATTTCTGGACCTAAACAAGTAAGTGCTACTATCATTGCACTGTTTGTTGACATATCTCAATTGGCTTTTTATTAATTTCAAGAGTCTTGTTTTGGGCCAGTGCTTTTAGTGCAGATTTAACATCTTTCAGTACCATTGGTTGTTGACCATATGTTGTCTCCTGAAATGGTTTGAATATTGACTAGTTCTTAGTGGTACAGTGACTGTTCTGTTGTAAGATGTGCTTTAATTAGTCTAGTGGTCTGATGGACCACAGGAACATCAGAAGAGACCAGAAGAACTAGATAGTACCTGACTACCACTACCAACTGCACGGAAAGGGATCACAGAAGGTCTGGATGAAGTGGAAGCAAAATATGGAACAAAACTCAAAATGATTTTTTTTAAGGCCAAGCTTATTGGTTGGATAGAGGCTGGCAGAACCCACAAGACTATTGCTCTTAGTCATCTTTGAGATATGGAAATGAACCTCCCCATGGCTAAATTTTCAATCAAACAATACCCATGGGAAGTGCACACTCCTTAAACTGATCAAGCAGTTGAAATCAGAAGGACAGCATTTACCCGAAGACAGCATCCAGAAGTCTCAGAAAACGCAGAATGGAAACCGGACACACAGGGAGAACATGAGACAGTAATGTTACATTGTGAGGATTGCAATCACTAACATGAAATAAAATGTGTATGGATTATTGTTGAATAGAAAGCTCATCTGCTCCACAAACCTTTATTCATCTTGAAAAGTGTGTTTATATTGTGTTTCTAGAATAAGAACTCAGAAGGCCAGGTTAAAATGACAGGCTACTAGACAGGGATAGAAAGGAACTAAAAACCAAATGTTCAAACCAAGCCGGTTTCAAACATTCCAAAACATGAAGTAAAAATTTTCGTTTGAAACCTCAGGTTATATCATGGGCAACAAATAGCCTCAATTTTTTTTCAAGGCTAGCAGCCAATTCTGATATCAGAATATTGATTCATCTCAAAGGAAATGAAAATAATAGAAAACTCTGAAATGATTTTAAAATAAATATATTTAGGTTCTTCAGAGAGATATAACTGTATACTTGGCTTAATAGTTGTTTAGGAAGAAAGGTGACAGAGGGATGCTTTTGTTATTTAATGGTTAAAAGAAGCAAAAACCATCTTGCTGTCTATTTCAGCATGAACTCTTACATCTCATAAGCCATATTTTGAAGGGTGATTGAACTGTATTAGCAGGCCATTTAGAATTTTCTATGATTGTGTTTAGGAAGGAAAAGGAGAATGTAGAAAAGTGAAATGGAAGCATTTATAACAGTGCACAGTGGATATAAACTGAAATATTGACATCAACAACACTTATTAAAAATTATTTTTTGTAAATGCATTCGATCTTGACACATTAAAAAAAAATCAATGCTTTGGCTCCAGGCGTCTGTTCTTAAGATTGTAGTAACAAACATGCTGTGATAATTCATTTTAAGTACTGACTGATCGTTTGATATAGTAAAAACAGCCTGTATTTGTTTTTGCACATAAATATTCATATGAAATATGCTTTTAAAGATATTTCTGATTTCATTTATATTATTTTACAAACTGAATCTTGGAGAGAAAATAACTAAAATAGAAGACAAGATTAATGATGACACACACCAAATAGAAGTAAGGATATTACCACTTCTTGCTTAGTGCTGTCGTCAGTTCTGACTCATAGCAACCCTACGTACAACAACTAGAGCTATATAAAAATGTACATAAATATATACCCACCACCACTGAGTCAGTTCTGACTTATAGTGACCCTGTATAGGAGTCTGAGACTAAATTTTTGTGGGAGCAAAAAGCCTCATCTTTCTCTCACAGGACAGCTGTTGGGTTTGACCCCTTGACCTTGCAGTTAGCAGTCCAAAGCTTCCCTTAAAGAGCCACTTAGGACTCCTTATAAGCATGCCAGAAGGCTTTGAAAAGTTCATGAAAATTCCATTATTTTAAAATTCCATCTTCCCATGAACTTTTTTGAAGCTCCTTATACATTTGTGTGTTATGTATATAATGTAGGTTTATATTTTACTTTTTAATGCCACAAGCATATTACACTTGAAAAATTTTTGTTCACATTTTAAAATCCGTAAACAGCTGATTGCCACACTGCTTATGATTTCTAATAATAAATATTTTTCCAACTTTTTATCTACCAAATAAACTTTTTTTACCTTGTAAATTATTTGGCTGATGTGTATAGCTCAAATAGGGTGTTAATGTTTCCAGTTTATTTTTTAGACATTGTTTGAGTTAATCTGTTGTGTTTTTTTCCCACTTACAACCGTTTGAGTTAATATGAGCCATTCTTACTACTATTTTTCTGGTTTTGATATTAATGCTGGTTTTGTTGTTGTACATCTTACTCATAATATTTTACATACATTGTTACAGTGCACCATTTTGGGGGTGTTATTTTCAATTGTTCACTTGCAGATCTTCAATATATAAAGATTCTGATAAAATAAATAATAGTGAAAATGCAGTATTTAATATGAGAGGGATTATCTGTACTTTAGGAACTGATAAATTCTACTTTGGAGACTATGCTTTAGCAAACCAGGCTATATTCCTGAGGTGATTGTGTACTGTTGAGTCTATTCCGATTAATATTGACCTTGTAGAACAGAGTAGAACAACTCCATGTGACTTCCTACACTGTAGTCCTCCTGATGGGAGCTGATTGCCAGTCTTTTTTTTTCCTCAAGAGGCTGGTGGGTTTGAACTACTGACCTTTTCATTAATAGCCAGCACTTACCCATTAATTCGTCAGGGCTCCTGGGCCTTGAAATTGCAGCTTTCTAAATAAGTGAGGGATCTGCTGTGATAGTCATCCTTACTGGTTACTCTCCAAGCAGAATTTCATGTCAATTGTTAATTTCAAAGTGGCTAAGAAATATAAATTAGCATATTTTTTTCATTTAACATTCCCATTGCCATTGAGCTGATTTGAACTTATAAAACAGAGTAGAACTGCTCCATTGAGTTTTTGAGGCTGTAATTCTTTATGGAGACAGACTTCCTCATCTTGTCTTGTGAGCATCAACTGGTGGGTTTGAACCCTTTCCATTAGTTGCCCACTGCTTACCCCACTGCCTCTTTAAATTCACATACTCTGCTATGGAATCCATCATTCATAGCAGGGGTCCTCAAACTTTTTAAACGGGGCCAGTTCACTGTCCCTCAGACCCGTTGGAGGGCCGGACTAAAGTTTAAAAAAATATATATGAACAAATTCCTATGCACACTGCACATATCTCATTTTGAAGTGAAAAACAAAATGGGGGAAAAAACACCCTGCGGGACGGATAAATGTCCTCGTCGGGCCACATGTGACCCTGGGCCGTAGTTTGAGGATGCCTGGTTCATAGTGATCCTATGGGACAGGATAGACCCTGCCCCTGTGAGTTTCCTACACTGTATCTCTTTGTGGGAGTAGAAAGACCTGTCTTTCTTCCGTGGAGCGGCTGGTGGTTTCAAACTACAGACCTTGTAGGTAGGAGCCCAATGCCACTATGCCACCAGGGTTCCCAATTAACAATCCAAAATGCTTATAGAAATGCTTGTAAAGCAAATGAGTGAAGCCAGTTGTTGGGAAGAAAAAGAATAACTGAAAGTCAATTATGGTTGAGGGTTGTTGAATCAAGAGTAAGAGCAATCTGGAAGGGCGCCTTAAGTGACATCTGCCCTTCACTTTCATGTGATTACTGCCTTAAGAGAATGTGATATTGCCACAGCTTCTACCACCCTTTCCTGTCTGCTTCCTTCAGAAAAGTTGGAAATCCAAATTTTGTGCACTATTTTATGATAGTAAAATATTGGAAAAATTCAGATCTAAAAAACAAGTACTGGAAAAGACCATATAGATTTATCTGCGTGAATTAATGGTATATGACTTCTAACTAGATCAGGATAATAGAATTCTAGGGAGAGGCAAGATGATTGGATAGTTTGCCCTTGGATTGTTTTGTATTTCCTTAAAGCCAGAGTGGACTTTGCCTCCCCCCCTTTTTAAAAACATAAAGACCAAAATCACTAACAAGATAATACTCAGAACAAAAACATCTTTGTTGTGGTGGCTATATAAGATTAGAAATGTGGTTTTATTTGTAGGTTATTAGAAATTTATTTTAATTTAATTATGCAGGTATTTAGTGAGCATTTGCTGTAACAAACTTTCTGCTAGCTAGGCACTTAAAATTCTAAATAAGACCAGCTGTAAAGGCATGTGGCATAGGAGCAGGTATAGGTACTGTCCTGGAGAGCCACCAGCTGTGGTGCAGAGTGCCATTTATTTAATTTTTATATTAATTGAGAGCTAATTTTAATTTTAGAAACAAGATACACACAAAAGTGCCTACATTATGTACCTAGGTCTATAGCAGTTTAGCAGACAGGATAATGAATTCTACATAGGAATTGGGTAGGGCTTTGATGAGCTTTTTAGAGAATGAGGGGCATTCTTGGCAGAAGAAAAGTGTGCGTCTAGGACTTAATACATGATATATTACAGGAACATTAAGTAATACAATGTGACAGAATCATACAGGATCTAGCAGGAAGTATAGTGCAGATAAACAGTAGGAAAATGTTGAGGTTAGATCAGTCATGCATGTTGTGTTAGGCTGGGTTCTCTAGGGGAGCAAAACCAGTAAAGCTATATAAATGGGAAGGTAAATCCACAAGTATTGCAACAAAATCATTTGTTATTGTTGTTGTTGGGTGCCATCGAGTTGGTTCTAACTCATAGACTCATAGTGACCCAATGTGCGATAAAACATTGCCTGGTCTTGTACCATCCTTACGTTGTTCTTTATGTTTGAGCCCATCAATGCATCCACTGTTATCTGTCCATCTTGTCGAACATCTTCCTCCTTTTTGCTGCCCCATTACTTTAGCAAGCATGATGTTCTTCTCCAGGGACTGGTCATAAAAACCTTTATTAAACAAAAAAATATTTAATACACAAAAAGTACTAAAATGTGAAGCTATTGTTTTTCGATATATCTTCCAGCAAGTCTATACATGTCTGAAGACAGTGTTTCCATCTAACCGTCCCCTGAAGAATTTCTTCAATCTGTACCACTAAAACACCAGTTTGGCATCCTCAAGGAATTAAATCGTGTTCCTTTTATTTGAGTCTGAGGAACAAAAGTAATGTGAAAGGGTAAAATCAGGGCTGTAAAATGTATGGGATGAGGTTTCCCAACAGAATTCTTGTAAGATAGCTCTTGTTATCTTTGAAGTAAGAGCAAGTATGTTGTGATTTCTCAGTTTACTCTAAATTTTTTCATAATAAGCCCCTGTGATCATCCTGTGTTCTTTGAGGGAATCTATCAAGAGTATTGAAATTCCAGAAGATCGTCATCGTAACCTCCTTTGCGGACTGGTCCAGCAGATCTTCTTGGAGTCCACTTTTTGATTGGACCTTTATTGAGAAGCCTCCCTAACAAGAGTCCATACTTGGGTATTGATGAAAAAAATTTGTGTGAAATTCAGCCTTCCATGGAACACAGAGACAAGATTTAAACACATTTTGTTTGAAATAAATTTGTGTTTGTATGAACTAGTAGCAACACTTTTTGACATGTGATGTAGGTGTATGTCTGTGTGTGTAGAGATTTCCCCCCCCCCCCCAGGAAACAGTTATAGATGCTATTAAGTTCCAAATTAGGAAGTCAGGCATTAGGCTGGGGTGGGGGGTCGAAGTGGGATGTTGGGGGGGTTTTAGTGTTAGGAACGTCCAGTCCATGGGCCATATAAGGCCAGCAAAATCAATACCATCAGTAATGTCTGAATTAGTGTTCTCTGTTTTACTTCTCTAGTTTATAACACAGAACTCAAAAATTCATGATTAAAAGGTTTATTAAGAAAGTTAAGTAATGCCAGTGAGAAATGCTTGACAAAATTATGGTAAGCCTGAAATACTCAAAGGATGTACCACTATGCCATTAGCTTCAACCTGAATGCATTCAGCTCAAGCCTGTGGGTAAGCAAACCCAGGTCCTTGAATTAAATGCCCAGAGGCACCCTACTCCAGTAAGCCTCAGCTCAAAGACACTCAGCTCCACTTCAATGGGTCAGCAAGTCCAACATCCCCAATTAAGTGCCCAGAGGCTCTCAACTCCATAAGCCAGCCTCCTGCTCAAAAGCACTCAGTTTTACTTTCTTCGAGGGTTAGGATGTCTGTCCATCACTCTGTTCCATGCTCTGGCTGCTGGTTCTGCTCTGATGTTATAGCTGTCATCAGGATCCAGGAGGTGAGGTTCACGTACAGGTCCAGGGGACATGAGCCACTTCTGACCCTTGACTGATAACGAGATCTCTCCTCCTCAGAGGGCTCATTTTATACAGGATGCCAGTCCAGGGAATCTGGTTCACAGTTAGTCTCAGGTGAATCCTATCAGTATCTTCTCCAACATTTTTACCAGACCCATCTATGCAAGGAACGGTTATTTGGTGGGAGTGAGACTTTGGCTAGAGGAGCCACATTAAATAATTCACTGTCCCCGCACCAGCTAATATTATATGCCTCATTTAAGAGAAGCCTTTCCAGCCATTACATTAGGGGTGAGTTAATTGAATATTTGACCAGTATGGCCCATGAATGATGTTATAGATATCCAAATGGCCCTTGGCAGAAAAAAGGTTCCCTACCTCTGGGCTAGAGGCATCTCCTGGCACCTGTGGTTTCAGGGACTGACAAACCCAAATCAGGAAGTCAGATAGCAAGCTGATGCCCATGTCAAGTACTGAAGGTAAGATGATGGTAAGTCAGATGCAGAATTGAGAGAGCTTTGCCAAAACATACATATATGTATATGATTATTGCATGTATATTGTGTATATATGTTTATGCAAAAAATATATATCTATATATTGCATGCAGACCATACCCGCAGGAATGTGGTTACCTTTCAGCTGGTTGGTTGCTCATATTACATCACAAAATGGAGGATGCTTACATTATCTTACAATGTGGAAGGGTAGTCAGTCAGTTCAGTGTCTGTATCAAGCCGCTGAGAATCAGTCTAGCTAAGTTGACACATAACAGTAACCATCACTTTGTATCTCTTGTCAACTTGGCCTAGTACCAGTTTGAGAACGCCTGCCTTAAGCCATGCATACTTTATAAATAAAGACGATTATAAAGTCATACTTAACAGGATAAAGCTAACATGGATACAACCAGAAACATGCTAGTTCTATTTATAGCTTACATCTTATAAGTAATGGCATAAAGGAAAGAAGAATATATTTGAAGGTAAATCAAAAAGTAATGATATAAATCATAGAAACTTTACTAAACAAAAAAATATTAAAACATCAAACTTTGTGATTCCCAAGGGGTAATTTTGTATATACATAACATGTATAGTAAAACAAGAAAGGAGGACAACATTTAGAGTACTTGTTTTTTGCTACTCGTCATGTTGTTGTAATTGGTGTCCAGAAGTACTTTCTTCCACCACCTTTTCTGTTACTGCCGTTACCCTCAATGAGCACCTTAGCTGGTTGTAATTCCTTGCCTATGAGGCCAACTCAAACCTTCATTCCTGAAGGGCCTCAAGCCATTAGTAGCTATATTGAAATTGAGTTGCTGTAGTTTTCTTTTGACTTTTATCATAGGGTATGGTAGTACTCATACCTTAAGAGATTTCTTGTATTCCAGACATCTCTACCTCCATTATGTAATGCTCTTGATTTCTCCTAGGTCATCAGGTTCAGTCACACCAGCTAATATTTTAACTTCTTTTGCTTTGCATGTCAATCCCAAGGCATAAATCCAAAGTAGCCAGGTGCCGATCTTACCTTCCAGTTCATTACAATCTTGGTTGTGTATCCAGGTGGAGGCATTCTTCCCTTTAGCACCTAAGACCTGTAGATCCATAGAGCATTGAGTCATTGGGACAAACAGCAAAATTTTTCAGGTTGGTCACTGTGGTTAATAGGTTAATGGATGGTGTCACTCCCATCCCCACCCCCACCCCCTTAATTCCTGGCCCATGAACCCTTAGTATGGGAGAAATAACACCATGTATTGGGTGCTGGTTTAGAATATACACAACCTCATGGAGAGCATTGTCCCAGATCTGCAAAGTATTGCCATCTAATTGGTGCTATGATTATGTCTTTAGAAGGCCATTCCATCATTATATCAAGATAGCTGCTTTGGGTTGATGGGAAATTTGATAAGATCCGTGAATTCCATG
Source organism: Echinops telfairi (assembly GCF_000313985.2). NCBI lineage: Eukaryota > Metazoa > Chordata > Mammalia > Afrosoricida > Tenrecidae > Echinops > Echinops telfairi. The sequence continues at coordinate 39,761,936 of NW_022103920.1, forward strand.
CACATGAGCTATTGCTATGAAATGAGTTCCTTGACACAAGGCTATGTTGAGTCAGATACCATGAGAGTGGATAAGCCAGTCTGTAAATCCATAGATGGTAGTTTTGGCAGAAACATTTCATACATAGAGGAAAAATCCATATCCAAATACAGAGTAAAATGTCTAACCCAGTAATAATAAAACACTACCCTTTACATGATGGAAGTGGTCCGATGAAATCATCCTGCCCTTAGGTTGCTGGCTGATCTCCCTGAGGAATGGCCCCGTATCATAGGCTGTGTTGGTCTCTGCTGCTTGCAGATTCGGCACTTAGGAGTGACTGTAACCAAATCAGCCTTGATTAGTGACAATTTGTGTTGCTGAGTCCATGCATAACCTCCAACCCTACCACCGTGGCCAATTTTTCATGAGCCCACCAGGCAGTGACAGGAGTGGCTGAGGAAAGAGGGCTGGTGTCTACAAAATGTATACACTTGGTTGATGAAATCTTCATCTGCTGAAATAACCCTTTAGTAAGGGAGCATTTGTATGAGACGTAAAAATCTTAACTTTTTTGGCACATTCATAGAGGTGTATGTATATACCTCTGCCCTACACCACCTTGTCACCAATTTTCTAATTGTGTTTCTAAGTCCCTAACCATCTAGTCAAACCATTGGCCACAGCACATAAATCAGTATACAATCACAAATCTGGCCATTTCTTCTAAGCAAAAAGAACTGCCCGGTGTATTGCTCCAAACTCTGTCTGGGAAGATTTCCCGTCACCACTGTTTTGGAGGAGGTCCCAGAAAGGGACTGTAGTGTTGCTGTCATCCACTTTTGAGTGGTACCTGCTTATCGTGCAGAACCATTTGTAAGCTAAACAGGAGTTTTCTCATTCATTTGATGGCGAGGAATTCTCCGTGAGACCATAGGTGCATACTGAGAGAAGGAAAGTAATGTGACAGGAGTGGGGACTGTGAGCATTCAAGCCACTCTTCCTGTAACTTACTTGTGTCTTCATGTTCTGTTTGATCCACATATTGTATATACCTCTTCCATTTAACGATGGAGTACTGCTTCCTGTGTCTAACTTTATGACAACATCAGAGAACACCTAGTTTATGCTGAGCAGGTCAGGTCACCTGGTCACTTGGTGGCCCATGGCTACTAATTCAGTCTTTTTAAAGGCTCAGCAACAAGCTAAAAGTTGTTTCTCAAAAGGAGAGTAGTTATTTACAAAAGATGGCAGGGCTTGGATCCAAAATCCTAAGTCTTTGAGATGTAGTTAACCAACAGGGGCCTGCCAGAGACTCCAGACAGCATCTCACTTTGCCATTGAAGCACATTTTAATCAGTTGGGTCATATGACCCAAATGGCAGAGGTATTATGTTGTCTCCAAAATCCAAAGAAGCTCACCAGGGGTCATCCCTCCTTGTTAGTTGTAGGAGGTGCCAGCGTAACAACTTACCTTTTACTGTAGAAGGAATGTCTTAACATGCCCCACACCATTGGACCCCTAGAAATTTCACTGAAGTTGCGGGGGGGTGGTTCTAAAGTTGACATGGTAATGATTGTACAATTCTCCTTGATATGATTGAACTTTTGAATTGTATGATATATAATTATGTGCCAATAAAACTGTTATTTAAAAAAAAAATTTTTTTTTCACTGAAGTAGAAAGCACCTGAATTTTGAGGGGTTAATTTTCCATCCTGTAGCACACAAATAACTTTCCAAATGGTCATTGATATTTCTTCCTTACTCAGCCCAGTCACCATGTCATGAGTGTCATGGATCATTGTGACATCTAATGTAAGGGAAAGATGGCCATAGTCCCTGGGGACTGATTTAGGACAATAAAGGTATACTGCTGGCTTTGCCTATTGAAGGCAAACTGCTTCTGGTATTCCTTTGAAACCAGAATTGAGAAAACAGCAATTGGTCAGCTTAGCATATCAGGTACCAGGAGATACATTAATTTGCCTTATTGAATCCACGTCTGGAACAGCAGCTGTAGTTGGAGTCACCACTTGGTTAAGTTCAAAGTAATCCACTGTCATTCTCCAAGAGCCATTTGGATTTTTTGTACAGGCCAAATAAGTTTAATGAGAATGTATATGGTGGAAATCACCTCCCCTGCATCCTTTAAGCTCTTGATGATGGCATTAATCTCTGGCATCCCTCCAGGAGTGTGATACTTACTTTTGGTCTCCTAGTATCACAGGTAAGGGGCAGTTCTAAAGCTTTTCATTTGGCTTTTCTACCATAATAGCCCTTTATGCCGCATTTCAGGCATCCATTGTTGGGCTTTTGCCAGTTGCTGAGTATGTCTGCTCTTAGTTTTGCATTCTGAAACTGGAGATCACTACAGGATGGGCTTGGGAACCTGTTGTAAGACAGTTAAGAGCTGAGACTTTATTAATAATTTGACTACCACACATCCCTTCTCTGGTGGGTCATGGTTATATTTTGGGTCTCCTGGAATTAGTATCAGTTCAGATTCAGTGTCTGGTAATCCCGGAAAAGTCTGATAATTTCCTTTTCCCCTGTGATTAAAGCCAAAAGACTAAACTCACTGCCATCAAATCTGTTCCAACTCATAGTGACCCCATAGGACAGGGTAGGACTGCCTGGGGGGTTTTGAAACTGTAATGGGAGTAGAAAGCCTTGTCTTGTTCCCATGGAGCAGCTGGTGGCTTTGAATTTCTGACCTTGAGCTGTGGTGGTGAACTTCACTTCTAGGCCTTAAGGGTGACTAAGGGCAACAATTTTGCAGGTTTTATGTTTCTTTCCAGTTGATAAACTTGGCCATTTTCTTAGGGTTTTAAGTTTTGTTCCACATTTTTCTGCCATTCCACGTAGGACTTCCTAATGTGATCTCTCACAGAGCAAATGCTAATGGTAGCTGGCCACAATCTAATTCTTGAGATCTTCCTTTTTTTTTCACTGAACCTCTACTTCACCAAGCATGATTTCTTTCCCTCCTGATAACATGTTCAAAAAACATGAAGAGTTTCATCATCCAGCCTTCTAAGAAACATTTTAGCTGTACTCGGGTATATTCAGAATTCCTTACCAAGTCCATAATTCGAATGAATCAATTCTTTACTTATTGTCCAGTCGTCGCAAGTGTATGAAGCAACTGAGAATACCGTGGCTTGGGTCAGACACACCTTAGACCTCAACATGACATCTTTGCTCTGTAACAATTTAGTCTTTTGCAGCAGATTTTCCCAATGTGATTCTTTGATTTCTTGACTGCTACTTTCATGAGTGTTGATCATGGATCCAAGTAAAATAAAATCCTTGACAAGTCCAATCGTTTCTGTTTGTTGTAATGTTGCCCATTGGTCCAGTTATGAAGATCTTTGTTTTATGTTGAGGTGTACTACTGAAGGCTGTAGTCTTTGATCTGCATCACTAAGTACTTCAAGTCCTCTTTGCTTTCAGCAGTCAAGGTTGTGTTACTTGCATATCACAGGTGAATGAACCTTTCTCCAATCCTGCAAGGTTCTTTTTGTAGGCTGGCAAGTCTCAATTTCATGTGTCAGGCTGTAGACTTCTTCTGGATCACATGGTTTATTGCAGGGGCTGACAAACTCAAATTAAACAGGTCCAATGGCAGGCTGCTAGCTCACATCCCAAAAACTGGAGGTCAGAGGCTGAAAAGTCAGGTGCAGGATAAAGAGGATATGAATATTGTCTGAGTATCCCTGTATACTGGACACAGACCATACCCTTAGGAAAACTGAAAAACTGATTGGCTACTCACATAAGATAAAAAAATGGATGATTATATTGTATTACAATATAGAAGTTTAGTTTGTCCAATGTCAGCTAAGCCATTGAGAATTCTAGCCAAGTAACACTAATCATTATACTTTTTATGTCCAGCTAATTTTCTTTCATTTAAAAAAATCATTTTACTGGGGGCTCATACAACTCTTATCACAATCCATACATACATCAATTGTGTAAAGCACATCAGTACATTCGTTGCCCTCATCATTCCCAAAACATTTGCTCTCCACCCAAGCCCCTGGCATCAGCTCCTCATTTTCCCACTCCTCCCCACCATGAACCCTTGATAATATATAAATTATTATTTTGTCATATCTTACACTGTCCGATGTCTCCCTTCACTCACTTTTCTGTTGTCCATCCTTATATGTCGATCCTTGTAATTGGTTTCCCCTTTCCACCCCGCCCTCCCTCCACCTACGCTCCTGGTATCGCCGCTCTCACCACTGGTCCTGAAGGGAATCATTTGTCCTGGATTCCCTGTGTTTCTTGTTCCTATCTGTACCAGTGTACATCCTCTGGTCTAGCCAGATTTTATAAGGTAGAACTGGGATCATGATTGTGTGTGTGTTGGCGGGGGGGCGGGGGGGAGCATTTAGGAACTAGAGGAAAGTTGTATGGTTCATCGTTGCTACACTGCACCGTGACTGGCTCGTCTCCTTCCCGTGGCCCTTCTGTAAGGGGATGTCCAGTTGCCTACAGATGGGTCTTGGGTCCCCAATCTGCACTCCCCCTCATTCACAATGATTTGATTTTTTGTTCTTTGATGCCTGATAACTGATCCCTTCAGCACCTCATGATCACACTGGCTGGTGTGCTTCTTCCATGTGGGTTTTGTTGCTTTTGAGCTAGTTGGCCGCTTGTTTACCTTAAAGTCTTTAAGGCACTAGATGCTATATCTTTTAATAGCCGGGCTCCATTAGCTTTCTTCACCACATTTGCTTATGCACACACTTTGTCTTCAGCGACTGTGTCAAGAAGGAGAGCTTCATGGAATGCCAATTTAATAGGAGAAAGTATTCTTGCATCGAGGGAGTACTTGAGTGGTGGCCCAATGTCCACCTGCTACCTTAGTACTAAACCTATAAATATATACCCATAGATCTATCTCCCCGTCCGCATATATAAATGTATTTACATATATACATGCCTTTATTTAGACCTTTATAATGCCCTTTGCCTCCTAGCTCTTTCCTGTATTTCCTTTTACTTTCCTCATTTTCTTTTCTCTTCTTTTCTTTTTGTTAGCTTTAGAAAACCATTGGGGAAATCCTCTTTAAAAAGGAGTGGCAAGGTCCAGTATTTATTTTAGATCATTATGACATTGCTTGAGACAGATCAGCTATGTCTAATAGAAATATAATGTAAACCACAACTAGAAGCCACAGATACAATTTTAAATATTGCATGCAAAAACAAGTAAAAAGAGAAGAATGAAATTCATTTTAATAATATATTCTTAACCTATTATTTCCCAAATACTCCCATTTCAACAAGTATTGAATATATAAACTTTATTAATAAATCATTTATCATTTCTTTCTTAGTAAGCATTCAAAATCAAATATCTATTTTACACTGTAAGGTGCTATCACATCAGTTCCGACTCTGCAACCCTGGTCCTGCACCATCTTCAAGATCATTTTCATTCATATGAAGGTTGCAGTCTTTGATCTTCAATACGTCTTTCAAGTCCTTTTTGCTTTCAGCAAGCAAGGTTGTGTAATTTTTATGTCACAGGTTGTTAATGAGTCATCTTCAGCCCTAATGCTGCATTCTTCTTTGTGGACTATAGTTTCTCTGATTAATTTGCTCAGCATGCCAAAATCAAACCAAACTGACTGCCATTGAGTCAATTCTGACTTCATAGCAACCCTATAGGACAGAGTAGAACTGCCCCTGTAGTTTTATGAGACTGTAACTCTTCGTGGGAGTAGAAAGTCTCATCTTTCTCCAACATACAGATTGAATAATTATGGTTAAAGGAGTCAATCCTGACATACATATTTTCTAATTTTAAACCACATCAAACCCTGTATTCTTTTGAATGAATACCTCATGATCTGTGTATGTAGGTTCCCCAGGAGTACGATGTCTTCTAGAACTCTCATTCTTCACAATATGTGTTAGGCTGGGTTCTCTAGAGAAGCAAAACCAGTAATACTTATGTAGGTGCATAATGATATGTTTCTATCAAGAACCATGGCTCACACCGTGGTAGGAGCAGGTAAGTCCAGTCCAGTTCAATTGTATGGGTCAGATATTAAGCTAGAGGCCCTTTGAACCATGCAGCTACCCAGGGTTGATGGATCAAGAAGATGACGCAGGAAAACCACAGGCTGGTGGACGTCAGCACATCAGGCCTGTGGCTGCCAAGTTGAACAAATCCAAGGTCGGAAGGCTCTGATGACTCCTAGAGTTGGTTGGCAGACCATATGGCAGGCTGTTGATAGCTCCCAGGGATAGTAGGCTTGTTGGATCAAGAACCTATGAGTGATTTGATAGGTGTGAGATCTAGGCCAACAAGAAGAGTGACACTCTCCACATCGTCTACTTAAATACCAGATAGGCCATGCCCCTGAGGAAAAATCATCAGGACTATGATCTGAGTAACTAACTTCTTGGCTCACAGCAAGTCTTATCATGTAGTTGATACATTATGGGGGAGTCTTCAACTGTCAAACCACAGAGAATCCTGGTGCAGTCAAGTTAACACAAAACCTAAATAATTCACAACCTTATCCGTAATTTGTTAAAGTACCTTTTCATAATCAGTGAAACTCAGGCAAACACCTTTCTGGTATTCTCTGCCATCAGCCAAGATCCATTTGACATAAGCATTGGTCAGTGGTTCTCAACCTGTGGGGCACGACCCCTCTGGGGGTGGAACAACCCTTTCACAGCCTCAGACCATTGGAAAACGATTCATAACAGTAGCAAAATTGCAGTTATGAAGTAGCAACAAAAATAATTTTATGGTTGGGGGTCACCACAACATGAGGATCTCTATTAAAAGGTCACAGCATTAGGAAGGTTGAGAACCACGGACATCAGTTATTTGTTATCCCAAGTCGTTTTCTGAATTCAGCTTGAATTCTAGTGCTTCCTTGTTCTAGCGGTTGCAGAAGCAACCATTTTTAAATTATCTTCAGTAAAATTTTATTTTGTGTGTGATATTGATGTTAGTGCTCAATACTTTCCCTGCATTGTATTAGATCACTTCTTTGGAATGAGCACAAGTACAGTCTCTTCTGGTCATGTGGCCAGATGTTGCTGTCTTCCAAATTTCTTGCCGTCGATGAGTGAGTACATCCCACCTGAAGCAGTTCATTGAAACATTTCAGTTGGTTTTCTGTCAGTTCATAGAACTTTGTTTTTTGCCTTCAGTATACCTTGGGTTTCTTCTTCAGCCCCTTAAGTTCTTGATCATGTGCTACCTCGTGAAATTGTTGAATATTGTTGCTTCCTGTATCATTCAATATTTCTTTCACCTTTAGAATCTTCAGTTTTTCAATTTAAGGCTTAAACAATTTCTTCAGTCCTTTCAGATTAAGAAATGCTGAGTGTGTATTTTGTTTTCTAACTCCATGTCTTTGTACATTTCATTAAGTATAATTCTTTTGTCTTCTCAAGCTGCCCTTTAAAATCTGTGTTCAGCTCTTTTACTTCATTTCTTTCTTTTGTTCTAGCTGTTGCAGTCAGCTTTCAAAGGATTTCTGACATCCATTTTCATCTTTTCTTTCTTTCCTGTCTTTTCAGAAATGGTTTTTCTTTCTTTGTGTATGATTTTCTTGATGTTATTCCACAGGTCTTTTGATCTTTGTTCATGTTGCTCAGTACATCAGATTTATTCTTGGAATGTCTCTAAATTCAGGTGGAATGTGCTTATTTTGGCTCTTGTTAAACTTGTCTCTTTGGCAGTTGGCCCCTGGCCATGGTCTGGTTGATGATACTGAGCTTCTTCATTGGCTCTTAACTACATATATATTTACTTTGTTTCCTCTGTATTTCATATGGCAAGGTCCATGTGTATAGTTGCCATTCCGTTGTTGGAAATAAAAAGGTATTTATACTGTATAAGTTGTTCGTCTTTCAAAATTCTATGATGTGATGTGGTATTAATCCTACAATAAGGGCATATTTTCCAACTACAGATACTTCCTTGTAATCAACTCTTAACTTCTACTCAGTAATTATCAATGCATCGTGATTGCATGTTTGATCAATTTCAGACTGAAAATTTTGGTAGAACTCATCAGTTTCTTCATCACTGGCTTTAGTGGCTGGTGTGTAAATTTGAGCAATAATTATAGTACCTGATTTTCCATGTAGGATATTGTCATTGGTTGTGTACTTCAAGATAGATCTTGTTCTTTTGAACAATAAGTGTGATGGTGTTCTGCTTCCACTAGTTATTTCCACCATAGACTATATCATCGATTCACTCACCGATGCCTAGGATATTGATCTTTATATGCTCCATTTTATTTTTGACAACTTTCGATTTTCCTGGATTCATACTTCTGGTATTCCATATTCTGATTACTATTGGATATTTACACCTTTTCTTCTTATTCTTATTTCCTTATCAACAATCAGCAAATGAAGGTCCCAATATCTTTGTTCTCTCCATATCATTACAGTTGACTCCACTTTGAGCGGGCAGTTCTTTCTCAGTCATATTTTGAGTGTCTTCAAACCCTAGGGGTTCATCTTCTAGCTTTATATCAGACAGTGTTCTGCTGTTATGCCAGATCTTCACAGGCCAAGTTTTTCAGAAATAGGTTGCCAGGTTTTTCTTCCTAGTCTGGGTGACGTTACTGGTAAGAGTATTTGAGATTCTGGTGGGACAGCGTTCAACGTTACAGCAAGCCACTACAGTATGGCACACTGGCAGACAGGTGGTAGCAGTTCAGACTAGACACCTTTAATGTGCTCAGTAGCCACACATGGCTTGTGTCCATCTTACTGGATGGTACCATTCTAGATCCTGCACTATAGAATGTGAATGGTGATTATAATGAGATTAGAAATGAGAGGAAGGGTCTGTGTGGTTCTTTAGTACCAGTGAAAACTCATGAGGGCTTGAACAAAAATAGTAGCAGGCGTGATAATCAAGTAAGAGAAGTGTTTCCAAAAAGTGACCTCATACTTGAGGTAGTTTTACTAATTGAATTTTTTTACTCAACATTAGTTTATTTGATTCCGCCATGTTTATCTAACTATGGCTCTGTTATTTATATATTATTACTGCTATATAAGTTCCAGTATAAGATTGTGCCAGTGTATTTTATTAATTTTCTTGTTGCTTAACACTCTTTCCTTAGTTTTTGATATTACAATAATGGTATGGACATTCTTGGATGTGTCTTGTGAAACACACGAGTACACATTTCTCTTAAATTTATATACTAGTAGGTACTAATCCTTTGGGTTTGTGGCATTGTATTGAAAGTATTTTCAGCTGTTGTTGTAGTTGTTCAGTTAAGTCATCTCAAAGCTCCACTAGGGGAGGACCTCCCTCTTAGCACATTCATGTGGTTATGAGCAGTTCTCGATTTCTCACCAAATGAATGTCTCTGTAGGCTGTCTGAGTATCTGCAGAGTCTCCCAAAGTGGCAGGTGTCCCAGAGCAGGTGATTCAACCAAGTAAGAGGAGACAACTAAAGTTTCAGGGTTTTTAATTTATCTAAGAAATGACACCCCATTGATTTTACCAAATTAATTTAGCTAGAAGTAAATTACTACCCTACCATTAATCCATTCCATCTACACTTCAGGGGAAGGAAATTACATTCCACCTCTTGAGGGAAGGAGCATCAAATTTGGACATCACTTTAAAACTACCCTTCTTTCCTCAGTAATCTGCAATTACCAGTTCTGCTAGAGAAAATAATTTTTCTGGATATATTGTTTATTTCTGGCCTCTTTATTCTGTTCCATTGTTCCAATTTGTATATCCCTTTCTTTTTCCTAACTTTACTTGTATGTCTTGAGTATATGCCCAAGACTTATTTCCTACCAGTTTTCCTTAGTATATTCTTATGTCTATTCTGTCTCTATGGGAGTATCCATTTGTCTATCTTCACACTTTTTGGTTACACAGACACACACACACACACACACACAATTGTTGTTAAGTGCCATTAAATGAGTTTCAGCTCAGAAATAGACCCTGTAAACTGTCACATGATCCAGTTCTGCATTAGCCTCCCCATTATTGCTATGCTTGAGCCCAGAGTTGGCAGCTATTGTGACAATCTATGAAGGGGTACCCCCCCAAAATCAGAATTTTTCCCCAATGCTATGTATTTAGTTTTTTAATCATTTTATTAGGGGCTAATACAACTCTTATCACAATCCATATACACATCAATTGTGTAAAGCACATTTTTGCATTCATTGTCCTTATCATTCTCAAAACATTTGCTCCCCACTTAAGCCCCTGGCATCAGCTCCTCATTTTTCCCCTCCCTCCCCACACCCCCTCCCTCATAAGCCCTTGATAATTTATAAATTATTATTTTGTCATATCTTGCCCTGTCCGACATCTCCCTTCACCCACTTTTC
>NW_022103920.1:39773309-39781374 GCF_000313985.2 Echinops telfairi
CCCATCCTCATATATAAATATATTTACATATGTACATGCCTTTATTTAGACCTCTATAAATGCCCTTTGCCTCCTAGCTCTTACCTCTATTTCCTTTGACTTTCCTCTTGTCCCACCATCATGCTCAGTCCTCATTTGGGTTTCAGTAATTCCTCTTTGTTACATTACCCTTGATCATGCCCTACCAGGCCTGCCAGACCCTCCTCACCACCATTTTGGATAACTTGTTGTTCCCTTGTCCCTGGGTTTGTTAACACCACTACCTTTCCCACCACCTCTCTCCCATGTCTGTCCCCAACTGTCCCGTCCCGTTGTTTTCTCCTCCAGATTGTTCATCCAGCCTATCTTATTTAGACAGACATGCAGAGATAATAACATACACAAAAACAAGACAGAGTAAAACCAAGCAACAGTATACAACAAAACAAAAAAAACGAAGCAAAACACAAGAAAGAAAAGCTTGTAGTTAGTTCAAGGACTATTTGTTGCCCTTTAGGGGTAATTTTTTTTTTTAACAAAATAACCTATCACCTTCAAAGTACTCTCCATTACCCTTATTATATTTGTCAAATCTGCAATTCCGTAGAAATTTTTTGCAAATTCATCTGTTTGGATGGCTGACAGCACGTCCCTCATTTTTTTCCTTCCACCTCTTCTGTGTCTTCAAATAGCTGCCCTTTCATGCATGGATCAAGGTCAAGTGAGTAAGTAAGGTGCGTAAAGCAAAAGAGGCATGCTGGTTTTTTGCCAAAAACTGGTGCACTGAGATGGCTGCATGAGGAGGTACATTATTATGGTAGCAAAACCAGGCCCGTCTGCTACAAATCAGGGCTGTTTGGTCATACACTATTATGCAATCTTTTCAGAATCTCTAAATAGAAAGCTTGATTAACAGTCTGACCTGGTGGGATGAAGTCCAAATGCACTATCCCTCTCACATCCAAAAAAAAAAAAAATTGAGCATCATCTTGATCTTTGATTTTACTTGATGAGATTTTTGGGGGGAAGGTAATGATGGCATCTTCCCTGGGCTTGATTGATGTTTGCTTTTGGCGTCATCAGAATAGTATCATGTCTCATCACCAGTAATGACCTTGGGGGGAAAAGTCTGGGTTGCTTTGGAGCTGTTCTTTAAAAGCAGAGCATGCTTCTCATCAACGTTCTTTTTCCTGGTCCGTCAGAACCCAAGGCTTCGCAGCAACCCTTCTCATTCCAAAATCTTCCATTATAATTCGCTGAACCAAGCTCCCAAATAGTCCAGATAACTTCCCATCTCTTCATGGTCCACTGTCTGTCTTCGAGCACAGTGCACAAATTTTGTTGACATTTTTGTGTGTTCGGGAAGTTGATGGACATCCAGAATGAGGTTTGTCATCAATCAACATTTCACCTCTTCTGAAATGAGAAAAACCACTTGTACATTTGAGTTTTTCCCATAGTGCTGTCCTTTATAAGCTGTGTTCAACATCACAACAGTTTCTGCAGCATTTTTCCAGAGCAGGAAACAAAATTTCACAGCCACAAGCTGTTCTCTTAAATGAGCCATCACAAAAAACAAGGTTTGAATGAAACTGCTTTTATGAAAAAATTCATTGTGACCACAGAGACCTTCCTGGGTGCACTAACTCAAAGCGAGTTGCTTGATGCTGCCTAATGGGCAAAATGCATATTATGAAAGTTCCACCTAGTAGAGCCTTCTCCTCCTCTCCCCCAGTACCGCCACTGAGGGTCTTCCCTTTCATCGATCTTCTACCAAATATAATATCCTTTCCTGGGAACTGGTCCCTTTTAAGAACATGAATATCCTTTGATGAAATTTCCAACTAATATTTAGTGAGTGCACTAGAACATGAGCAAATGAAATATTCAATGGACTGGTATATTCATATCTGATACACTAAGGGAAAGTAAAATCACAATTGTTAGGGTTGTATATGCATTTGAAAATGTTTTACCCCATCTCGATTTCATTGCTGATGACATTGTAGAACCTTTGACGAACCAGTTTGAAGTAGTAAACATGTTTAGAGTTTTAATGATCCAGAATATGGATGCAATAATGCTTTCTGTGTTCTTTTGTCTCACGTTGTATAGATTGCCTCCATCTTTGCTTTTGCCACCTGTGGAGGGTTTAAGGGCAAAACAGAAATTCTGGTGCAGTGTACTAAAGCTACTGAAAATAAAACGGTTACAGCTGCTTTTGCATACCCATTCAGGTAAGTTATTTTTCTGGATAAAAAAACTGTTTACTTTTATGCTGACTCATGAAGAATCCTAGTAACCTATTGACCGTGGGACATAACAGGTATTAGATTGAATGTTCATTTGTCTAGGAGCTATGGTGGCACAGTAGTTAAGTGCTCCTACCGAAACGAAAGGTCAGCAGTTTGAACCTATCTTTCTCTGTGGAGAAAGGTGTAGCCATCTGTTTTGATAAAAATTGCAGCCCTGGAAACCCTATGGGGAGGTTCTACTCTGCCTTATAGAGTCCACGTATCAATGATCAGTGCCACTTGAACTATGGCGCACAGAACAGTGATGGAAGTACTGGGAGAGAGAGTAAGCTTTTGGAAGGTTTTAGAGCAATTTGACATTGGCTTGACATTTTTATTGTGACAGGCCACAACGGATTAGAAATTAATAAAATATAGGTGATCGTATATACTCATGTAGAAGCAGAGTCTTTTGGCACATTTTTATGCAGTTTTGTGGTAAAATTAGGTGCCTTGGCTGATATTCGGGTCGGCTTATACTCAAGTATATAAGGTACTCTCTTTTTTTTTCCTCTCTCTCTCTCCTACGGTACTCTCTTAACTTAGTATGAGAAGCCCTGATGTGGAAGTGAGTACAACTTGTAAAAAGCCAGATTCCTCATGTCTTTATGTATGATTGATTGATAATATCTTTTAATATATAGTTTTAAGACATATAAGGAGCTCTGAAAGTACTGTGGATTGGGTGTTGGGCTGCTGCTCACCTAATGATCAGTGGTTCAAACCCACCAGTTGCTCCTAAGGAGAAAGATGAGGCTGGCCCTCCTGTATAGATTTGCACTCACAAAAATATAGTTATTGTGAGTCAGACTAGGCTAGATGTCAGTGAGTTTATTTTTTGGTTTTCTTTAAGACCTATACTTTCAGAAACTGAAGGGTTCTTGTATTTCTTATATTAACATAAACCTTACTTACAAAATGATTATTTTGTGTGTAAATTCTTTCTTCTGCTTGACTTCAGGAATCATTTTGAAAATGTATTGAATATGTCCTGTGTTCTAGCAACAGTGTGAATCTTCTACTTAACTACTTACTTGAGCTGTCTAAAAGTCTCCATTTTTTCTAATAATACCTTTTAAGGTTATTCTGATGATTAAATAAAATATGAAAAATAGCATCTGATAGGAAGCACTTGGTCTTTACTGCTTCTTCATCTTCCACCATTTCTCCCTATTTTACCAGCATCTTTAGTGAATAGTACATTACATTAGTGGATAGGGAGAATTAAAGACTGGGTAAAGGGCTAAGTATGAAATGTTATAATTGGCTCTCCAGGAAAGACGGCTTTCTACTCCTGTGAAATTATAGTCTTAGAACCTCACAGGGGCAGTTCTACCCTGTCCTATAGGGTTGCTAAGAGTCGTCTTTGACTCAATTGCAGTGAGTTTGGGGCTGTCACAGACTGCCTCCTCAAATAGATCACCATGTCTCAAATTATAATCCGTTTGGTTTCAGGTTTCTAAATCTGCTGAAGTATTATCGTAGGAAGACGTTATCTAAATAAGAAAATCCTTGAGTCTACACTCAAATCTATCATAAACCAAATTTTCAAGTATCGCGTATATATATTATTAAAATTTCAGTGTATTTAAATATTTGCATTTTTTCTTTTTGTCCCCCAAAACAAAAGGTTTTGAATATATTGGGAATATTTTTAAATAGCATTTCTGTATTTGTTAAATACTTAAAATATAAATATTTTGGACTTGCTCATCTTTTGAGAGAGTCTAGTAATTCTTTAATTTATTTGAGCTTTTTTTTTTTTTTTCAATAGGTTGAATCATGCATCATTTCAGGTGCCTCCCAAAGTAAATGTGTGTGATATCAAATGGAACGAGTATGTCCTGATAGGAGACTACTCTTCCTCTGCACAATTCTATGTCACATTTGCAGTCTTCGTCTTCCTGTATTGCATTGCTGCTCTTCTGCTCTATGTTGGTTATACAAACCTATATCGAGATAGTCGAAAACTCCCCATGATTGTAAGTAAAGCACCCTGTTGTTATCCAAAATAATTTCAGTATATTTGAGTTTAAATATAATGTTTTACGCTAGAAATAGCATTTGGGGGCAGAGTTTAGTTTGTCATACTTGACTTACATTTGCCATAAAGTTCATCACTCCTGTGAACCATATTTGTACTTTCTGTACTCAAAAAGGATTTACTTTTTATCATTATTTCAAATAGAAGAAAAATAAAATATGTGATGAAGCACATATTGGATTGAAAATAGCAAAGAAATTGGATAGATTTTCTTTAATCTGACTAATGCCTTTGGCTAAAGAATTGTTGACCATACCAGTAATGCCTTAACTGTGCTCCGTATTGAACCTCTTGGTCGCTATCAGAATTAGCAAGCTATGATGGCCGGGCCAAATCTGGACCACTGTCTACTTTTTAAAAATAAAATGTTTTGGGAATACAGCCAGACCCAATCACTGACAAATGCTACCTACAACTGCTTTCACGCTACTCTGGAAAAGTTAAGTTGTGACAAATACCTTCATAATACCCTTCATAGAAAAAGTTTGCTGACTCCTGATCTATGTACTAAAACACCTTAATTTGAAATCTGCCCCAGATAATTCTTATATTCAGAGTAGTGGTATCCGTGAGCTAAATTTAATCTTTATAGTATCAACAGAGAATTTGGATTTGGCTTCAAGTCTATTGAGCTAGAAATCTGAAAAACCTCTACAAGATTTAGGTGGTAGAATTTGCTCCCCATTGTTGGTGACAAATCCTGAGATAAGCCACACTTTTAAACTGAACTTTTCCTACAAAGGAATAACTACAGACTCCATTTTGGTGCTGTTTATATGAATGGAGAATAGAAGTGTTTTTGTGATACTGGCCACTAACCTTTATGAGAAAACAACTAGTGCCTGCTAAATATTTGCAGCTCCTTTCAAGGCTCGGTAGGTGTGAAGGAATTGCCAAATAAGATAACACACTATATTTATTTATTTATTTTTTTGCTGCCTGGATCATAAGCATGCAAATGGTAAGTGTAAAATACAGCAATCTTCTCTCATTCAGATGTGTTCAGTTACTTATGTCTCAAAAGAAATTCTTAAAGCAAATGTCATACAGTATTTGTTGGTACTAGATGGCCTTCAAAGAGGTAGACATCAATTATTTTTACTTAACGATGCTTATTATTTGATAAGAGTTATATATTAGCAATCTATAACTTTGCATTCTTCTCAAGAAAAACCTGAAAGGGCAACTGGGATAATTATATAGATACTTACACCTTGCTAAAATTTGTGTAATTTATGTTCTAAATGAACATATATTTCTTGTCATGATGTCCTTATTCCAACAAAAATGTATATTAAATCTATCAGTGAGCTAGTTTCTTATATTTTATCCAGTAAGCTTTTGAAAGGCTATGCTTCTTAAAGTAGCATTTAGGTCTATTTGTGTTGAGGATTTTAATGTCTCATAAAACTGATTTAGTTGCATGATTTAGTAATTCAAAAGTAATTTTTTCACCTCAGCATATCAATGTAGTAGTCATATAGGGAGATAATTTGGAATTAATATTTTGAGTGACTTTTGAAATATAACAGTTGCATTTTTATCTGCAAGAAATACATCTTCTAAATTTTAAATTCTACTTAACCATATAAATTAAATGATGTTTAAAAGGGGTTGGGCTAAATTTTATTTAGATCCTCCAAATTTTAAATATAATCAATTTTAGCATTGACTATTAAGGAAAGCATGTTGTTATTTTTGCAATATTCCCAATTCTGGAGTGAGATTTTTTTTAGGAGTATTTCAATTGTGTAACTTTTAATCTACTTAAGTTCTCTTGTCAAGTGCTATATAGCATACTTCTTATGTTTAGTAACAATATCTATTGTAGGTAATGTGCAGAGCCAGGAATATCATAAAATGAAGCCAGACAGAGTTGAGAACACCTCATTGCTAGTTGATTTTGACTCATAGTGAACCTGTGAACAGAGTAGAATCACACCACCCCCACCACCACCACCCCGCCGTGGGCTACCTTGGGACTGTAAATCTCTATAGGAGCAGAGAACCTCATCTTTTTCCAGAGGAGCAACTGTTGGGTTTGAACTGCTGACCTTAGGTTAGCACCACAGCTCATAACCTACTTTGCCACCAGGGCTTTTTCAAAGGTTCAGAACTAGAACCAAACTCACTGCCATCCCATCAGTTCTGGCTCATAGCAGCACTAGAGTAGAGGGTAGAACTGCCTCTGTGGGTTTCTGAGACAAACTCCTTACCGGAGTAGAAAGCCTCAACTTTTTCCTCACACAAAGGGTGTCTCAGATTCTAAAAGTCTCTTATGAACTACATCTTTGGCCATAATTCAGGAGGCTATGCCTTTCAGAGTGCCAGGTGGCCCTGCTCATGGAAATGACATCATGTCTAGAGTAGTACAGGACTCAGTCCTGAGGAAGACAGAAACCATCATCAGACAGCTTGTCCCCACTTTCCCTCACCCTAGGGTTAAGTCATGAATCATTTTCAGAAAAGTACCTGCTTTTTTGTTGTTGTGAAGAATACACACAGCAAAACACCTATTCAACCATCTCTACGGCTTCAGTTCAGTAACATTGATTACTGTCTTCAAGTTACCATTCTCATCTCCTTTTCTTAGTTATTCTAACTCTGTTTACATAAGCTCATTGCCCCTTAAGGTTCCCAGCTTGTTTTCTGAGTTGCTGTGGTCACTTTGCTCCTATACCAATAGTTGTTAAAGGAGTGTAATGCTAACAGCAGACTTTTGTCACTTGTTCAGCTAAACTACTGCTGGACTTTAAGAACAATTCCAGGATATCTGGGGTTTGATGTTTGAAGATGTCAGAGTAAGAAAAGTACTTAATTTGGAAATACAGGAATGGCATACCTTAAGCTATAAGCAAAGTAAAATTAAAGAGCACAATCAGAAGAAAATTTTAAAGCCTGTGTTTTTCTGTTTATTAGTACTTTAGAAGGATAAAAATGACTAGGACTTGACATCTGTTAAGTCAAAGTTAAGAACCTTAGTCCAGAGAGAACTTGTTGAACATGAGGTATCCGCATTCTGTTCTTCAGTTCCCTACAAGCCATTGCATTTCTAGCAGGTGCACAGCAGAGTCCAGCAGCACAAATGAATACTCCTGCCGCACCCGAGATGGCTGAGATGCTCTCCGTTGTTGAGAAGACCTATGGCAGCAAGAGCACAAACACAGATTCCTCCTGATTTGCGAGATAGATCTATAGCTTGTTTCTTAAACTGCCACAACACAGTAATGCCTATCAAATTATCTTTGACCCTTTAATCAAAGGTATGCATGAAACACCACCCTGACCCAGGTGGGCAAAGTATATAGGCCTAACTTCAATAGCTCCTAAGAGCACAGTGTTGTTTACTCTCAAGAAGTAACTAAGAGCTTACTGGCAAATGAATTAAAAACAAAACATTTTTTTCTCTTCTTTCCTTAAACAAAATACTTCTGTGATAAACTCCAAACCCCATTTGTGAGGTGGGGAGGAATTTTATTGGTTAAGTGCATAAACCATAGCCCTGAGTGTACTTATATTCTCAGAATATCAAAAGGTTCAGAATGTGCAGTATCCCCAGCTTAGTCATTACTTTGAAGGAAAGTCAGAACCTTTATATAAATGCATATTTACAGAAATCCTATGTAAACTTCTGTTGCTGTTTGATTTTTTTCCCCATGAGTTTATATGGGATAAAACTAAAAACACCAGATCCCTTCGACAGCTCGTGGTCACACATGCTGTTGTGCTTCTTCCATGTGGGCTTTGT
>NW_022103920.1:39784053-39785434 GCF_000313985.2 Echinops telfairi
TCTCACTCATAGAACCCTATGGGATAGAGTAGAACTTCCCGTGTGGGTTTCCAAGACTGTAAATCTTACAGGAGTAGAAAACCTCTTTGTCAAGAGGAGCAGCTAGTGAAATCAAGCTGCCACACGTTACGGCAACTCAGTGTTATTGTCTTCCTCCTAAATCTCTTGCTATGTGTTTAATTTCTAAGAAGAGGACTGAAGGATATAATATTTTAAATAACTTCTTACTGAAGTAAGCTAGGATTGGGGGTGGCGGGGAGCGGCGGGGTTTACTGACCCTTACCCAATATATTTATCAGTAAGAAGGTATTCAAAAATTTAACATGCCTGTCCTATTCTTAGACATTAAATACATAGCAGGAGATTTAATAGGAAGTCACATGCTGAGGTGCCTTAAAGGATAATACTGCTTTGAATTTTTAATGAAAAGTACATTTAAAGTATATTTCTTTGTGTGTTTTTTTTCATAATATAAAAAGCATTGTGATTGAGAGTGATTATACTGAAGACTGTAATTGAGATACAAACTGGTTAGGGGTGGGTGGGGTAAGAGGACACACATAGGCTGAGGGACAGTGAAGTGGCAGTAGGATCAGATTGTGGTCAGAAGCTATTTGAGTTTGCGTGGGGTAGAGGAATATGGACAGAGAGGTGGTGATTGGAGAGTGGGAGGGTTAAACTAAAGATTATGGATGGTTGTTGCTGGTAGTGACACTGACTTAAGTATGATCCTAGGAGTAAGTGGCTGAGGTCAGATTATGATTCAAACAGGAAGACATCCTTGGCAGCGTCAATCTTTCTCCATTTATCCTGTTAGCCATTGGTTCAGTGATGGGGGTCTGGTTTCCTTTGGTGGTCTCTACTGAAGGCTGCAGTGCTTGATCTTCATCAGCAAATGGCTTCAAATGCTTTTTGTTTTCCCCAAACAAGATTACTTCATTTGTACATTGCAGATTGTAAATAAACTTTCCTCCCATCCTGATGCTGAGTTCCTCACATAATCAAATTTCTTTCATTATTTGCTCAGTGTACTGATTGAATAAATATGGTAAAAACCCAACTTTGGTACACACCTTTCCTGATTTTTCCTTCTTCTGTTCTGAGTACAATTGTGTTATGATCTACATAGTCGAAAGCCTTTGCATTCAACAGTAAAACACAAGTAAACACCTTTTTGATATCCTCTACTTTGAGGCAAATTTATCTGACGTCAGCAGTGATGTCCCTCATTTCATGGTTTTTTTTTAATGTGTCTTGAATTTCTGGTAGCACCCTGTTAATGTATTGTTGGAACCACTGTTTTTTTTGTTTTTGTTTTTTTTAAACATTTTATTAGGGGCTCATACAACTGTTATCCCAATCCATACACACATCAATTGTG
>NW_022103920.1:39787063-39812776 GCF_000313985.2 Echinops telfairi
TTTTCCAGTCTAGCCTGTTGGGGCACCATGCCCTGTCTCCAATGTCCACCCTCATCGTTCCCTGGGGATCTTGCGACTCCCCTCCCCTGCTGTTCTGCTGCACCCCCCCAGTGCCCCGCCTCGGCGTGGTGGGGTCAGATAAGGCGCAATTCCCACACTGTGTCTCTGGTGTTGTCCCCCGCAGGGCCATGGGCCAGTGAGGGCGGAACCACTGTTGAATGATGCTCAGCAAAAACTTTACTTGCATGTGATATTAATGATATTGTTTGATTACTTCTATTTAGTCACCTTTCTTTGAAATGGGTACAAACATGAACTTGGCAAGGTCACTGTCTTCCAGAGTTCTTCACATTGGGAGTGAGTTCTTCCAGTGCTTCAGCTTGGTGAAACATTCAATTGATACTCTGTCAATTCCTGGAGCCTTTTTTTCCTGCTGATTTCTACAGTGCAGCTTGGAGTTCTTCCTTCAGTGCCATTGGTTCTTCATCATTTGCTGCTTCTCAAAATAGGCCGTGTTTTTCAACAACTGCTTTTTCATCCAAATTTCACGTTCCAGTCGCCTTGTTATCAACACATCTTGATTGCATAGTTGATTTCAGACTGAAGAAACTGATAGGATTATTCAATTTTTCATCACTGTCTAGTTGTTGGTGCATAAATTTGAATAATAGTTATATTAACAGAATTTCCTGGTATTTGGACACAGATTAGCCTATCACAGACAGCATTGTACATCAAAACAGATCTTGAAATGTTATTTTTGATTGTTAATGTAGCACTTATTCCCCTTGAATTTGTTAGTCCCAGCATAATAAACTATGTGACTGTCCATTTCAAGTCACACAGGATCTCCATCTTTGGGCATTTCATTTCATTTTTGACAGCTGCCAATTTTCCTGGAGTCATACTACTTCGTACATTCCGATTATTAATAGATGTTTATAGCTATTACTTCGTATTTTGCGTTTTGGTCCATCAGTAAATGAAGATCTGAAGGCTTACATCCACATCATTATGTGGGTGACTCTACTTTGAAGAGGCAGCTCTTCCTCAGTCATGTTTTGAGTGCCTTCTGCCCTGAGGGCCTCATCTTCCAGTGCTCTATTCGACAGTGCTCTGTGGCTATCCATGAAATTTTCAGTGGCTCAGAAGTAGACTTAGTCTTCATAGTCTGTTCCTTTCCGGAAGCTCCGCTTGACCCTGCTGTTATTTGAACTACCAGTGACATAGCTTCCAGCATCATAGCAACACGTAAGCCACAACAGTAGGACAAACGGCAGACAGACTGGTGGTGTGATGAACATGCGTGTGCATACATCTCCTTGTGCTGTGCTCCATACTTCTTTAGGAGTAAATACCAACTAGAGGGATTGGAAGGTGTGACTTTGTCTTATTGAGTATATCATGAAAGCTATTTTCTTGTCTGAACCATAAAGTTAAGTAAAATTTCAATTCCTTCATCATGAATTTGAAATTTGCTATTTTTAAGTTAATTGTTCAGTATTAACTCATGACTATTTTTATTTTAGGACTTTGTCATTACTCTTGTTGCCGCATTTTTATGGTTGGTGAGCTCTTCTGCCTGGGCTAAAGCTCTTACAGATATTAAAGTAGCTACTGGTCACAACATTATTCAGGAGCTTGAGCCTTGCGAGAAACAGCATTCAGGAGTGACTTGTTATTTCGACTCTGTGACCAGTATGGGATCCCTAAATGTATCTGTGGTATGTATATATGATTTCTAAATTTCTTTTGTTTCACTTAGAAAAGCCTTACAAGTAATTTAAGAAAAATAAAAGCTTTTTGTTGTTGCTTATAAAATAAATATTTGGACAAATTATATTGATTTTTATTTTTACTTGTCAGAATTTTTAAACTATATAGTGTTTACATTTATAATATTCATGGAAGCAGCAGTCAAGACATCAAACTATGTATATTACACTCAGCCAATCTAAAAGACTCCTTTCAACCAGGACACAGTATAACACTTATGATACACAGTATTTCTCTGGTTTCTTAAGGCTTCCTCACCCCCCACTATCATGATCCCAGTCTTGCCTTTCACTGCGGGCTAGACTGGAGAATGTGCACAGGTACAGGTAAGAGAGAAGAGCTCACGGCACAACGGTATCCAAGAACTGGAATGGGAATAGTGATACCACACTGGTAGGGGGAAGGTGGGGAGAGTAGGGGAGGAAGGGGGAACCAAACCGATCACAATAATCATCACATAACCACACACCCATACACCCTCCAGGGGAATGAACAACAGAAACCGTGGGGGTAGGAAGACGGCGGTTGGTGTGAGATACAGAATATTTATAATTTATCAAGGGATCATGAGGAGGGGGGTAGCTGATACCAAGAGCGCAATAGAAAGTAAATGTTTAGAAAATAATGATGGCAACATGTACAAATTTGCTTGATACAATTGATGTATGGGCTCTTAAGAGCTGTAAGATCCTCCAATCAAACGATCTCTTAATAATAAATAAATAAGACGCCTTTAAAATGTTAAAGTGTAAAGATGGCACTTTGAAGACTAACAAAGTCAAGAATTCAAACTTCTTGAGTTTGATCTGAGCCAGACCCACACCTAGTATTTTAATTTGCCTCATACACATACAAAATATTCAAGATCAAAGAAAAATTATAGTGACAGTGAAGAATGTGGACTACCCTGTGAACCCATTCTGTCTGGAATGTACCTTAGATGACGAGCAGATGACGAGACTTCATCTCACGTCCTTTGGACATGTTCTCAGGAGATACCAAACCCTTGAGAGGCCATCAAGCTTGGTAAAGTAGAAGGGCAGGGAAGAAGAGGAAGCTGCAGGACACGATTGCCAGTAGCTTCAACAGGAGGCGTAGGGACAGTCATGAGGACTGGGCAGTGTTTTGTTCTTTTGTACCCATGACCACTATGAGTAGGAACAAACTTGACGGTACCTAACAATGATTAACTTTTAGGGGTCCTGGTTAATTCACTTAAGGTGACAAAACTAATAAGTTGCAAGCCAACGTTTGAACTTAGAATTGACTTCTATAGCCTCCTCTGCATATGAAAAGTATGGATTGGTGTGTACTTGGTAAAATTTAGCGAATATTTACAAAATGTTAAGTATTTACCCGAGAATTTACCAAAATAGTACCACAATAAATAAATGTGCTATTAAAAATGTACTTACAGAATATCACATCATTAGCGTGACAGTTTTTTATGTGTAGAGGGTTCTGTCTTCAAGAAAATATTTTCAGTATATGAAGTCAGCACTGCTTTCTAAAGCAATTCACCCTATTTTTAAAAAAAGTTTATAATTTAAAAGTCATTGATTTTAGTTATATTGACAGTGGTGTGCATTGACGGTAATATATGAGAACAACAGTATCGGAAATAAGTCTTTGGTATAACAAGTGTACCAAAAGCTAGAAAGCATTTAGCCTTCAGTAGTAAGGTGGTAAGTACTCTCACAAACTTCTGATCCCACTCTTACCCGGCCACCATTTATAAAGGACTCTATTAAGATAGGTTCCTTCCAGTTTCATCATCCCTGAGACTCACTTCATATTGCCCGGTGTATATCTGGGAAGATGACTTTTCAGTTGACTATCACAGGTGAGAACGAAAGTTTTTCTGTGGCTCCTCTTTTTGCCACTTTGAATTAGGGGAGAAGACAGTAAGGGAAGAGGGGAAGGAGAGAACAAAAGGCAATAAACGAGGGCAGTTTGTCACCATTCCAAATGGGTGGAGGAAAGGGCAAGTCCTCACAAGAAGGACTATTGTTCCCCCACCCTGTGAAGCCTGAGTCTAAGAGCATATGTTAAAGGAGCATTTCCACTATCACAGCGCTTCAGTATGACCTGCAGAAATAGTTTCTACAGAATTCAAGCTTTTGCTTTAGTTCTGAAATTGTTTTCAGAGCAGGAGTTGGAAAATTTTCATTGGGAGTCATTTTAAGTCCAAATTTGGTACCTTAAAATATAGTCTTTTTTACTCCACTTTGTATAAAGTGTTGAACCTGTAGGGGTATAAAAAACAATCTATTTCCATTGAGTTAATTCTGACTCATGTTGAACCTATAAGATATGGTAGAATTGTCCCATAAAACTTCTGAGACTAAAATTTATGGAACCAGACTGCTCTATCTTTCTCCCACAGAGAAGTGGCTGGTGGGCTCAATCACTGAGGTGTTAGCAGCTGAGCACTTCTGGACTCCTTCAAGTATTTAAGAAAAAGCGCCAATTATTTAAGGGAAACTGGGATGGCAATTAATTTTTAAGCACATGTTAGATTTTCACATGTATTTTTCCCTCCCACAGATCATTGGATTTCTGAATGTGATACTTTGGGCAGGAAATGCGTGGTTTGTGTACAAGGAGACCAGCTGGCACAGTCCATCGAGTATTGCTGCTCCACATGGCCAAGGGGGCATTCCACCTCCTGCCGGAATGTGAGGAGAGGAGGAAATACATTGCATAAAACATGTCTGTATTATGACCTGTTGACAGCATCTTGAGAAGCAATTTTTTGTTTCTGTAATAAAATAAATGTATTTTTCAATAAATTGCTGGGTTTTAAATTTTGCTGCCTTTTTACTTAAACCGTGTGCCTTTCCTAGAGTTTGAGATGCAAATGTAGTCTCATGTAAATTTGCAACTTCAGGGCCTTATGAGTTGTTACACAATTTTATGTGAATAATACATTTCTTCACTAAGTTTTTTGCTTTCTGAAGTGTTTACACCTTAAACCTTAATGTTTATCTTTACTCAGAAAACAATTATATTGACATGTAATAGGAAAAAAACCCTTATTTGGAATATACACTACTCTAACTTTGTACAGATCATATATCTAAGACCTCTCTCTTTGTTTAAGGAAGTCTTGATTATGGAAATCAGATTTAGAAAAACTTCACTAAAAATTTGTATCTGACAATTGTTCATGTTAGGGAATTTTTTTAATTGCAAAGACTGGGTATATGCTTTATTTCTGTTTTTCTGAATGACTGCCATACTTAATAGGTGTTCCAAAAAGAGATTTGGAAATTTCTGATAGAGTTAAGTTTTAGCAGTTCTGTTGTGTCAGGTATAAGCTTTCATTACGCTGTTTGCTCAATAGGTGTGCTATGTGAGTAGATGAACATGAGTCACCTTGGCATTCTCATAGTGAGATTTGCTGTCCTTTGTTCTGTGCTACTTAAGCATGGATTGAGACCTTGTCCCCTTCCAAGTAAGATGAAATCAGACCCTGTTTTTGGCAGACCCCATTCAGTGTTCAAAGAAAATTAAGATTACTTTGGATGCATTTAATGGTTAGTCAATGAAGTTGCTATTTTCAGTTTAACATTGATATTGTGATCTAGATTTCATATTTCTTGTTCATTTTTATTTCACAATTTCACAAATGGATGATTAAGTAATTATGCATTGTAAACAAAGGAACCTAGGTGAGCTATATTATGGGTGCAGTTTTTATATGCACATTTGGGTATAGTTTGAGTACAGGGCTTACTCACAGTTTGCTTTCTAATCTTTTTGTTGTACAGGAATCCAGATCTCCTTGCAAATTGATTGTTTATATGTGAAGCATATCTTGCTATTGGCTTCTTTGTGTTGCTTTTGTTTATGACAATAATTGTCGATATGAGAATGTGTATCTTTTATGCAACCATCTTAATAAAAAAGTTGAATGAAAGTGTGTACTGGTTATCTTACAAAGAAACCTGCCTCTGAAAGGCATGAGTAATGAAAAATGGACTGCTTTTCAAAGCAGACTAAAATGTCACCCTTGTTTTCATTAATGTTTAACAAGTTGTCAAACTAAAACTGCTTTGGAGACTAGATTCATCCTTTTTTCTTTAAATGCTTGTTTGTAACTTTAAGGTTTTCCTGATAAACCTTTTTATGATGGTCTGATGAAGTCGCAGAGATGACTCGATACGTCAGAATGCATGTTCTGAAGCCAATCTGCCTGAACTTGAATCTCCACTTCCCTACTTACTAGCTAGATGTCATTGGTAGCTGCCAATAAGTCAGCTTCTGACTCCAGGTGAAACCTTGCGCTGGGGCCAGGCCAGGAGAGTTGTAGATGGGGCCATTATGATCTCTAGTGTTTCCATGTCCAGATTTTTCAGTAGATCTCTTGGTTTTTCCTCCTAGTCCAAGTCCCATTTTAGTGGAGAAGCTCTATGGAAACCTGCGTAGTAACAATTCACGGTCCCCACTGGTGTAGTGGCTGCACCAGGAGTGCTTCCTCCAGCAATCAGACGTGCATCTCTTGCTTGGAGGTGAGAATTCTACCACTGAACCACCGCTTACCCCACTAGCTAGTTAACCATCAGCAAATTGCTTAACTTCTGTGCCACAATGTCTTTACCTGAAAGATGGGTATAAGGAGAATATTGCTCTGAAAGAATGGTTATGAGGATGAATGGCAAAAAATGTGAAGTTGGTGGAACAGTATTCAGCATGTAGTAGGCACTCTACCTGTTAGCTGTCATTGAGAGCATCTAGACCCTCAGTTTGGAGTCCCTGGGGCTTGGAGAGGGGAGGGAAGAAAGAGCCAGACTAGTGTTGGCTAGAAAAAGGTGCAAACTTTGGCACTATGTGGATTCCTTATATTCATCAGAGCCATAGATGTTTAAGTGTGTTTTTCTACTGGGGGTGGTAATAAGGTCAATGACTTCTAAAGAATACAAGGGGGTACCCAGAAAAATTCAAAACACTCCCCCCTTCAGCTATGTATTTAAATTTTTCCACGAAACCATTTTCAAGGTACTGTCCATTACACTTACTACATTTGTCAAATGTGCTGTTCCATTCTTGGTGATCTTTATCAAACTCATCTGTTTGGATAGCTGATAGCACCTTCCTCGTTTTCTTCTTTTCTATGTCATCAAATCACTGCCCTTTCATGTCCTTCATCCATGGAAACAAAAAAGTCACATGGAGTGAGGTCAGGTAAGTAAGGTGCCTAGGGCAAGAGAGGCATGCTGGTTTTTACCAAAAATCACACACTGAGATGGCTGCGTGTGGCAAAAGGCAGTCTTCTCATCTGCCACAAATCAGGGCTTTTTGTGTCACTGTTAGGCAATTTTTTCAGAACCTTTAAATGGAAAGCTCGATTAGCAGTGTGACCTGGTGGAATGGACCTGCATATGTCGGGGTACCCCTCAGAAAACAAAAAAGCTGCTGGGCAGAGTTTTTGTATTAAGCATTTTTCCCGGTAAGCAAACAATGAGCAACTCTGAGCTAGTGCACTCAGTGGTGTCACCTGAGAAGGTTCTCTGGTCACTGTGAATTTTTTTGTAAAAGCAGTTTTGCTCAAACCTCGTGTTTTGTGATGGCTTATTTAAGAGAACAGTATATGGCTGTGAAGTTTTGTTTCCCTGTTTGGGAAAAATGCTGCAGAAACTTGTGATGTTGAACACAGTTTATAAGGACAGCACTATGGGAAAAAAAAGTGTACAAGTGGTTTTCTCATTTCAAAAAAGGTGAAATGTTGATCAATGACAAACCTCATGCTGGGCGCCTGTCAGCTTCCGAACAATCAGGGAAAAAAGCCAGAGTTTTCTATGTCAAAGCCCTTGACATGGTGTAAATCTAACAATGCAAAATTATTATAAAAGAGAAACCCTGCCTTCATAAGTGTATGGACCAATGTGAGGATATTTTGAAAAACAATAGGTGCGCACTTCTGTGTTTTTGTTTCAAGGTTCCTGTGGTTCTATAGCAATATTTTTTGACTTAGCCTTGCCAATGAGTTGGATTTGACTCATTGGTAATGAGTTTGGTTTTGGGTTTCTATTGCCCTTATTCTTGCAAATACATGATGTTATTGGACTAATACCAATCTGATCATTTTGAAATAGGGACCTTGATGTGGTTTTTACTCGTATTTTTTCTGATTGCTATTCACATTAGTGATATTTTTAATACGGCCCATTTAGGTTTTTTATGGTGTTTTGCTTTTTCCTATTGATTTGAAGAGTTCTATATATTTGTGTGGATCATAACAAACTAGAAAGCCTTGAGAAGGATGGGAATTCCAGAACACTTCGTCGTGCTGCTGTGGAACTTGTACATGGATCAAGAGGCAGCTGTGTGTGGAAGAAACACACCAGCCTGTGTGATCATGAGGTTTCAATGGGATCAGGCATCAAAGACCCAGAACAAAAAAAATCGTATCAATGTGAATGAAGGGGAGTGCTGAGTGGAGACCCAAAGCCCATCTGTAGACAATTGGACATCCCTTGCAGAAGAGACACAAGGAAGAGACAAGCCAGTCAGGGTGCAGTATAGCACTATTGAAACAACTTTCCTCTAGTTCTTTATTGCTTCCTTCCCTCCCACTATCATGATCCCAATTCTACCACACAAATCCTGCTAGACCAGAGCATGTACATGGATACAGATAAGAACTGGAAACACGGAATCCAGGACAGACAAACCCTTCAGGACCAATAATGAGAGTAATGATATTAGGAGGGGAAGGGGAAGGTGCAGGGAGAAAGGGGGAAACGATCACAGTAATTTACATATAACCCCCTTCCCTGGGGGATAGACTACAGAAAAGTGGGTGAAGGGAGACATCGGTTGTGGGATTTCTCCAAAGTTGTCTCCCGAAATATATGCCAAACCTAGCTGCCTGCTACACATGGCAAATGACTATATACTTGGACGTCAACAAAAGCAGGTCAGACTTTATTCTCCCTGGGGGTTATCAGCCATCTAAAGCAATCAGACTGTATAGTCCCATTCTGAGTAGGGCCACTCCTGATAAGGATAGTAGATTGTTTTTCTGAAGGAGAGCCCAGGGGCATCAAGCCCACTCAAGGGTGACTAAGGTTAGGCTGCCATATTGAGTCTAGGGTCCGCCCATCTTGTCACATGTATATCCCTAGTCCTTCCCCTTCTTATTGCATGTACACCCCTAGCTCATTCCTTTCCTGTCATGCTTATGCCTATTGTACAGCCCCTTCCTGTGACACGTGCTTACCTGTAATCACGCCCCTTAAGCATATATGGGCCTTGGCCATAAATAGAGACTCTCCTGCCCTCTCTGCCCGCACTGTGCATGGACCTGGCTGGTGAGATCCTGGCCATTCAGGAGGTGAGCATGCTCCTATGAAATGTGTCTGACTCCTTTATTTTACCTTCTCTTCTACCTCTCTTATTCTCTCTGACTTTACTATAATCTTTATATATCATAACCATACAATTGCACCTTATCAGACCTGTGATACAGTTGTTAGGGGCTGGTTTCCCCCACAATCGGTTAATGTAAGACATGAAAAAATAACAATTTATGAATTATCAAGGGTTCATGAAGGAAGGAGAGTGGGGGGGGAAATGAGTTGATACCAAGGGCTCAAGTAGAAAGAAAATGTTTTGAAGATGATGAAGTCAACAAATGTACAAATGTGCTTGACACAATGGATGGATGTATGGATTGTGATAAGAGGTTGAGCCCCCAATAATGATTAAAAAGGAAAAAAAGAGGCAGTTGTACAAACAAAACGGGAATACTACATGGTTTAAAATCGGGAAGTGTGTCAGTTGTATCCTCTCACCATACGGAATCAATCTGTGTGCAGAGCAAATCATCAGAGGCTGGCTTATCTGAAGAACAATGTGCCATTAGGATTGGTGGGAGGCTTACTAATCTATAATGCACACATGCTACAACCTTGCTGCAAGTGAGAAGGACAGAACCAAGTCAAGTCAAAAATGAAAGCATGGACAACTTTTCAATCTCCTTTTATCGGGAAGAATTTTGTTTTCTTTCCATTGAATTGTAATTCATACTGAAGTTTGCAATCCTTGGTCTTTATCAGCAAGTGCTTCACATCCTCCTCGCTTTCAGCAAGCAAGGTAATGTCATCTGTATATGATTGTTGTTAATAAGTCTTCCTTCAATCCTGATGCCTCGTTCTTCAGATAAACCAACTTCTCTTCTTATTTGCTCAGCATACAGAATGAATAAGTATGGTGCGAGGATACAACCCTGAAGCACACCATTCTGGATTTTAAATCATGCAGTATGCCTTTGTTCCGTTCCCGTAACTGCCTCTTGATCCATGTACAAGTTCTGCATGAGCATAATGAAGTGTTCTGAAAGTCCCATTCTTCTCAAGGCTATCCATAGTTTTTTATGGTCCACACTATCGAATGCCTTTGCATAGTCAATAAAACAAGTAAACATCTTTTTTAGTATTCTCTGCTTCCAGCCAAGATCCATCTGACATTAACCATAATATTGCTTGTTCTACATCTTCTTCTGAATCCAGCCCAAGTACCTGGTAGCTCCCTCTCGTTTACTACTACAACCATTGTGGAATGATCTTCAAAAAAGCTTTATTTTTTCAGCAAAAGTTTGTTAGTAAATGTAGCATATATACCAAAAAACCTATGAAGTGTGCACGTACAATTCTCAGACCACACAACAGAACATTGCCAATGTCCTGCAAAAGCCCCACACTCCCCTTCCCAGATTGTATCCCCACTCCTAATCGTGCACTAGTATCTCCATTTCTTTGAGCTTTTAGCACCTTAAATAATATGTACTTTTTATTGCCTGCTTTTAAAGTTTCTAAAGCGCTCAAGTTTTCTTTGGCTTACTTTCTAGACTCACCTTTTTTTTTTAATGCATCCATGCTGATGAATGTAACTGTAGTTTATTAATCTTCACTGATGTCACATCATTGTATGCACACACTTTAGTATACTATCACTTATGTGCCCATTCCTATTGATGGGCATTGGGGCTGTTTGGGGATTTCAGCACTGCTCAATGCAGGAGAATTGTCGGCTTGCAGGGGTCCGCCAGTGCACCTTTGGTAAGTGTCAGCAAACCAGTTTACACTCCAGGCAGGAGTGGGTGTGGGGCCCATGGTTTCACAATCTTGTTTTACTATTTAAATTTTCCCTGATAATAAGGTTAACATTGTTTCCTCATCATATTATTTCTGTAAAATTACTGGTTTTACTTTTTACCTCTTATTGATTTGCTGTAGTTCCATGATATGATGGATACTATTAGTTTGCTTATGTGCCTCATAAATACCTTTTCCCATTTTCCCCTATATTCTGAAATAATCTGTGTAATATGGGAACTGGTCATTCTTTGAATGTTTGTTAGAAATAACAGATGATACTCCCAGCGCCTGAAATCTTTGTGGAAAAATTTAAATACCGATTCAGTCCCTCTTGTGATTATATGACTACTCAGATTTTTTTTTTTCTTCAGTTATATTTTTCCAGGAACTTTTTCCATTTCATATGAATTTTTAACTGTATTGGCAAGAAGTTCATATATACTTCTAATATCTGTAACATTGAAAGTTTTATCTTCTTTCATTTCTATTTGTTTTCCATTTTTCAACTTATATAAACATTTTGTTAATTTGATTCATCTTTTCAAAGGATCGTGGTTTTTACTCTATTGAGCCTTGCTATTTTACTTTTCTTTCCTTAAGTTGTGCTCTTTATCTCTTTCTATGCATTTGTTTTGCTTGCTTTTTGTTCTGAACTTGAGATGGCTGTTGAGCCCGTCTGCCTTCATCTCTCCACCTTTTAGGGAGTTCTTATGTTTGGTTTATATACAGGCATATCCTGGATTATGAATCAACTGCACTCCTAAATCTGTCTATATTAAATTTGTATGTAAGTCAGAGCAGCTAGCTATAGCTTGCTTGCATATAACATCAGCTAGTTAAATGTCTCAGTATATAGCATATGGTATACCTTTCTATGAATTAAACAATTTAGACTTCCAGTACACTCAGATATCTTCAACATACTACCAAAAGGTCAAGCATGCTGCCACTTGAGCCCGTTCCTGCTCAGATTGACCCTGATGGGCAGGGTAGAACGGTAAATCTCTAAAGAAGCAGCCTGCCACAGCTTTCGTTGTGGATCACGAATATAATAATAACAATAGAGTTTTTATAAACATTGCAAAGTAGCATCTGTTTGGTATTATGAATCATTGTATGTATCTCAGCATTTGAATACAAGCGATTTTACAAGGATTAGCTCCTTCATAACTGGGTTGTGTGAGACTGCCTGTATAGATTTCCGCTGTACTTATCAGAGGAATGGGGTTAAAGTCCGTCAGGGCCATCTTTTAGATGCGAAGTCCTCCCTTTTATTTTTTGATTACTGAGCTGCCTTTTTAATCAGTGAGGTGGAGGAATGACTCACTGGGAAAAACATGCCCTATTATTGTCACCTCACTCATTGTTTTCCGCCTAGTTAGCACGATGAGCCACAGGTGTCAAAATAATCATCAGACATGTGGAAATAGTTTTGACCAAACATTTCCCTTCTCTGGGGCCTCAAACCAAAATCGTCAACGTGTAAGTTTTGTTTAGATCAAAGGTTGTATTCATGCTCCTGATTTTACCCATGGCTGAGAGAAGATAACCGGAGGTTCTAACCCCACGGAATTGCAGCATTCCAGATACAACTCGCTTCATAAATAAGATCCGAAGTGCAGCGAACTGGAGAGTCGGGGCCCAGTCACTCAGAACCTCAGAGAGAGTCAACGGGACTCCCATTCAGCTTCCTTCCCCTACTCCTCAACCCTTTGGTGGGGTTCTGGGTTGGGACGTCTTGGTTGTTGATGAGACTATACACAGCCAAAAGGAACCCAAATCAAACGGTTGGTCCCAAAACAACAAAGCAAGGAAGGTGGGTAAAATTTTCCTCAAAGTGAATAAAATCCCAACCGGTTTTGAAGTGGTGCCCCCCCATTAACAGAAACTCACCGCTCCGTAAGGGTCCTATCTAGTCTTTTCAAACTACTGTTGTCACTTTGACTCCATGGAGACCGATCCTGCCCTGGTTGGCCACTAACTAGCAAGCTGAATTAGCTAGAAGTACTGCTGAACTAGCTGGAAGCTATCACAGGTGCATTCCACACCGCCCAGGCTAATTCACTGGGTGTCCCATGAAACCAGGGCCCTCAACCTCCAAGCCAAAGACCCAAATCCCATTAGGTTGTAGGGTGTGCACACACGCAGACTCATTGCTACTTTTTAAAAATCACTTTTGTGGAACTCCGGTACTCAACCGAATCAGTACTCGACATAATCGGATTTCGACACGAAATGTCGAGAAAATTTTGCATCGGAGCTCGAACAAAACATGGGACTCTGACCCAACACACGTGATTCTTGTAAACAAAAGCAGGGCGTGTTTCGGTCAACCGCCGTTAGTTGGCGTTGTTAGTACGCATTGTTTAAAACTTTTGCAGCTATGTTCCAAGCATTTTGCTATAATTCTCTTAGTTTTTGTAGCTTTTTGTACTGTTTTTAGGTAAAAAAAATATGGGTCCTAAGAAAGCTTTTTGAAAAGAATCATCATGATAAGGAACCAGTTAACTATGTTATCGATGTTGTTGATAATTTAGTAAACCCTTTTAGAAAATAGTAAAGGAAACGCCAACAGCAGACTGCATTCCATAGATTTTTTTGTTTGTTTGTTTGTTTAGAGAAAGCCAGCCAGGTGCTAGTGAAAAAAGGCAAAGAAGGGGGAGAACTACTGAAAAGCAGCTCCCAGTTGATTTGAGGGAAGGGGATTCATTTCCCTTCCGAACAATGACTCTCTCCATCCCTCCTCTCCACATCCGTGTCCACAGATCCAGATCCTCATCAATCTCAAGGTACGGGTCATACTGTAGTTAAGACTTTTTAAATTATGTGTTTCTTATTTACATTATATTATTTAACTCTGAATTTATTTACTTTGAAATTTCTGTGCAATGTTTTGTATAAAAAGGCAAGGTTAAGGTAAAAACTTGACGGTCGAGAACAAATTATTTTTCAGTTATTTCTTATGGGAAAAATTGATTCCGAACTTGACTGCATTGCGTCTTGCTCTTTCTAGAACGGATTAGTGTTGAGGTCTGGGGTTCTACTGTACAAGGTGTGGTAGTTGTAAAGGTTTTTGGGGCACGAAGCGGAATTAAAGATCCAATTGGTAAAGTTTTAGAAGCAGGCTTTATTGAGAAGCTTGCGGACGGGTTCAATAACTCACGTATTGAGCTAATGAAACCGCGCGAGGGGATTTCTGGCTGCGTTTTTATATCCCCTGGTGGCAGGCACAGCTGCATACAGGGACTTCAAAGGGAAGCACTCATTAATTTTATCTATAGGTCCGGGATGGGTGGAATAAACACATCTTCAAGGGATGCAGGGAAGTGGTCGTTAATCTTATCTATAGGTACCGGGGTAGGTGAAGTAAACATCTTCAAAGAACATTCTTTCTCGGGGATATCTGGTTTTCAGCGAGGGGAGGGGAGGCCGATGTGAGGGAGGCCCATGAGAGGTGAGTTCTGAGAACCAAGAAGGTGCCGGATTCAAAATGGAGTCCCTTGTGCCAAGACCAGGCAGTAGTTACATAATCTGGTGTCAATTTGAGACTATTAAGAGTGAAGTGGAGTTTAGCCTGTCAATCAGGTCACAGCATAATGACCTCATTTGGAGGCGCTATGAAAGCCAGATCCACTCTCTGCTTCATATTCCTGATGACAAGCCACATGGAGCTATATTGACAGAGCCAGCGAAGTCCTATGAAGACCCATTCCAGTGCTGAGATGCTTCCACCGCTACTGGATTCACATTACTTTCCTCCCACTGGCTTGTGATCTTCCTGAATTCAGCATCATTACATGACTGCATGAGTCTAAAGAGGAATTTATGGACTAATATTGACATGGGGTGATATTGGACTTGTGGACTTGATCTGAACTGGCTTGGGATTTTTTTTAATGATACAATTGCTCTTTGATATAAAGTTCTCTCTTACACACATGAGTGCCTCTGGATTTGTTTCTCTGGTCAACTCAGACTAACACACA
Organism: Echinops telfairi; assembly: GCF_000313985.2. Taxonomy (NCBI): domain Eukaryota; kingdom Metazoa; phylum Chordata; class Mammalia; order Afrosoricida; family Tenrecidae; genus Echinops; species Echinops telfairi. The sequence goes on from NW_022103920.1 coordinate 39,801,930, forward strand.
AGAGAGCTTCAAAAAGTTCATGAGAAAATTCCATGATCTTTTAATCCACAACTTTTTAAAGCCCTTTCATATTTTGGTTATTAATTTCTTATTGAGTATATAGGTTATTTTCCTTTGTTCTATTGATATAGGGTATTAACTGATTGCCTTTCTAAAATTGAACCCTGGCTGCATTTCTGGAATAAATCTCACGTAGTCATAATATAAGACTCTTTTAATATGATTGGATGCTGATGGCTAGTGTTTGAGGATGAGGGGATTTTTGCATCTGTTTAGAAGAGATCAGGGCCTTTGGTGTCAGGGTTATGTTGCTTTGTAAATGAATTAGACTGTATTCCTTATCTATCATTTGCAAGAGTTTAAACAGTCTTGGTGTCAATTCTTCTCTAAATGTGTGGTACAATTCCCAGTAAAGCCATCTACTCCAGGACTTTTTCTCATGGAAAAGTTGCTGATCACGGATTTGCTCTCATCACTTGCTATGGGTCTGTTGTGACTTTCCAGTTTGGATACATTCTGTGCTTCTAAGGATCTGCCCACTTTATCTAAGTTATCCACTTTTAGTTATATTTTTATGAAGGCTTTATAAACGTAAAGATCAGTAAGAACTGCATCTTGTGGCAAACAGTAGAAAATCCATGTTTAGTGATTTAGATCGTGTATCATGGAGCCAAATGCTTTACCTCGGTAAGTGAACAGATAGACGCATTGTGTGCTCATACTAACATACACAGAGAGCTCAACTTTGTCAGACGCTTCTGACAGTTTAAATAAGGTGCATTCTAATCATTCACCATTGCATTGGCGGAGTGGAGGTTATCGGTGACCTTGACAAAGATTGGATTGTTTCAGTGGATTCTTGGGAACAACAGCCTAATCAGAGTAGTTCAAGAGGGCATGGTTTGAGGGGAGAAAGTGAAAACGAGAAAGTAGGAATAACTCTTCTGAGATGTTGCTGCAAAGTGGAGCGTAGAAATGGGGCAGCTAGAGGGGGGTTGGGGATCGAATGGAGTGTATTCATAAGCCGTGGAAAGGAATAGGTTACACCTTTTCGAGTTCTGAGGTGGTGCAAAAGGAGCCCTGGTGGCATAGTGGCTATGAGTCGGGCAGCTAACTTCAAGGTCCACAGTTTGAAACCACCAGCAGCTCTACAGGAGCAAAACAGAGCTTTCTATTTCCGTGGAGTTAGTCTTGGGAATTCCCAGTTCTATCCTGTCCCATAGGGTCTCTGTGAGTTCTACCCTGTCCTATAGGGCTGCTCACAGTTGATGGCTGTGAGTTTGGTTGAATTTTGGGTGGTGCAAAGCACTCGGTCACTAATTGAACATCTGGTGGTTCAAACCCACACTGAGGTCCTTAGAAGAAAGGCCTGGCGATTGGTTTCTGAAAGTTCACATCCAGGAAGACTGATGAAGCACGGTTCTGCTCTGGAACAGAAGGTGCTGCCATGAGTCAGAATGAACTGTTGGGGGTGGGGGTGGGGAGTGGTTGGTTATGTGATAACATGGGTGTATTTCAGAATTAATGCTAAGTGAAAACTGCAAATTATAGAAGATTAAATTTAATACACTGTTTTATTAAGCTCAAAAACAAGCAAAAGCACTCCAATATCCACCTTTGGTTAAAAAATGGCACAATGAATATCTTCAAGGGATGTGAAAGGTAAATGAAAGTACAAGGTAACAGTTGATAAATGCGAAAACGGGCACTCCCGCCACTCACAGACCTTCTCTAGAAATCTCCTTGGTTGATGCCTAACCCTGGTGGTGTAGCGATTACATTGGGCTGCTAACCTCAGGTCTGCAGTTCAAAACCATCAGCTGCTCTGCTGGAGAAAGATGAGGCGTCCCAGCCCTGAAAACAGTTACAGTCTCGGAAACCCCCAGGAGCGGCTCTCCCCCGCCGTCGAGGTCACTGAGTGTCAGAATCGAGTCGAGGGCAGCAAGTTAGGGACATGTGGTGTTTTGTGATAGGACTGAGAGAGGCTGCAGAGCAGGTGAAAGGTTCCTAGGAGGTGAGGCGGCGAGACGGAACATTGAAGTTGTTGGTCTAGGCAGCTTCGTGGGAACGGGGCGAATACTCGGGGGACGTGAGTGTGTCGGGGTCAAGGTTATCTCGTCGAAGAGCTTCTGCGCAGACTGCTGAGCCGGGGCTGAGGCGGAAGGAAGCATTTTCCCCGGTGAATACCTGTCGGGAGGGTTCCGGTAAAGCGGCACCGCGGCGACGCGGCTTAGGGAGTTCGGAGTCTGTGTTGATCGGAGGTCTCGGGCAGTTGTGCGAGCTTCTCAGCTTTGGGTGGCCGACCTGAGACACGGTAGATCGTTAGACCGCAGGACCGGCACTTGGCAACAACAGGTGCACTGGAAACGGGAGGCCCAACTGGCGCCCGCTCCGTGCCTCTGCCTCCATGTGCCCCGCGCCGGCGCCTGGAGCCGGAGTCAGAGGGTGACGGCGGGTGAGCGGCGGCCCGTGAGCCGTCCACCCACCCGGCAGACAGCGAGCCCGCGCAGGCGCCAGAGCACCACCCGACACCTCCTTCCCTGCGTGCTGACTGCTGCGTCTCCGGAGGGGATTCTGGGAAATGTAGTTCCAACGTCACTCAGAGGGCACGCAGCTCAATAAGGAGAGCACAGAGGCCAGTGTGGCCAGACGCGTGAGCATGGAAGTGGGGGACAGTGGTGGGGTCACAGACACGTATTGGGACCAGGTCACATGGGGTCTTGTAGGGAGGGACCTGGGCTTTCACACTACTGTAGGGTTTTGAGAGAAGCAGTCTTTATTCCCTTTAGAAAGAGTAATGAGTTGCTAATGGTAGCTCAGTATAACAGGTAACCCTGAAATACCCGCTCTGTAAACAGTGACAGTGTGGAAGAAAACATCAGAAATCGATGAATAATGGGGCATTCAGGAGAAAACTAAGTTAGACCTTCATATTATTCAACCTAAATAAATTCCAGATGGATTAAATAAGCAAATGTTTGGTGAATCAGCAAAGTAAAAACACAAATGGCAAGTTAACTTTCCTGGGACGTAGTGTCATCCAACACATATTTACTCAACATATATTCAGTGCCAAGTAGGAGCCTTGGTGGTGTAGTAGGCTGCTCACCGAGCTGCAAAGCACAAGGTTGTTGCTTCAAACCCATCAGTCACTGCCCGGGAGAAAGATGCGGCTGTCTGCTCTTCTAAATGTCAAGTTTCAGAAACCCTAAGGGACAGCTCTGTTCTGTCCTGTAGAGTGACTATGAGTCAGAATCAGCTGAATGGCAGTAAGTTTGGTGTTTGGTTTAAGTGCTAGGTACTTTACTAGATGTGGGAGAGACAAATATGATTAATATGCTAATTCTCACAATTGGGAAGTCTATAGTCTTGTGGATAATTTTGCAACATATACATCCAAACCCAAATCGCACTGAACACCTGGCAGTTTTGAATTTTGAACCTTTTGGATCTCATCACAATGCATATGTTCAATGGTAACTTATTTATCTTTTTAATACTTGATCATCATCTTCATTTTGAGCCATTTTCAATATAATCTGAGATCATTTCTCAGTCATTCAATTGGTTTGAGTTGAACTCTGTGTTTTCATACCTGTTCCCCAAGATGGCATATGGATTCAGGGAAGCTTCCTTTTTTGTCAGTCTTAAAAGGCACCTACCAGGTCCCATCTGCCCCTGATGGCTTTGTTCATTCGGTCTGAGGTGAGGTCCCACATCAGCCCCTCCTCAACCCACTCTCAACTCACTCTCACTCCAATAAATGCTGGTTGAGTGACATGGGTTCTTGGGTCCAGGAATTGGGAGTTAATTTTCTTCATCTCCTTTAGACTCCTCCAAGTCTGTCTGTGTGCCTTCAGTTACCACCACCTTGTGTGTTTAAGAGGACATTTATTAAGTCTAATATGAGACAAGGACAAGATATACAAGAGACATATCATCCAGATGTGGGAGACCATTAGCCCAAGGTCCAAGGTTTGTTGGTTTGTTTTGTTTTATTTTAGATACTAAGCTTTGAAAGGGTCATGGGGGATCAAAGAAAACTGTCCCAAGAACATAGTTGGTGACAGATCGTTTTATTGGAACTCCTGTGGATAAGGGGCCATGACTGGGACACGTACATTAAGCTAGATGGGAGAGCTTACAATACTGGTCCAGGGGTGTCCCCGAGGCATTCACAGCAAGACTCGTGACTATGTGGCCCCCAGTACGGTGATATCCGTTAAGCACAGGAGAGCCCCAAAGGGAGACTGGCCTCCCTGGGCCAAAGGGGTGAGTGGTGGTGGAAACGCTTTCCAATGCCCTCTGACCAGGGCAAGACCATTCACATCCTTGGCCAGTAGTCAGAAGGATTTCGACAGAGTCGTAACGCACGGGCCATCCCCGCAGGAAGTTTCTGCAATGGTCAGAGGCTGCGAGACTGGAGCATTTGCTCAGGCTCTTGCTGCCTGTACACACATCACCCGTATTTCTATCACACTACTCACCCAGGGAGGAGACAAATGCTTTCTGTCCTCAGGTCCTCAGAATATCTGGAGCTCTATCATCTCTTAAGGAGTCCTGGTGATTTCATGGGTTATGCATTGGGCTGCTAACCCCCAGCCAGCTATTCGAGCCCACCAGCTGGGCGACAGGTGAGGCTTTCTACTCTGTCCAGGAGGTCACTGTGACTCGGAACCAACTCAATGGCCGTGAGTTTGGTTTGACTTTTATCGTCTTGTAGGAGCCCTGATGGCACTGTCGGGTAAGCACTGAACTGTAACCTCCCCTTCTGGGGAGAAAGATCAGGCTAGCTGCTCCTGTGAGGATTTACAGCCTTGGAAACCGATAGAGGGTCACTGTGATTTGGAATCAACTCAATGGCAGAAGATATCTCTTGAAATGGTTAAATGTTGACAAATTCTTTTGGGTAGAGTGACTCTGTATTCCTTCCATTTTCTTTGACGTTTCCTGCGTCATTCAATAGTTTGTCCATAGAACCTTTCAATATTGTAGCTCAAGACCCCTGCCCCCTTGGTTCTTGTAGCTGGCTATAGGCTGAACATACCCTTCTTTTTGGTTTTCTAACTCCAGGTCTCTGATCTTGGCTTTGTCTGCTCACACTGCCCTTTGGAAACTTCTGGTCACTTGTTTTTATTCATTATGTCTTCCCTGTGCTTTAGCTGCTCTATAATTAAGAGCAAATTTCAGAGTCTCTTCTGATATTCACTTTGATGGAGTGTTCCCCGCCCTGTGTTCCTAATGCCCTTTTGCTTTCTTGATGTATCATGTTTTTGATGCCATCCCACCGCTTGTCAGGCCTTTTGTCATTAGTGAGTTTATTCCTGAGATGCTCTTGAAATTCAGTTGGGAAACTCAAGGTCGTCTTTTACCTCTCATGGACTTCTTTTCATTTCCTTCAACTTCAACCTGGATTTACATGTGAGTCCTTGATGGTCTGGTGTACGTCTGTCTCGTTTTGGCTGCTGACATTGAGCTTCTCCATCCTTTCCCGCAGAAGTCGTCTCTTTGATTCCTTTGTATTTCATCTAGTGGAGTCTATGTGTATGGTCACGGTGTATGTTGTTGAAAAAAAAAAGTTGTTGGTTTTTCAAAATTCTACCATGAGATCTCCTCCTGGTTTTTATCACGATGGCCATATTTTCCTACACTGCTACTTCCTCTTTGTTTCCAACTTTCAAATTCCAATGACCAGTAATCAACATATTGGTTGCATGTTGATCAAACTTTCAAATTCCAATGACCAGTAATGCAACATATTGGTTGCATGTTGATCAATCTCAGACTGAAGAAGTAAGTCGAATTCTTCGATTTCATCACCGGTTTTAGTGGTTGGTGTGCAAGTTTGAGCAATAGCTATATTAAATGGATTTCCTTGGATGTATGTGGCTCTGATCCTATCGTAGACAGCCTTGTACTTCAAGATAATCTTGAAATGTTCTTGTTGACAATGAATAGGAAACCATTCCTCTTGAATTTGTCATTCTTGGCATAATAAAACATGATTATCTGATTCAAAAAGGCCAATTTCCGCTTACTAATATTTAGAAATTTATCATTATGCATTGCATTTCTTTTTTTACTACTTCTGATTTCCCTAGATTCATACTTTGTACATTCCAAACATTGTTAATAGATCTGCAGCTATTTCTTCTGCTTTTGAGTCATGCCCCACCAGCATATGAACGTCTGAAAGCTTTAGTCTACCCATGTCACTATGGTCTATTCTACTTTGAGAAGGCAGCTCTTTCTCCATGGTGTTTTGAATGCCTCTGACCTTAGGGGCTCACTTTTCCAGTACTGTATCTGACAATGTTCTGATGCTATTGATATTCAGCATATCAGACAATGCTTCACTGCTATTCATAAGGTGTTCCATGGCTAATTCTTCAGAAATGGACATCTTATCCTTTCCTCATAGTCTATTTTTAGTCTGGAAGCGCCACTGAAACCTGTTCACCTTGGGTGACCCTGTTGGTACTTGAAATACCAGTGACATAACTTCTAGCATCATAACAACATGCAAGCCACCACAGTACGACCAATGACAGACAAGTGTTGAGGCTGAAAGATGATCTCAGGACAATAGTTTCAGGAGTTCACCCAGCCTGAATAATCCTAGAAAGTCTGAATTCAATGAAATTTAAAATTCTGCCCTGTATTAAAATCTAATTTTAAATAAGATATCTACAACAAAAATTAGCCTAAATAGGAAAATGCTGAAAGCTGTTTTTTGAAAATCAGCGACCAAGTTCAGATGCCTGCTGCCATGGGCCCTAATCAACATTTTGTGAAGCTTTATGCAGCACAACAAGGAGCCCTGGGGACAAGGTGAGTTGCACCTTGGGCTGCTAACTGCAAGGTCAGCCGTTCAACCCCACCAGCCACTCTGAGGGAGAATATGGTATTACATAATTTTGTGTCAACTTGAAGTGTAGGGGTGGAGTCTAGCCTGTCAATCAGGTCACAGGGTGCCTCCTGTGGGTGTGACCTCCTTATAAGGAGGGTCCTGGGAACCTCTCCCTCTCTCTCTGCTTTCATCTTCCTGTTGAGGAGCCATGCTGACACCCGTGTGGGCCCTGGAGACTGCCGTTGGATCCACAGACTTTGCACCCACTGACCAGGGTGTCCCTGCATTCTGCACCATTGTATGTGGTCTCATGTGTCTGAAGAGGACCTGAGTTGGACAGGGCTGGGATGTTTTATCGATAAAGAAGCACAAGTACTTCTCTCTATAAAGCTCTTCCTTATGCACGTATGAGTGTCTCTAGATTTGTTTCTCTAGTCAGCCCAGCACAACACAGAGAAAGATGAGACTTTTGCTCCTGTAAAGATTTGCCATCTCAGAAACCTTGGGAGCAGTTTTCCTCCACCTGAGTGAGTTTCTGTGAGTTGGAATTTATTTGGTGGCAGTAGGTGGCATTGAGTTGCAACTCAATGCATCAAGATGATTAAACATATAAAGTTTGAAAAGGAGAAATAAAACTGCCAGTATTTACAGATGATGATAGAAAATCCCCAGAAGAACTAGAAACAAATTGCCAGACATAATAGAGATCTAATAAAATCAATACTAGGAAAACCAATGCCTCTTACATATATAAGTCAATTAGAGTACATTTTTAATATGCCATTTACAAAATCACCAATCTGTAAAAGTCTTAGGGAAGAAAATTGAACACAAAATGTGCAGAATATATTAATAGAAAAATTTAAACATTACCAAAAAAAATTGGCAAATATATGAAGAATAAAAATCCCAAGTTGCTGAATAGGAACTCTGTCATAAACATCAATTTTCCCCAGTTGATCTTTAGCTGTAATATAATCAATTATAGTAAATCCCAGCTGAGTTTTTTTTAAAGGTGAGAAATTGATTTTAATATATGTGGAAAAACAAATAGTAAAAGATAGCTAAAATAGTTCTAATGAAAATAATAAACTGTGGGAATTCGTTCATCAACTATAGTGATATTAAGATAGTGTGATACTGAAACAGGATGAATTGACTGTGCTAGTCTGGGTAGACTAGAGAAACAAATCCATGGACACTCCAATGTGTACTCCTATGTGTACAAGAGAGAGTTTTATATAAAGGGTCACTGTACATTAAGAAAGCATCCCAACCCAGTCCAGCCCAAGCCCGTAAGTCTGATGTTAGCCCATATGTCCGAAACCAATCTAGAAAGTCCTCTTCAGACTCACAAAACACATGCAGAGAACCAAATACAGGACAATCGCAGGCCAGTGGGTAGAAAGTCTTTGGATCCAGTGGTGTTGTAAGCATCTCAGCGCTGACAGGGGTTTCTGTGTGGCTTCTCCAATTTCCAGAACATGGGGTCTATCGGCATATTGCCATGTGTCTTGTCAGTAGAGCATCTTCAAGGGAGTGAGCTGTGAATAGAGTCTCCAGGGGAGTGAACTGTGAGAGAGAGAGAGTCTCTCCTGCCTTCAGGGAGGAAAATCAGGATTTCCTAGAATTATCAGGAAAAGGCCATGCCTACACAGAGGCCTCATTAACTATGATCCGATTGACAGACTAGACTCCACTCCTTCACTCTTAATCCTGTCAAGTCCCAAATTGACACCAGATTATGTAACTGCCACATTGACCAATGGATAGAAGAGAGAGTGCAGAATCAGACCTATGCGTATTTGAAACTTTAATATGCAGTAGAAGTAGAGAAATGAAGAGTGGAAATCCTGTGTAACAAATGGGCTGAAAAACTGGTTATCCACATAGAAACCTGAAAAGAGACCTTCCTTCCTACTAAATGCAAAAATCAAGCCTAGGAAGATTAGGAATTTGAAAGTCAAGTGCAAACTTTAGAACTTTTGAAAGGAAACATAAGTCTTTCTGATCTTAGAACAGAGGAACATTTCATAAAAAGGACACAAAAGTAGGCTAATCATAAAAGAAAACATTCACAAAATTAGATAAATTAAAAGTAGTCATCAGAGAGTAGCACCAAAAGATAGTTGGCAAAGATGGAGGTGGGGGTGGGGACCATATAATTAGAAGTGTAACAACATAAAGCATTAGTAGACTATATAAAGAATTCCTACAATCAAAGAAGAAAAAAAACCCAGAATATTTGAAAAGAAAACTGCTAAAGTTTTAAATTGGCATTTCACAGATGAGAAAACAGCTAATAAACACGAAGCACCGTTAAATCTCATTATCAAGGGAAAACAACCACACCAAAACATCATTTTATACCAATTAACAAAAATTAATAAGTCTGATATTATCAAATTTGAAGGGAAAATGAATTAATGTAATCATGTTAGTAGTAGAAAGGTAAATTAATACAACCACTTTGGACAATAATTTACCATAATCTTGTCGAGTTGTCCATGCTTGGCTGTTGTTAGTTTTTATAATTGATTAGGACTCCAGGAGAGCCTGTGTGTCAGATCAGAAATACATCCCAGAGGAATTTGAAGGCCATGACCTCTCAGAAGCAGATCACCAGGTGTGCTGCTGGGTCGGCTTGAACCACCAACCTTTTGGCTATTAGTTGAGCACTTAGACTTGTGTACCACCGAGGGGCTCTGTTCATGCCCTACGGTTTATGCCCAGCAATTCCTTATCTAGCTGTATCCCCCAAAGAAACATCGAAACCCATTGCCATCAGTCACTTTCAATTCACAGTGACCCGATCAAACAGAGTTGAACTGCTCACCGAGGTCCCAAGGCTGTAACTCTTTACCAAAGCCACAGCCACGCCTTTCCACCACAGAGCATCTGGCGTGTGAGAACTGTTTGCCTTCATTTGCCATCAAGCACGTCACCGCTGCACAGCAGGGCTCCACATCAGCACCTGTATCCTCTGAGTAAGACTGAAGTGTAGTCATCACGGTACAGTTTGTATGAGGGGGAATGAAAACAATGCATTGACCAGACAATCTAGAAATAAACTGTGGTAGAGGCACACAAGGCACTTTAACGCATTCATGGGATGAAAATGCAATGGAATGAACTCCCGTTTTACCAGCGGCATAGAAGAATCTCTGAAACAATGTGAGTGCCAAGAGACAGCTACAGAAGACTAAGTGCAGGGAGTACAGTGGGTACCGCTTTCATTCACCAAGAAAAATCCAGGTAGTCCCAAATTATGTGTCTAAACCTAGCAGCCCTGGTGGCACAGCGATCATGGGCTGGGCTGATAACCACAGCTCAGCAGTTCAAAGAAAGATGGCGCTTTCTACCCTCATACAGAATTACAGTGCTGGTGTGTCATTCAGGATGGTGGGGGACGCTCAAGCAGCCAGAGATGAAGAGACAAAGCTCTTTCTTATACAGGAGTGTCACGTAACTTGTGTCTCTAGTCAACTCGGCCTAACACAGCACTTAGCCACCGCACTACCAGCACTCCCTTGATAGACCCTCAACCGGATTGTCTGATGCAATGAGCAACCAACATAGCCGTTTACCTTGCTTTACTGTGATAGTCACTCTATTGAGGTGGTCCAGAACCGAACTCACCATGTCTCCAAAGTGTGTCTGTTACTAAAAGTAGCTCCCCAGTGCGAAGAGTTCTGTACAATTATTTTTCCACAAGTAGGAGCCTGTGCCATCAACACCCAGCTGGGAAAACTGAACATTATCAACACCCTAAGTAGTCTTCATGCCACTTCCAAATGATAATCCCCCCCAAAAAATCCAGTACACTGACATCTAACAAATTTAATTAGCTGTGCCTATTTTATTTAATTTATGCAAATGGACCATACTTTACACACTCTTGAATTCTGCCTTTCACTCAATATTGTTTGGTGATTCATTTGCATTACTGCAATATACAGTAGCTGTTCCATCCTCACCAGTGTACACTATTCCATTT
>NW_022103920.1:39814051-39815134 GCF_000313985.2 Echinops telfairi
CACTGTCTGCTCCTTGGGAGAGAGATAGACTTTCTACCCCCGTAAAGAGTGACAGTCTCGGAAACTCACAGGGACACATCTGTCCTGTCTCAGAGGGTTGCTAGGAGTTGGGATCAACTTGATGGCAGGGTGTTAGCTATTTTGGTTGATAAGGTCCTTATGAGTTGGAGTCCACTTGACGGCAGGGAATCTGGTTTTGATTGGGCTGCGAGTGCCTTGGGCACGGCTCTATGATTTGTGCTGACCATGGCCTGGAGCGTTGTCTCATTTTTGCATTTCTGATGGTGTTAGCTGCTGTTGGGGGGAGGGGGGCCAGCCCCAACTCAAGGTGACCCCATGCCCAATGGGAGGGAAAGGCTGTCGGGTTCTGCGTCATCCCATCATTGGTTGCAGATGGGACCATTGCAATACACGGGGATCGTACTGGCTGGCTTTCAACAGTAGACGGCCACGCCTTTCTTTCCCTAGTCGGAAAGCTCTAGTGGAACCTGCTGAGCCTGCTACCAACACACAGCGCTGACGCTCGTGAGCAAGGTGCACTGGCCAGGAATCAACCTGAGTCTCGGGCACAGACGGCAGGAATTCTACCCCTGCCACATCCATGGTTCGCCTGCTCAGGTGCTACACAAAAGATCGAAGGTTTGAGTCCACCCCCAGGCACCTCAGAAGCAAGGCCTGGTGGTCTACTTCCCCAAATGTCCATCGTTGGAGACCCTAGGGGCACAGGTCTCCCCTGCCACATAGACGCTTGCCCTGAGTCAGAACCAACTCACTGGCGACTGGCATTTCTGATCGCAGTCATAAAATCATCTCTGGTACGTTCGCTCTCCAGTCCCGAATCAGGAGTGCACCCCCAAGTTTATAGCCTAGTTCTCCGGGTAAAACTATGTGTCACGTGGCACCAACCTGTTTCATGATATATCAGTGTATGTGGTGGTTTCTAGGGGAAAGAAATTATGGCGAAAACAGAGCATGGCTGAAATACTCCCATGTGTCATGGCAGAGCAGGTAGAATACACCTGTGGGCTTCGGGCTCCACCATCGATGTTGCCACGCCTTTCCACCACAGAGCATCTGGCGTGT
>NW_022103920.1:39816701-39818156 GCF_000313985.2 Echinops telfairi
TGGTTTGTGGGGACCCCACGCGTGTCATGTACAACTGGGCTCCCTGGAGGTGTCCGTGGCTGATTTTCCAAAGCCCTTCGGAGTGGGCTTGAATGGAGTGGGCTTGAATGGAGTGGGCTTGAACGGCTAACCATTCAGTTAGCAGCTGACAGCATTAACTCTTTCCAATACTCAGGGATTCCCAACACCACATCATCTCCCGGATGCTACTCAAAGATTTGGAAAGGGAAGAATGTTTTTTAACTTGCCAATGTCTATCATAGTTGTGTTTTATATTCAGACAAAGGTTTTTGTGGTTGAATTGGGTCCAGGTAAGATAACACAATTTGTGTTTAAGAAGCAATGACTCAAAACGAGGAGCTGATACCAAGGGCTCAAGCAGAAAGCAAATATTTTGAGAATGATGATGGCAACAAATGTACAAATGTGTTTGACACAATGGATCTATGTATGGATTGTGATAAGAGTTGTACAAGCCCCCAATAAAATGACTCAGACTGGGGCTGGCCCTTTGTGGCCCGGCCTGACAGCATTTGTCCACTGAGTCTCTGTTTCAGCAAGCACTCGTTGAGCTCCTACTGTATGCCAGATGAGAAGATACCTCCGACGAAACTAGTCTATGGATGCTTGTAGCGCGAAACAGTGGGGTTCGGGGGACTGTGGAGAAAGGACACCTCACAAGCTGGAGTGACGCTGCTGTCCCTGCTGCTGGCTGGCGTGGTGCAGGTCGAGCAGCTCACCATAGGGCGTTTAAGGCAGTGACCTTTCCGGAAGCAGATCCCCAGGCCTGTTTCCCAAGGCACCTTTGCGTTTGAATCCTTGACCTTTAAGCTAGCAGCTAAGGGCAAGTTAGGGAGAGGTGATGCAGCACTAGACTGGGGTAGGAAGGCATCTATTAAACAATTCCATCACCCAAGTCAGGTCTCCTTCCCTCCTGGCACTTCACCTGCCAGATAAAGGAGGGGCTGTGTTTAAGCCCCTATTGGCTTGATACATCTATTGCCCTGATGCTCTCAAAAGATAGAGCCCAGCGTCTGGACAATACAGGTGCTGTGTGCTGGGGCTGCGGTGTGCCGGGCTCACCCTGACTCTGGGAACCAGAGTCTTGTCAAATGTCTGCACACGGGGAGTCGTCTGTTGGCTGTATGAGCTGAAATTCCTGCTAACTGGGTGTGAGGAAGCAGGCCTGGGGGAGTTCAGGGCCTGATCCCACCAGAGGAACCAGATTGGCTTCTGGAGGAGTCAAAGGTTGCTGAAAGTTTGCTCCCCAATTTGGTTTGCTACAAGATGGTGAGCTCCAGAGCCCCCCCAGCCAGAGGATGCAACCCCAATCCGCAGACCCCCCAGCCCTGCTTCTCCATCTCCCAATTGATTGTTTAGGCAGGACCTGAAATAAACTTCACTTCATCCATCTGAGTGACCACCCTGGGGTCAGCTGTAGGACATTTTCTCCTC
>NW_022103920.1:39819915-39820691 GCF_000313985.2 Echinops telfairi
TAGCTCCATGTGGCTTGTCAGCAGGAATGTCAAGCAGAGAGTTTGTCCTGCCTCCAGGGAGGAAGATAGGAGTTCCCAGAATCCTTAGGAGAAGGCCATGCTTACACAGAGGCCTCATTGACTGTGACCTGATTGACAGTACAGTTTCTGCATGCGCACAACTAAGTGTTCTGGGCTTCTCCCGGGTCACTCTTTTAGCCATAATTGCCATGATCCACAGAGTTAAATCCTTCCACATGAGCAATAAAGCACAGATAAATATTCTTGGCTTTCAGCCCAGGTCCACCTGATGTCCGCATTACATCTTCATGCTACAGCCTCTTTGAATCTGTTTTCAGTATCTGGCGGTTCCCTTAAATGTATTGCTGCAACTGTTGTGGAATTTGCCTCAGCAAAATTTTATTTCTGTACAATATTAAGAATATTGTTTGATAATTTCTCTATTCTGTTGGAATACACTTCTTTGGGATGAGCTCAAATATCCTTCCCTGTCAGCGGGCCAGGCAGCTGCCCATCAAATTTCTGAGCATAGAAGAGTGAGTGTTCCCAACATTGCGTACATTTAATGAAAGGTCTTATCGGGTATCCCTTCAATTCTTGGAGCCTTGCTTTTCCCCAGTAGCGTCAGTGCACCTCGAACTTCTTCCCTTCATGCCATCAGTTCTTGATCGTGCACACGCCATCTCCTGACAGGTTCTTTTTGGTACGGCGGCTGTGTATTCCCTCCATCTTCTTTGGATGCTCCCTGTGTCCTTCAATATTCGCCCCAAGAATCC
>NW_022103920.1:39822211-39828488 GCF_000313985.2 Echinops telfairi
ACCTTGACAGTTGGAGGAGTACTAATTAGGTATTTTGTATAATTTCCCTCAACTCTGGTTTATCTACTGCTTATGTCAAGATTGGACGGAGGCTATGAGTTGTGGGAGCAAGTCCACAGAGGTTAAATTCCATTTTCATCTCATACCAACATTACACCTTATCAACAAAATTTATCACTGTCGATGTTGACATCGGTCACCTGGCAGAGGTGTAGTCTGTCTGGTTTCTCCACTGTGAAGTTACTCTTTCCCCACTGTCCCCATGGTACTCTCTGGGAGTAAGTCCCTCGATGCAGCCCAATACTTGAGGAGTGTGACCCTATGCTCCTTCTTTGTTCCCCCTTCAATTTGTCTACTGATGTGTTTGTCTCCGCACCAGGCCCTGGGCCTGGCCTCAAGGAAATGAGTTGTGTGATGATGAACTTTCATCACCTATGTCAGTATCATACCCAAACTCTAAATGTTGCTATTAATTCCAAGAACTTTTTGCTCAACTATCTTCTTAATTTTTTATGAGCCCAATTTCTTCCACAACAGCAGACTTGCACCTATTTTACTGCATGGCGGTTATCATGGTTGAATTGCATCTCCCCCCAAATAGGTGTAAACTTGGCTCGTCCATGATTCCCAGTACTGTGTGGTGGCCCTCCACGTTGGGAGTGAATGTGGTCACCCCACCCTCTGCCTGTGCTCCCTCAGTCAGGATCTGAAACAAAACCAACTCACTGCCTTTGAGCCAACTCTGACTCACAGGGACCCTGTAAGATAGTACCTCTGCCCCTGTGGGTTTCTGAGGCTCTAAGTCAGCAGTTCTCAACCCCCTTTGGGGGTGATACGACCCTTTCACAGGGGTCGCCCAATTCATCACAGTAGCAAAATGACAGTTATGAAACAGCAACGGAAATAATTTTATGGTTGGGGGGATCACCACAACATGAGGAACTGTATTAAAGGCTTGAGGCATTAGGAAGGTTGAGAACCACTGTTCTAAGTCTTTTACAGGCGTAGAAAGCCCCCTCATTTTCTCTTCAGAGCTGCTGGTGGTTTTGAACCACTGACCTTATGTTTAGCAGTCTACTGTGTAACCCACTATACCACCAGGGTTTCTTTGAGTTAAGATGGATGGTGCTGGGAAGGGTTAGATTGCTTGTTAAATTAATGAGACCAGATTACTGTGGGATTTAACACCCTTATGCAGGTCACAGCCCTTATCTGAGGTAATAGGAATTTTTCAGGTGTGTGTGTTTGGGGGGCTGGGGAGTGTGTGTAGCCTCTGCATCACCTTTTATCTTACAAGAGATGAAAGAGAGAGAAGAGAGATGGGCGCCTCCGCCCACCAGAAAGAAGGGCTGAGAGAAGAGCACATCCTTTGTATACTCGGTCCCTTCACTGGTGACCTGGACCCAGGGGAGACTGATGTCAACATTATGGGGCCTCCCAGCATGCCGGGCCACAGCTGTTGAAAGGAAACAGGGCCCTTTCTCCCGAGTCGCCAGAGAGAGAAAAACCCCTAGACTTCTAGCTTCCTAAACTGTGCAAGAGCAAATACCTGTTTTTTAAAAGCCACCCACTGGTAGCATTTCTGTGGTAGTAGCACTAAGCAGCTAAGACAGTGGTGTCGAGCCCTCCAGCAAGTGGCCGGCCTCAGAAATGCAATGGCAATCCCTGATTTCCCTTCAACAACGGCACTAGGCATGGTTCCTTTTGGACTTATGCTTCGACCCACGTGTATTTGTTAAGAGCCTACCTCATTTAGTGAGAGAATTCTACCTTCAGAAGAAGAAGCATTCCTACCTTCAGCGTTTTCAGTGTCGTGAGGAAGACTAAGAGTCTCGTGGAAGACTACAAGGCAACCAGGCAATGGCACAAGTGCCACCATGGCAGTGTGTTATGTAGCATGGGAGTAAGCACACAGGCAATGCAACTTGTGCCCCGTCTTGGAAGGCCAGGGAAGGTATTTCATTAAAGGTGATGGACTCCTAAGTAATAAAGGCTGATTAAAGAATGAGCTCAGAGGGTTTGGTGGTTAAGGGTTAGGATTCTGGCCTTCCATCCGAGAGAGCCAAGTTTTATTCAGCCAAAGCATCTCATTCGAAGCCATTAGTCATCTGTCAGGAGAGGCTCTAATGTGCTGTGATATACCAACCAGATTTCCACAGAATTTCCACACAAAGGTGGGCTAGGGAAAAAGGCTTGGACATTTACATCTCCAAATCAGCCCGTTAAAGCCCTACGGATCACAGTAGTCCGGTCCCATTTTGCACAGGGTCCCCAGTATTGGAACCTATTCGATAGCAGCAAGGAAGAATGGGCAGGAGACAGTGGACGTTAGAAGACATCCCCACGGGTCCTTCACATTTCTGCGTGTCTTGTAAACAAGGCACTTCTTTGGAGGCTGCATGTGAACAGACTTGGAAGATAGAGATGGTCTCTTCTGTCAGAGCAAAGGACAGGCTTGGCTGTCATCTTGGAAGATCTAGCATTTCTTTCCAGAACAAAGTCAGCGTGGTACGTGTTTCTTAGAAAAGCTTTGTGTTCTCTAAGTAGCCTGCCCTATCCACTTGTGTTACTCGGCCATCATCACCTTGTCCTGTGGGGAATGGGAAGCAGCACACTGGGGCAAGCATTCTAATCATCTGGGTACTACTACTGCTGGAAGTAATACACTGTCTTTCTCAGAGCCCAGAGTCTCGTGTCCTCTAGCAGTGCCCCTGGCATTGTTGCAGGCTGGTTTGCTAGCTTACGAGGAGGGTAACATCTCAGATCCGCACAGTTCTCAATATGCAGAAAGTAGTATATGCAGAGGACCAGAGGCCCAAGCAAGCACCACCTGTTTTGGAACTGCCAAGGGGTCAGAGTAACTATGACATGCATTTGAGTGTGGGATGGCAAGCAATTTATTCTTCTGAGATTCTACTCATTTATCACCTTATTAGAGTGGCCTTCCCTGAACACCCTCACATGGCAGCCCCATCACTTTCTGTCCCCTTATTTTGCCTTTCTCTCCTTAACACCTACGTCACGTGCCATTCCGTAGAGTTGTTTATTGTCTGTGTTTCACAAGACTGGAAATCCCACCAGAGCAGAAACCATTTAGCTCACTGCTGTATCCCGACCACTTAGAAGAGGGCCCAGCACACAGAGATGAGGTTATCAGGATAGGGAACCATGGGTTAGCACGGATCCTGACAAGACTTGCCAGCCACTCTGGAAGCTTGGACTAACACTGGAAGCTTTGGGAATCCATTAGAGGGTTTCATGATTTGTATTTTAGGGAAAGGCTCCTTCAGCAACATGGGGCATTAACTGAGACCATAGGACCAAGACTATAGGACAGTGGTTCTCAGCCTTCCTAATGCCGTGACCCTTTCATACAGTTCCTCATGTTGTGGTGAACCCCCCCCCCACCATAAAATTATTTTCCTTGCTACTTCATAACTGTAATTTTGCTACTGTTATGAATCAGGTGACCCCTGTGAAAGGGTCGTTCAACCTCCAAAGGGGTTGCAACCCACAGGTTGAGAACCACTGCCATAAGAGGATGGAAACCAGGTAGGTGCATACAATGTCGAGCTACCCAATAAGCAAGGTAAGCATGGGTTTACCTGTGCTTTCTTACTAATCTGTAATGAGCACTGTGTTAGTCCTGGTTGACTAGAGAAACAAATTCATAGACACTCGTGTATATTAAAAAAGAGGTTTATATACAAAAGTAATTGAATATTGAGAAAACATCCCAGCCCAGTCCAGATCAAGTCCACAAGTCCAAAATTAGACCATATGTCCAATACCAATCTATAAAGTCCTCTTCAGACTCACAAAATTTATGCAATAATGTTGAATGCAGGAGGATCACAGGCCAGTGGGTGGGGATTCTTGTGGATCCAGTGGCATTGTCAGCATCTCAGCGCTGGCAGGGCTCTCTATGTGGCTTCTTTGGCTCCAGAGGTCTGATTGCATCAAGGTAGGTCCATGTGGCTTCTCCAGCTCCCAGGGCGTAGTGCCATGTGTCTTATCAATAGAGTGTCTCTCAGGGAGTGAGCAGAGAGAGACAATCTCCTGTTTCCCAGTAGGAAAAAATAGGATTTCCAAGAATTCTCCAGAGAAAGCCATGCCCACACAGAGGCCTCATTGGCTATGACCCAATTGACAGACTAGGCTGGACCCCTTCACTCTTAATCCTCTCAAGTCCCAAATGGACACCAGATTATGTAACTACCACAAGCACTTTCACATATTTTTTCAAGACATCAAATATTCTGCTTTGAGGTATGGCTGTCTGCTGTCTGTCTCTCAACCTTACCTCCCTACTGAATAAAAGCCTCTTCCCACACTGCAATCCCTGACAGGGGCAGCATCATGGAAAATGCGTGAAACTGTTCACTATAGACTAAGCACACATGAACCCATGCTTACCTCGATTACTGGATAATCCCCCCCAGAAGGTTGATGCTGGCCTGGATCTAGGACAGGAGATGTGAGGTAGATGAGGGTTGAAAAGGAGACTCTACAGGACACGGTGACCGGTTGAATGGGGCCTTATAAATGGCTGCTTAGGTGAGCCCGTGAGAGAGGTCAGAGGAAGACGGGCATATTTAGAGGAAGGGTATTTAGATACTGGGCCAAATGATTGGCTCACTATTATCAGCAAAGCCATGGCCAAGGCCATTACCCGTCCAGTGTGGCTTGTCATGACTCCAGCAGCGAGTCGCCCGTAGTCCATTGCTGGTCCCGGGGAGACTGTGGCTCTCAGAACCTCGAAGGAGAGGGAGGTTACCGATGACTGAGGCACCCTGGGCCAGACAGTCCCCATTGAACCTTTCCTCACACCTTCCATTTCTCTTTCCGTTGTTCGATTGGCCCCTCCTCTTTGTGTTCACCTGCAGAAAAGAAGGCACATCCCTGAGTGTGTCTGTCTCTGGATTTTGTCTGCGACACACCCATGCAGCCACCACCCAATGCCAGATTCAGAGTGTTCCCAGCCTCCCCCAGAAAGTTCCCCATGCCCACCCTGATCCTGAGTGGCCACCACCCCGACTTCTTGAACTTCTTGTAAATAGAATCGTACCATGTGCACTTTTTGGGATGTGGCCTCTCTCTATGACTGCGAGGTTCACATCGCCACACGTTTCAGATCTTGTTTGAATAGCTGCGTATCGTCCATGATGGGAACATGCCATTTGCCTACCATTCTCTGGAATGAAGCTGCAAGGAGCTTGCTCGTACAACACATCTTGTCTCTCTTCTCCTCTTGGGGACAATGCCACGGGGTGGAGGCAAAGGGTTGCAGTCCGCCCTCCCGACCCCCTCACCCCCTCCAGGAAGCTTGTGTTTCGAACTTCTGCTGTCAGAGCAAACTTTCTTGACAAAGCCTTCCCCTTGCTCCTTGCTGCCGGTCGGAGCCAGAGGAAGGCTGGGAGACGGGCAAGTTCCAGGCATGCTGGACAGGCACTTGGCTCCCAGGGACTTAAAATGGTGCTGCCATCCTTCAATCATTTCTGTTCTCTCGCAAAGCAAGGAGCTTTGGGGAAAACACAACAGTGACTTGAGTGATTACGTTCATACCCTTGGTGAAGACTTTTTTTAACACCCTTCCCAAAGACCAGGTTTGGGGAAGGAGATGGAACCAGATGTAGGATGAGTCCTGCTATGGACCGAAGTATGTCCCCCACCCCCTGCAAATTGATATGTTGAAGTTCTCACTCCTGCATTGGTGAGTGTGGTTTGCAGATACTATCCGTTACATGAAGAAAGCCATGCAGGAAGAGGGTACGTCCCTAGTGCTAATCCTAATCCTTCTGAGTGGGTTTTAAGAAAAAGGGAAGAATGGACACAGGAGCAAAGTTCCCCACAGAGCTCCCCACAGGAGGGTCCTTCGACAAGCAGTGGTCACTAAAGACAAGGAAGGATCATCCCCCTACAGCCGACGGGGAGGGCCTAGCCTGGCCAATGCCCATGGCCTTGAGGCTAAAAGAGCATTCACGCAGAATCACAGATGGGCCAAAGTGTAAAAGTTTAGCAAGGCTGTAAGCATGACTTCCAGAAATAGGGAGGGCAAATGGGAACTACTGGAAGGCATGGGAATGCCCTGGCCTGGCACCCTGGTCTTCCTCTCTGACTCGCCCGAGAGGCAGCAGCCCGATTGACAAAGGAGAGAAGCTGGGGCCTTAGGCCCAGGGGAGCTGTGCTGGGGCCAGCTGGCTGCTGTGAAAGGGCCGGGCAGCTTGCTGACAGCCAGGTCTCCAGCCCAAGCTCCCAGGGAGGCCCCTCACCAGAG
>NW_022103920.1:39828757-39829194 GCF_000313985.2 Echinops telfairi
CCAGAGGAAGCTTACCTTCCACTCGCTTCCAGCCGCACAGCCCTTAGAGCTCCCTCTGAATGCCTGAGACGAAGTGGTCTCTACATCGCTGACAGGCTGCACCCTTGAATTGAAGGGCGTTCAGGGCACCACAGCTGGCGGGACTGTCTCTGAGGTACTCCAGCAGTAACACCCCCCACCCCCCAGGGGTGCCAGACTGACAACCAACAACTTACAGGAGTTTAAGGGTCAAAGGGCATGAAGGCAGGTAAAGAGTGGAGGTAGGGGTCCACCTTTGCTGAAGGAGAGGGAGGCCCACCATGGTCACACCCAGGGTAAAGGGGGCTCCCAAGAGCCCCCCCCCCCCAAGTCCATCACAGTGGGCGAGGCACCAGAACAAGCTGCTGGCTCCCGGCAGCCCTGAGCAGTTTTCTTTTCTACAAAAAAGGAAACAGAGG
>NW_022103920.1:39829294-39842779 GCF_000313985.2 Echinops telfairi
GAGAGGGAGGCCCACCATGGTCACACCCAGGGTAAAGGGGGCTCCCAAGAGCCCCCCCCCCTCAAGTCCATCACAGTGGGCGAGGCACCAGAACAAGCTGCTGGCTCCCGGCAGCCCTGAGCAGTTTTCTTTTCTACAAAAAAGGAAACAGAGGGAAAGGCTCTGGATGCTGGCCTGGTTCCCAGAACAGAGGCTGCAGGGAAAGTGCAAACAGCTGCTCCCCCTGCCAGTGGGCTTGGCAGGAGTAGGTCAGTGCAGACAACAGAGCCAGAGGGGGGCGCCCAGGCTCTGGCCCCCCACTCTGCACGACCACACCCATACACTCCTTCAAGGCCCAGCTGGGAGGCGGCACACTGGGCGAGAGGTTAGCTCCTGGCTGACCCCTTAGCTAGCTTGCTGGAGTGAGAACAAACTGACCCAGGCCCCTGCCCTGCCTCCCGCCACCCCTTCGTATCCAGGAGGACCTCGGGCTGATGAGGAGCTTGGATGGGCTGGCTCACAAGGCCCTTCTATCCCTCCCATCCTGAGCCACTGCCAGGTCCTTGCAAACCTTGATGGCTCTCGTATCCAGCCCTCCTCCCACACGAGGGCCCCCACACAGTGCAGAGCACCACCTGCAGGTGTGTGAGGCTGGCCTCAGAGCCTCCTCAAGGCCAGGACATCACCTCCCTCCTGAGCTGCTCTTCTTCAGGGCAGTTTGGGGGTGTCACAGGTGTTTGGGAGCTATCCCCATGCACGGTAGAACAAGGGGTGCCCAGGACTGGATGTGGATGGGACTGTTGTGGGCTATAGGGTTTGCCCTGGCTGGTGGATCACCAGGCCTTTCTCCCGAGTCTATCTTAGTCTGGATGCTCCACTGAAAACCACTCAGCACCACAGCAAGATGCAAACCTCCCCTGACAGATGGGTGCTGGTTATACCCAAGGAGCACCAACCTAGAGTTGAACTTGGGGTTCCTGCATAGAAGGTACTTCAAACCCAAACCAAACTCACGGCTATCGGGTCGATTTCCTGGTGAATTTCCAAGATGGTAGGTAACCCATTCTGGGAGTAGAAAGGCTCATCTTTCTCTCGAGGAGAAGCTAGTGGTTTTGAACTGCTGACCTTGAGGTTAGCAGCCCAGCGCATAACTGCTATGCCACCAGGGCTCTATCAGGAACTCCGCAGGAGGTATTGCCAGATTGGATATTAATAATGGGCCTAAGATGTGGGGCCTAGCCAATCTGAGTTCCAATTCGAGCCTCGGAAGCCGGCTAACTGTGCGGCTTTAAGAAATGCCTCCACCTCTACGGCTCAGCTTACTTGGGTCTCAGCGTGGCCAACCCTCCCCGGAGCGGACTGGCAGCGAGGGTTTAATGAAGCAACATATGGCAGGCGGGAGGAGGCTCAATCAGCCAGTTTCCTTGTTCCAGCAACTAGCGAGAGTGTGAGAAGCCAGTTGAGCCTGTTAGGGCAGGGACCTTGTTGGTTTTAGTGCCACATCTGCCACTGGGGAGGGTGGTTGGCCCATCTGCTGAGCTCCACACTGATTGTGCGGAGAGGCCTTCTGCTGCTGCTATTACCCCGCCTGGGGTGGTGTGTGCAGCAGGCCCCCTAAGATGTCAGCTGTTTCCGAAGCTCCTCCCCGCTGAGCCCGGCCTCCCCTGGCTCCCCAGTTTCTCACCTGTTGGGTGGGGAGATGGGGAAGAAGGTAGAGTGGGACAGTCACCATGGAAACCTTTCGTGAACAAATTACCCTGTGTTTCTTATGGACTGATGTTTCTGGAACAGAGTGGAGAATTTTTATAAATGTGGCCTGTTCTGGCGTGCTGGAGTTTTAACCCCTAACTGCCTTGAACTAAGCAAGCCCTAGGGCAATAGCTTCCAGTGGGACTTCCGCTGTACCAGCACTGCAAGCTTGATCGGAGTGCAGGTTGATGGATCACAGCGTGCACTTGGGAAATTATTTCCTGTGAGTCTTGCCAAAAGTCTGGGAGGCAGGCAAGGAAGGTGTCCTTGGGCCCCATGTTCAGATAAAGGTATTGAGTCCCAGAGTGACTGAGCAACTTGCCGAAGGCCCCACGGCTTAGTACTGGGAGGGCTGGAAGCCATTGCGCTGGTATTATTAACTTTGGGCTCCTCCTGCTATAGCCAGGGAGGAGTGGGCATGGTGGTTGAGCCTCATGTTGACCTCTGATCAGATATTTTGCACACTTGCACGCACGCATGGACCCAGGTGGCCTGTTTCTCCCATGGGGACAATGTCCTATGACTTCATGCAGGGACAAGGGGGCAAGGAGAGGACCCTCACCCTATACTGATGACTCCACTTTGGGGAAAGGGCAGGGAGGGACTGCAGGGCCTGGGTCAGAACCAGGGAAGGCATCTGGAGGGAGAACAAAGCCCAGTGCAGGTTAGCTGAAAGCCGCCTGGGCTCACCAGGCGCAGGGACGGTCCGGGAACGTGGAGGGGAGAAATGTATCTTGACGTGGTCCTGTTGAGTTGGCCTGACTGTTGATAAGATCCCTTCACTCATTGCTTTCGAGGCAATTTCGACTCCTAGTGACCCCACAGGAGAGGCCGGAACCGCTCCTGTGGGTTTCCAAGACGTTAAGTCTTTACGGGAGTAGAAAGCCTCATCTTTTCTCCCGAGGAGTGGCTGGTGGTTTTGAACTGTTGACCTTGGAGTTAGCAGCCTAAGGCATGACCACCCTACCACCAGGACTCTTTCTCTTACTAAGTTTCATGTCTTCATATATTGATGGACTCCGTGTTTCTTCTTCTGTAAAACACCTGTTCACATTTTTTGCCCATTGTTTTCTATTGAAATGTTTCCTCCCACTTTCTCCACTTTATGATCTAATTGGATTCTGGTCAAATTTGGCTTCCACTGTCCTTGAGTCCATGCCGACTCACAGTGACCCTCTGGGGCAGGGTAGAATGGCCCCCTTGGGATGCCAACCAAGGCTGTAAGCAGACTGCCATATCTTCCTCCCTCAGAGCAGCTGGGGAGGTCAAGCTGCCAACCTGAGCTAAGCACGTAGCCAATGTGCCACCAGTTCCTGACTCCTGGCCAGGGATAGCACCCAGGGACCAGTGGGCCTGAGACCACAGACATCAGCCGGGAAGTAGAGACAACACATCCTAGCAGCCTTGAGGTCAGAGGGCCGTGTCCAACTGGGGTTGGGTGGGTGAGTGGGGGCTACATGAAGCTCTGTGACCAGCTCAGAACTGTCTGCTTACCACATGCCAGGATCCACCAGGGACCATCTCACAGCTGATAACAGCCCCCTGTCAGGGCACAAAGCAGTGCTTTGTTGCATCCTATTAGCCTGCTCCTCCCAGGGCAAGGCTTTGGCCGAGCCTACCAGCCCAAGCTGCTGCAGACAATGGAGCCACAGTCGGGGTAGGGCCAGCCGCGGAGGTCACTGTGGAGAGCGTCAGGGAGACCAAACTCCTGGCAGCGGCCAGGTCCACACACGCCTTCTGAGAGGGCAGGAGGCAGGCAGGGCATGACTGAACAGAGTAAACTGGGCAACTCGAATCCTGTCGATTCTGGCCAGAACCCAAGCTGGCTACACAGACACCTGCCTGGGCCTGCTTTTCCCGTTCTCAGTCTCAGGCCTGCCAGGAAGCACTTCATACATATTCAATAGGTCTGGCCTCTGAGCCCGTGGATTGGGAGGACATTCTTAGGCAGTGAACTGAAGCAAAGCTGAGTGGAGCCCTTGAGAGGCATCCGGATCCTTAGGCTGCTCCCTTCAGTGTGGGGTTCAGCTCCTGATGCCCTGGGAACCATGACCTGCAGGTCTCCCCGGGTCAGGGCAGGGCAGTGTGGGGGTTCTCAGAGGCTGGTTCTCAGAGAGGAGGGGAAACCAAGCGGACAGCGCTGCAGGGACAGAGGAGGGCGCTGGGGAGCACCTGGCTTCATTGGTTTTTGAAAAACCGACACCAGATTGAGCCCCACCGGGGACTTTGCTTTTGACTAAGCGGAGGTAGTCCTGCATCTCTGCGTGTCGGTCGGCAGGGCTCTGCTCGCTTTCTCTCCCTGGGCGGTTCCACTTGAGCAGCGCCCTGGTCTCGGGTCTCACTTCTGCCTTCACAGTTGGCCTGTCATCATCTCAGCTTCCTGTCCATAGGCCTGTCACTGCCTCACATGCCCGTCATGAGACTGCTCCATCCCAGGGCCTCCCCTCTTCTAGACCAGGGCTCCCCTCCCCCCTCCCTGAGTATCACGGTCAAAACCCCACATCGTGCACAGACTCCATCCCCCTGGATCACACATATTCCCAACACCCCCCGGGCGAAACACAGTCTGCAGCAATGAAAATGACTAGGAATTCAGTGACTACGTTGCGAGACCGTGTTTTATTTACGATAAGAGTGTCTGGACACTCTGGAGAAACAGCAGCACATAGACGGGCACCGTTATTTATCCAGGGCTCGTGGGTGTGAGTTCCCTGCAGGTCCATGGAATAGAGAGCTTGGAGCTGAAGCTCGTCCACAAGAGTCCTCAGGGCCAGCAAGACCACGGCCTTGGCCTGGGCTGCCTCCTGCAGAGGGATTGCTAAGTTAGCTGGGGCCTTGGCTGGTGGACTGGATGAAGTCGGAGGCTCTTTACCCTTCTTGGCTCTGAGACACCCCCTCGGAGTGCAAGCTTTAGAAGTCTCCTTTGAAAAGCAAGTTTTGCAACCCAGAGTCCCAGAGTCCACCCTGGGCCCTAGGTGCCACAGGGCCATCTCCTGGGCTGACAGATCTCCAAAGGTCCTCCAATTCTGTGTCTGTGGCTGATTACTTGCTTAGCACCTGCTGGTTGAACTTCAGTTTCCTGGCAGAGACGTTTGGAGGGCAAGAGAATGTGCATCTTCTCCACCCCCAAGCAAGCTCCTGTGGTCAAGGGGGAAGGCGAGGAGTGTCATGATGCCACCTTGTGCGCCGATCCTGAAACTGCACCTTCCCTGCGGTAAATCCACAGCCCTGCAATATGGGTCCACCATCCTCTCCTCCTCCCCTGCAAGTCTCTGGTCTCATCCCTGTGACCCCACTTGCTTCCTTTGATCTAGCCTCACAGACTTCTTACATCCCAGTCTCGGGGTCTTTGCGCTGGCTGCGCCCACTGCTTGGAGGTCTAGCTTTGAAGCACACGTGCAAGGGCCCTTGTAAGTCGGGTGTGAGGAAATCAAGAAACAGTATGATTTTTATGAAGATACTTTTCATCTTATCTGGTCTGAGTTGAAGATATATCAAATGACGACATTGAACATTGTTTTTATTTTTGAGTGGCTCTGAAGACTATAAAGGGGATATTAGTCAGTTTCCACGAAGTTTTGTTGCAGCACCTCAAACTCTCCGTGGTTAACAGGAACAAAAAGTGTTTGCTGTTGTTTTCCAGTGCTGTTGAGCCATTAAACTACTCTCACAGCCCTCCCCTCAACAAACAAACAAACAGCCCCGGCCCTCTAAGGTTGCTCCTGCTAATGCTTGCTCATTAGGAAGTGAGCTGAGTGGGTTATAGGCAAGTGCGTTAATGTTTTTTAAGAAGAGACACATGTCTAAATGCAAAATGCCGTTCATGAAGTCGTCCTTGCGGACCAAGCTGCAGGCCCTGTGCCCTGCTGTGCGCCTTTCTTTGCCATGACCAGCCGGCAGGACAGGATTCAGCTTCACAAGTCTGTTGATTCAAGAGCAGGCCTCTCCCCCCTCCTGAACTATGAGCTGTGGTCACGTGTTTGGAATGGAAATTGCCCAAAGCCACCGCCGTGTCCTCGCTCGAAGGAGGACCTGGAGTGGAAACACCTTGGTGGAAACACCTTTTGCAGTGGTGACTCCTGAGTGACTGGACAGAGTCTAGGGGGCGTTGAGTGAGGAGAGGATGGTCACGAGGAAGAAGGATGTGATTGTGATTGGCATCAAGTCTGTTCCGACTCATAGAGACCCTCTGGACAACAGAACGAAGCACCGCCAGGTCCCGCGCCAGCCTCACAATGTTCTTAGGGGAGTGTTTAGCTCGGGTTCTGTACGGACCAAGAATCAGCCATGGCTTTGTTCCACGAGTCTGCTTCGATGCAGGACCTGCCCCCACCCGGGACAAGAGCAATAGCAAAACCACTAGCTGGTGCTGACAGATTCTGCTCAGGCATAGAATGTTTCTCTGGCCTAATGTTGCATAGTGGTTACGCACTGGGTTGCTACCTTCAAGGGCAGCAGTTCAAAACCACCAACCACTCCTTGAGAGAAAATGGGGCTTTCTCCTCTCATAAAGAGTGACAGTTGGAAACTCACAGGGGCAGGTCTACCCTGCCCTACAGGGCCGCATGTGTCCGCATCGACTCGATAGCCCTGAGTTTGGCTTTTGAGTTTAAAAAGAAGCCAGGAACAAATAGTGAGAAGCAGTAATTACGCTACTATGGAATGGGAGTGCTAAACGCCCACCCTAACCAGTGTTGTGTGCTTATCAGACAAAACCAGGCCCTTTAGAAGTGATGTGGCATATCACTCAGCCCCTTCCAACGATCTTCTGTGTTTTTGAAGTTGGGAGTGTGCTAGGATCAGAAGTTGGAGTGGGAAAGGCACTTAGGGTGAATGTGACAATGTGTAGCCGAAACAGGCTTCAAGGAAGAGAAGCCTAGGGACAGACGGTTACAGGGTCAGGGTGGGCCCATCAGCGAGTGCGAAGCAGAGGAGCTGGTAAATCTACTGGGAGGCCTTCTCGAATTCAAGAAGAATGTGTCCCAGCTCTAAAAACACCAGCTCTTTGGTTCCAGGCGTTGATGGAATACCACCTGAAATAGTTCCACAAGCTGATGGAGCACTGGAAGCACTCCCTCATCCATGCCAGGGGATTTGGCCTACTGACCAGAAGAGATCCATATTTGTACCTATTCCACTGAAAACTGACCCAACAGAGTGTGCAAATTCTAAAACAACCCCCTTAAACTCACAAGTAAGTAAAATGTTGCTGAAGAGCCCCTAACAATGGTTGCAGCAATACATTCACAGGGCGCTGCTAGAGGTTCAGGCCGGATTCAGAAGAGGATGTGGAACAATTGCGGATGGCAGATGGATCTTGGCTGAAAGCAGAGAATACCAGAAAGAAAGAGTCTTACTTGCGTTTCATGGGCGAGCGATGTCATTCGACTGTGGATCATCACAGACTATGGCTAGGCTGGAGAAGAACAGGAATTCCACAGCACTTCATGTGCTCATACAGGACCTGTACATGCTTTAAAATCAGGAAAGGTGTGTCTCAGGATTGTCTCCTCTCACCATGCTTCTTCAATCTGTCTGCTGAGCAGATAATGAGAGAGGCTGGACTATGTGCAGAAGGCAGCAGCAGGATTGGAGGAAGGCTCATTATAACCGGGACCTGCAGACGACACAAGCGTACGTGCTGAAAGTGAGGAGGACTTGAAGCACTTGCTGATGAAGATCAAGAACTGCAGCCTGCAGTAGGGATTATGACTCAGTGTAAAGAAAACCCAAATCCTCACAACGGGACGAGTGGGTAACAGGATGATAAACAGAGAGAAGATGAACGTTCTCAAGGATTTTGTCTTGGGTCCACAATCCATGCTCAGGGAAGCAGCAGTCAAGATCAAAAGATGGGTTGCCTCAGGTAAATCTGCTGCCACCTTTTCAGAGTGCTGAAACCCAAGGGTGCTACTTTGAGGACTAAGGTGCACCTGACCCAAGCCGCGGTATTGTCAGTTGTCTCACAGGCATGCGATAGTTGAATATTGAATATGAAAGACCGAAGACAATTTGATGCATTTGAACTGCGGTGCTGGCGAAGAATACTGAAAGTACCATGAACAGCCAAATGAACAAACGAATCTGTTTTGGAAGAAGGCCAGCCGGAATCATGTCCTGTACTTTGGACATGGTGTCAGGAGAGACCGGTCCCGGGAGAAGGGCACCATACTTGGTAAAGTAGAGGGCAGTGAAAAAAAGGAAGACCCTCAAGGAGATGGGCTGACACCGTGGCTGCGACCGTGGGCACAAACTCCAGAGCACTTGTGAGGAGGGCGCAGGCCCGGGTGGTGTTTCCTTATGTCGTGCCCAGGTCAACCAGCGTGAGGTCCCCTAACTGCAGCCAGTGCCCCAAACACTCAGTCCTGGGAGGAAGAAGGGGAGCCTATGGACCGAGACTCTCTTTCTACTCCAGCTGCCACAGGGGGCAGGGAGGGCCTCTTGGGCATCATGGGAAGGTTTCAGGGGAAAAAAAACGAGGAGGCAAAGGCCAGGGGCAAGGAGAAGAGAGGGAGGGGACCTGACCCAGGGTGGGTGTGGCAGCTCGCCCCGCCCTGTGGTTCCTTCCATAAAGAAGGTGTCTTCCCAGACCCTCACCCCCCTGAAGGAAGCCTCCCCCCACAGGAACCTCCCCTGGAGAGAGGACACCCATGCCCCCACTGGAAAACTGATGGACGATTTGCTCCCTCCCCTGGAAAGCAGTCTTTTCTTGGCCACGCCATGAGAAAACCAGTTTCAAAGTTGATGGGGAAAGGGGGTGGGGCTCAGACGAGCAAAGAATGAGGAGGGAACAGATGGTGCCTGGGAAGGCAAACAGATTTTTCCCCCCAGTTAATCTGGGAAGGACCGAATTTGCATAGTATTTGCATAAATTTCCATTTCAAGTTAAAGCTGTCCTAACGTCAAGCATACAGGAGAAAATAAATGAGATCAGGCAATCTCCTGTAACTGAACTCCAGCAGGTCAGGCTGCCGCTTTTGACTTGGGCCAAGGAGAGAGGAGGAAGTTGCTCACCTTCTGACCTTTAGCAGGAGAAAGACCATGGTCAGGAGGAAAAGTGACCTCAGGGGCCAGGCCCGGGGTGTGGGGAGACAAGAATAGTTTGCTCACCATGGTCCCACACCTCCCATTGTGGGGCCTTTGTAGAAACAACTGACATTAGAAATGGGTGGAAAGACTCCAGAATGGAGCGATGGCCGGGCTGGCAAGTCCCAGTAGAGGGGAGGTAGGTCAGGGCTGCCTGCTCTATGGAAGGTGGGGGATTGTCTCCCCCCAGCCCCACATCCTCCAGGCTGCATTGCTTTTCAGCCCTGCATGGTTACTGTGCACCCAATCACATCACACACATGAATATGTGCGTGTACAGGGACTGCGTGCACCAATCACATCACACACATGCATATGTGCGTGTACAGGGACTGCGCGCACGCGCACCGCGGGCTCACCCCCAGCCTGGCCTCCTCAGTCAGTCTGCCAAGAGGGACGGTGGGGACCTAGGATGTGTTGGTCATCTTGACTGGCCAAGATGGTCAGTCGCAGCTCAGGGAGCAATCCCACACTGGCTTTGGTTCATGGATATCCAGCCCCTCACTCTAGTCCTTAGACTTGTTAGACCCCAAAAGTGTCAGGGCCAGTGAATTCCTGGGGGCACAGAGTCAGGGCTGGAGGTGGCCTGTGGGGAGTCACCTGGTGAAGTGCTGGCTGCCTTAAAGGAAGTTCCCTACCAAGAGGAAGGAGGCCAGTGGCCCTAGAAGGTGCTCCCCTCCTGATCACAGGTGGCTTTGAATAGAGCTCCTCCCAAGTGCCCTTGACTGAACTCTGTCTTCAGGTGAGGAGTCTCCCTTCCTTAGCACCACGGACCACTCTGCGTACGCGGCCCTCAGCTTTCCACCCCCACGGCCCAGAGATAAACTCCACCAGGAAAGTTGGTGGGGGAGTCTTCCTCTCCCTCGGAGAGTCTTCAAAGCCACCCTGTCTCTAAAATCAGAACTCGAAGAGGCCCTGACCCTCAACCTTCACAGCACAGAATACCCCGACCCTTTAATAGACAGAAGGGGAGGCATTTAAGGGCAGGAGGCCCGGCCCCGGGGAGGGCTGGGGCAGGAAAGAAAGCAACATGAATATTCCAGCAAATGGACGTTGCTGTTCACTGTCCTGGGGCACGCTGCCCAGGAGGTCCTGGGGGTGCAGTGGTCGATAGCAGGAAGGTGGGCAATGGACCCCTCCCGCTGCTCCTCAGGGGAAAGATGGGGCTGTCTGCTCCTATCAAGACTGCAGCCTCGGCAGTCCTCCGGAACAGCTATCTGCGCACGTCCGCAGGGGCTCATTGGCAGGGAGTTTGTGATTTGGTCATGGCCTGTTACTGTAGGGGCCCTGGTGGGATAGTGGTTATGTGTCGGGCTGCCAACCTCAAGGCCAGCAGTTTGAAACCATCAGGCACTCCAAGGGATGAAGACTCTCTACTCCTGTAAAGAGTTAACCCACAGAAACCCACAGGGCAGTTCTACCCTATGCTATAGGGTTGCTATGAGATGAGTCAGACCTGACTCGATGGCAGTGAGTTTTGAGTTACTGTTAGGTGCCAGACTCAACTTGACCTTACCTGCAATGCAAGGAAACATGCTTGGTCCCGTGCTGCACTCACAATTGTTGTCATGTGTAAGGCCATTGAGGCAGCCACTCTGTCAAGCCATCTCATTGAAAGTCTTTCTCTTTTTCTCTGACTTGCTGTTTTATGAAGCATAATGCCCTTTCTCCAGGGACTGGCCTCTCTTGAAGACATACCCAAATACATAAGCAAAGTCTCGCCATTCTTGCTCTTAAGCTGCATTGGAAAGTAAGATGGAAAAAGACTGGGGAAAGTGTGGCTACGGAGACAAGGAGGTCCAATGGAGCAGCGAGGCTCCAGTACCACCCAGTTTTCCACATTTGCAACCTCTGAGCCCCTGGGCCAATCGGGCAGGGCTCAGGGCAGCTATTGGTGGCTGCTCGTTCATTCAGGCATTTATTTGGTCCAGGTGAGTTCCCCATGGACCAGTGGATGCTTCTGCTGGCCTCCAATAAGCCAGACATGCTTATTCAGATGGCCCTTTGAGGTCAATAAGCCAAATGACTTCTGTTACATAGTCTGTTGTCAATTTGAGACTTCAGAGTGAAGGGGTGGAGTTTAGCCTGCCACTCAGGTCACAGCTTGATGACGTCATTTGGAGGCACAAAGGAGATAAATAGCTCATTAGAGGGGGAACACACACGCACTGCCTGGGAGACATTGCAGCTGACAAGACACATGGAGCTACGCTAGAGCCCTGGAGCTGAAGGAGTCACATGGAGACCCCTGGCAGCACTGAGATGCCTCTACCACCACTGGATCCACAAGACTTTCCACTCTCTGGCATGTGATCATCTTGCATTCAGCATCATTGCATGTGTTTCATGAGTCTGAAGAGGACTTTATAGATTGGTATCGAACATATGGGCTAATACCGGGCTTACAGACTTGATCTGGACTGGGCTGGGATGTTTTCTCAGTATTTACTTGCTCTTGTATACAAAGCCCTTTCATACACACGAGTGCCTATTAATTTGTTTCTCTAGCCAACCCAGACTGACACAACTTCTTTGGGGTCATCCCGTCCTCAGTCTAGGAAATACCACCCTATAAGCCAACGGTCAGCAAGCTTTGGCTGGAGAAAGGCCGGATAGTCAATAATTTAGGCATAGCCAGCCATACAGCATCTGTCACCGCTACTCAATGCTGTTGGGGTGGTGCAGGAGCAGCCTCAGACAAGATGCAAATGAATGAGTGTGGCCGGGAGCCAGTAAACACAGACACCGGGATTTGAATTTCATGTCGTTTTCACATGTCATGAAACTATTCTTCTCTCGAGTTCCTTTTAAAACCATTCTTAGCTCACAGGCCCGACAGAACCAGGCAGTGGGTGGGATTTATCCGGCAGGCCATCCTTTGCTTTATGCGGACTCAAAACAGGACGTTGGGAAAATCCTCCTGAAGAATGGATTTATTTGGTTTACAGAAGGGTTTACCATGGTGGTCTTACTAGAGGGTTCCTTGTGTATGCTGAAAGCACGGTCGTGACTGGTCCCTGTGCCCTTTTCTGCTTTTCCTGACTTCAGAGGTTTTCACATTGGCATTTGCTCTCTGCTGTGTTGTTGAGTTCTGTTGGCCCAGTTTTGACTCATAGTCAAATTCATAGTAGAACAGCCCAGTGTATTTCCACTGCTGTCATCTTCACAAGAGGAGCCCTAGGGGGTTATGTATTGGGCTGTTAATGGCAAGGTCAGCAGGTTGATACCACCAGCCACTCCTCAGGAGAAAGATCGGGCTTTCTACTCCCGTAAAGAGTCACAATCTGGGAAACCCACAGGGGCAGGTCTAGCCTGTCCTACAAGGCTGCTCTGAGTCGGCACTGACTGGTTTAAATCTTCACAGGAACAGATTGCTAGGTCTGCCTCTCATGGAGAGTCTGGGTGGATCCGGATCACCTTTCAGCCGGATGTGAGATTCATGAGTAGAGATTCTGAATAGACAAAGAACAGGACAGGTAGAACATCACATCACATCATCACAACACAATGGATTAGAATGGAATGGAACTACACGGGCGGCCATCACTTGTAGTAACGGTTGCTAAGATCTAAAAGCTCTGGTCAGAAGAGTGCATACTCAGACGCATACACTTATGTACCCCAAAAATGTATTGGATTGTAACTGTATTTTTAGTAGTGATACGTGGAGAAATGTGAAAACCATTGCTCCGATGGATGCTGGGAAAGAAGGGTGTTGGAATTCCCCGCTTCTGGAAGTACCCCTGCTTCTCACCACTCCCCTTCCTGCTCCAGTGCCCTGCCAGTTGCCCTGCTGCTGGGGACCCTCCCACTGCTACTTCCTGTCATTCTCCACCCCACGCCCCACATGTCTGTGCTCTTCCCCAAGTCCCTGTCAGGCAGAGAGCCTGATGTATAACAGATGCTCAATGACACGTGTAGAATGACTGTACTGGGGGCTGTGGAGTTGCGTGTACAAAAGCCCTAAGATGTGAGGGAGCAAAGTGCATGTGATGTCAACTAGACCCTCCTGGCTGAGGGTAGGGGTGGACCCTACCTGTCAGTCAGGCCTGATTGACACCTCCTTTGGCGTGGCCTTTGGTATAAGAGAGCCAGAGCAGAGTGGGATTCTTTTTGGCCCTTGGGCTTCCGCTGGAGCTTAATCTTGTATCTGGTTCCTTGATCTCCTGCTGCATTGCCTGCCGACCCCAGCAGCTGTCAGCAGACCCCTGGCAGTGGATTCATTTGGCCAATCTTGGATCCACATTACCTCTGCATTCACCAGCCTGTGCCCTCTGGTCTTCCTACTTCCTGTTTGTCAGCTTCCATGAGCCCGGAGAAATCTGACTGGACCTGACCTGGACCTGGCTATTTCTCCAGCAGGGTTAGCCCTTTCCTGGTGCAAACCTCCTTCTGCAAACAGCACAGCCAAGCACCACACGTGATACTTCTCTGGAGAACCTAACCTGACCCAGCACAGTCGTGGAATGGAGCTCCAAGCCCAGACTTACTGCCATCAAGTCGATCCCGACTCACAGAGTTCCCACGAAGGTCGCTGTGAGTGGAATGGATCAGAACGGAGACAGAGGTATTCCAATGGCCACCACCCCCCTCCCCAGCCACACCACTCAGCCTGTGCTTATCGACACTGCTCATGAAGGACTTGGTCAGGTTTTTAGATAAGGCGCCCCC
>NW_022103920.1:39842879-39854799 GCF_000313985.2 Echinops telfairi
TACAGGAGCCACTTGCCAACTTTCGAAAGAACTCGCCTTGGACATGAAGACATGGGCATCTATGTCAGAGCGATGCCGGTTCTCTCAAAAGCCACTTGCTTTGGTAAGATAGGGGACCACAGCAGGATTGTTCATGCTCCAGGGTTTCATGGGGTCAAGCAGGAAGGAGAGACTGAGTGCTGACAGGGTCACACACAGGACTAACCGGGGCTGGGAGGAACCCTTAGGAGGACTGTCCCAGGGTCACCGGACAGAAGCGGCTGTAGCCCTTGTCCTTCGTGGTCACGTCCGGATGTTCTTCCCCACCCATCCTCTGCAGCGGCTCTGAGCTCTGAGAGCCCGCTCTTCCCAGGGCACTGCTACCTCTGGGCCTGACGGAGGCCTTCACATGCTATGCACAGCCACCCAAGTCCACTGGCCCAGAGCCTATGGCTCCAGACGTGGCTGGAGGCAGCGCCTGGGGGGTGACCAGACACCTTGCTCAGAGGTCCTGACTGCCTCTGGCTTTCCTCTCCCACTCTTCAGCTTCAAGACGCTCTTGTCAGATCACTTGGCACGGGTTAAGGCGTCCGCCTCTGGGTGATGGGGAAGAGAGAGCAAGCAGAAAGGGAGAGGCCGGTGTCCCCATTGAGACTCGGCCTGCACTGGAGGCTGGACTGCCCGCCCCTCCCCCATGACTCTCCTGTCTCCTGAGCAGCTGGGGACCGCCCTGGTGGTCCCTGGGCATGGACGAGGAGTGGAGAGGAGGGACCCCCTCCCACAGGAGGAGGAGCTGGCGGGCAGCTCCTTCTGGCCCCAGCCAACTCCCTGGCCGACAAGGCAGAGTGCATGCCCCGGTGGCTGACCCTCACCCAGCCCAGCAGGGAACACTGCAGGGACCCTTGGCATGGGCTCTGCCTCTGGCTCCACTCACTGCTCAGTGAGCTGCCTCCAGAGGCTCCTCAGTGCATCCCTGGCAGTCTGCTAGGTACACGGTAATCCACTCGGTCGTGGCTAGGTAGTTGGCATGTTGCGCTGGGCCTCTGTGACTACCTGGTACTGCCACTAGACCGGCAGTGGCCTCCCATAGGGCCCTGGGGGTCAGAGTGAGAGAGGAGCCTGTGCGTTTCCCTCCCACCCACTGGGGGACGTTACTGCCAGGAAGCCAGCATCTGGAGTCCAGACCTCCCCACAGTTCTAATGCCTCTCTCTTTAATTTGACTCTGAGCATATTAAATCCACCTTAAATATGCTGTTTCTAATAGAGCTGAATAAATGTGTGTCTGAGGACATACACTTGTCCGGGTAGTCACCTCAAAGGCACTTCCAGCCAACACCTCCCACCCAGAAGGACCCCAAGGTTAAGCCCAGGTGCTCCCAGCTTCTCACCAGTCCAGGGGCTCCCTGGAGGGGCATGCAGGGCAGCACCTTGACTGGGAAAGATCACAGGGGTTCTAGTAGCACCGTGGTTAAGTGCTTGGCTGCTGAGTGGTTGACAGTTCAAACCCACCCAGTAGCCCTGAGGAAGAAAGATCTAGTGATCTGCTCTCCTAAGAATTACAGCCGAGGAAACCCTGTCCCAGAACACACTGCCATCTAGTCGATGCCGCTCATAGTGACCCTGCAGGACAGGGTAGGACTGCCCCCGTGAGTTTCCAAGACTGTAACTCTTTATGGGAGTAGAAAGCCCCGTTTTTCTCTCTGGGAGCGGTTGACTCTAGTTTCGAACTGCTGACTTTGTTGTTAGCAGCCCAACACGTTACCACACCAGGAGATCTTTTGGAAAACCCTATGGGTCAGCCATATTCTGTCTTCCACTAGGAAACTTGCATTAGGAGGCTCGCCGTGCCTCGGAAAAGTCTAGTGCTGGGAAAGGGGCTACACACAAGTGGCTGGGTAAAACAAGGGGTCCACTGTCACCAAGTCCAGAGCTTCAGGGCCTTCCAGGAAAGGTAGGCTGGCCAAGGAAGGCCCAGCTGAGCCTGGCTGCCTCATCCTCTGGATTAAGGTTCTGTAACTCTAAGTCTGAGCTGTGTAAAGACTCAGCAAGGAGGCTTTAAGGCATCGCATCGGGAAGCTGGAGCAGCCACTCTAAAGGCTGTTTTTGAAGCTGCCTGGGGGACCTGGGCTGGGCCCTGCATGCAGGCTTTCAGGACAGGTGTCTTCCTAACAAGCACAAGGCTCCCCACATCTCCTTCAGACAAGAGGGAGCAAGGGAGCTGGACGGAAGGGCCCATATTCTGATCTAGCTGAGTGACCTTGCTCCTTCTGCGCTCTGGTCTTCTCACCTGCACAACCAGATGTTGAAGCAGATGACCAAAGATTTATTTGTAGAGTTAACACTCTACGAGAGCTTCCTCTTCTCTAAATTCTGCTCCACGTTGTAATGATCTAGGGCTGCTATCACAGGAGCACCACAAGTGGGTGGCTTCAAAAGCTGCAACTTTATTCTCCTGTCGTTTAGGAGGCGGGAAGTCCAAATTCAGAGCACTGGTTCTAGGGGCAGACTTCTCTGCAGGAGACCTGGGTTCCTTTCAACACCTATGGGCCCAGTGTTCCTGGGTGATCTCCAGGTATTTGGGTCTCCGTCTTCTCAAGTCTAGGAGGTTCT
Organism: Echinops telfairi; assembly: GCF_000313985.2. Lineage (NCBI taxonomy): Eukaryota > Metazoa > Chordata > Mammalia > Afrosoricida > Tenrecidae > Echinops > Echinops telfairi. The sequence continues at coordinate 39,845,470 of NW_022103920.1, forward strand.
CAGCACAGGAACCCTGGGTTCAAACCATGCTCTCCTCATGCCTCTCCTCTCTTGGTAGTTGGAGGTCCCTTTCATGTTTCCTCCTTTTATCCCTTGTGAGATAAAGAGCATATCACTAGAGATAAAAGATGATGTAATAAGAAATAATGTCACAAGAGATCAAAGGTGACACCGGCCATACCCCAGTGAAAGTTCCTGTACAGTGGATCAGGGCTGTGACCTTGAGTGAGGGTGTTGTATCTCACACTAAACCTGCCTCATTGTCATAACAAACATAACTGAATCCCCTTGAACATCACCTACCCTGCATCGAATGCATCTATTCTTCTCAGTCTTCCTTACTGCACATTGAATAACAGGTGTCTTTAAAATGTGGTGCTGGTGAAGAATATGGAAAGTACCACAGACTGCTAAAAGGACAACCAGGTCTGCATTCCAAGTACGGCCAGAGTGCTCCTGGTAGGCAAAGATGGCAAGACTTTGTCTGCCCTACTTGGGGCATATTGTCAGGGGAAACCAGTCCCCAAAGAAGGGCATCGTGTTTGATAAAGTGGAAGGGCGGTGAAAAAGAGGAAGACCCTTGAGATGGATGGACACAGTGGCTGCATCTGTGGGCCCAGGCATCGGAACCATTGTGAGGATGAGGCAGGACCATGCAGTGCTTCGTTCCGTTGTGCAGAGGGTCGCTGTGGGTCAGAGCTGACTGGATGGCCCCCACAGCAACCCTGCATCGTGAACGCATGGAGGTCAGGGTTTACAGCTTATCCGTGACCATGTCATAGCACACCGTGGGGGTGATTACTTCCTCACAGCTCCAAATCACATCATCACACAACCACTGGGTATCCAAACCCACACCCGTATTGTGGGCAGACACAATTCAGTCCATGATACCAACCCACAGCATTGTTACAAGAGCTTTGCCAACTGAAATGTAGTGGCTACATCTCTCTGTGAACCCTGGATCTGCCTGGGCTGCCACCTTCCAGACACGGTGCTTAATGGATTTACTAGTTCCTTAGGTGTGTGATTTCACCAGAGCCTGCCTGGACCCAGATTAGATCTCCCAGGGCCTGGATCTGAGGCCTGACTCACACCAGGATGGCATGCACTAGAATGCCCTGTGTCCGGGACTTCAAGAGGTAAGTGCCCTAAAAGAAGACCTCACGTGCAAACGTGGTGCATTATTTGCCCTTCGCTGCTCAGCTGCTCAGCTGCTCAGCACGTGTGCGAGCGTCCCGCGTCCCGGTGTGCAGCGCCCAGCTGTGCTCAGAGGAGAGAAGCAGTGGGAATGGAGTTGGGGGAGAAGCCCCTGGTGGCCAGCTGCGATGTTTCTGTTACTCTCTTTGGGGAAAGGCCCCGATGTGCTGGTTGCCCCACCAGGTGTGCAGGGAAAGGCATGATGACCCCGTGGGGCCAGCCCATGGAGTTAGCCCAAACCACAGCTATTCACGGCGCTCACTGTGCCCAGCTGCCAGCTGTCCATTTGCTGTGTTTTGATGACTCGTGTGTTGTTGTGATATTGGAGGTTAAGTCACCAGTATTTCAAACCCCAGCCCGGTCGCCAATGATGGCAGGTTCCAGTGCCCCTTCCAGATGAAAGCAGACTAGGAAAAGAGATCTGGAGATCTAGTTCCAAAATTAGCTAATGTGATCCAATCTATGGATTACAGCAGAATATTGTTGGATGTTGCGCTGGAAGATGGGCCCATGGGTCGGAAGGCACGCCTGAAGTTGGTTCTACATGACGTTGCAGCGATCCACAACAGTCAATCCTGGTAACTTTCACGGAGGTGGTCAATACATGTGGTGTTGAAAGTGAAGTAAATCCTTGATGGTGCTCACCATCAACTCCATGCCCATTCCCGTCAAGATTTGATTCTCTGGACCATAAAGCAGGAGAATGCTCCAGACACACCATCATACCCACCATTAGAGCTAAGACAGACTGCCCGAGCCCCAGCTCCCCAGGGGAGGCAGTGTCAGCAGGGCATCCTCACGACCCAGTGTTCTGAGTTTTTGTCACGTGGCCCACATCCTCGTTGCCCACAGGTAGGGCTGGATGCCTTGCCTAAGACTCCATCCATGGCCCACCCAGCTTAACCAGTTCTGTCCCAAAGAGAATGAGAAATAGCAAAAGCAGCAGTCAGATTTCCTGTCTCCCTGGGGGGATTGATGTGGTAACCAAGAGAAGACGAGCCAGCTAGTATCAGGGCAGACATCCTGAAGATGCACTTAAGGGAGAAGAGGGGAGCGCGAAGCGGCTGCTTCAGTGACGTCAGAGATCCAGGGGCAGGGATTCTGAACCCAAATTCCCTCGCACGCTGGCTGGCAGCGCACCCCTCACAGGTGGGAGCCACATTTTGCGCAAGGTGGGGAATGTACCTTTTGCTGCAACGGAGGATCTGTATTGTTCCAACAGTGCTCATCAGACAGAATGTTGAGAGAAGCGCTGGCTGTCGGTGGGGAGTCAGCCTGACGCGCGTCGGAGGGAGACGGAGGGTGGTATGGTGTGTGTCTGCCAACAGAACCGGGTGTTGACCAAGATGTAGGAAAACGTAGTCTCTGGGGATAAGAGAGCCCAGGGGGCATCAACAGGGAGCATCGAACCAAGGCTTGCGCTCGAAGAGTCACCGAGGGTGTAGTCCGATCAGTAGTGATGTCATTTAGCTCCTTTCGGGCGGTACCAATAATGCTAGTATTGGCACGTGCGCCACCGTGTCCAGCGACAGGCATGCAGCGCGACTTGGCTGAAGACTTTAGGGACAGAACGGACTGTAGGCGTGGCTCGCCCAAATGTCCAATGCCATGGGAATTAGTCATCGTCTGTCATTACTGTTTTCCGCCAAGTTGATTTTATTCTGCCGATGTCAGGCTCTTCCCACACGTGGCCAGTTGGTCACTCTCCGCTTCCTTCTTTCCGTTTACTGCCCACCAGCTTCGCGGCCGCAGCCTCTCTCGGTGCAGCTGAGTCAGAATGGACCCAGCAGCAGCAGCGAGTTCGGCGTCGAATTATCCGGAGCACGGGTCCCAGGGTAGCTCTCATTGGCCCACTGGGGGCCACCCCAGTCAATCACAGGAGCCAGGGGACCTAGCGATCTGATTGGCCTGGCCAGGGTCAGGTGCCCAGCTCCAGGGGGAGGAAGCGTTCGGCTGCGCAGGAACGCAGAGCCGGACCGCAGAGAAGGGAGGGAACCGCACCTAAACAGGCAGCAACCATGGACACTTACCTTGGCCCCAAACAAAAGGTTGAGCATAACCTTTCTGGAGCAAAGATCCTCGTACCCCTCACCCTGACGCCCTTGGATACTGAATCACTTACTGATCGAGGCTTGATGTACTTTGGTGACAGGCTTCTCAGAGTCTTTTAAAAACAAACACAGCTGTGCACACGGTTAATACACTATGCTGCTAACGGAAAGCCTGGGCATTCCAGGCTACCCAGAAGTGCCTCAGAAGAAAGGCGTGGTGATGTCGTTCTGAAGCCAGCCCGACAACCCTGCGAAGCACAGCTCTGCTGACACACACGCCGTGAGTCAGAATCAACTTGACAGCCACTTGGTAAAGCTATTTTTACCGACGGACATCAAAACCCAAAGGACATCAGGGGTTCACAGAGTCTCTGGCAGGGGTCTAAGCACAGGACTTGGGGCTCTACAGCCACTAGCCACACCCAAATCCCTACCAGTCTGGGCACAGGCTTGACCCCACTGCCATTGTGAGTACCTCTGCCCCTGCTGCCACCTAGGCTCACTGTCCTGTCCCCACGCTCTGGCCCCTTGCCAGCATGCCATCCCACGCAGCAGCTGCTGCCTGCTTCTCACTCCTCCACTTAGATGTCTGTTGTTGGAGCATCCAATGGGCGGACTCTGGGACGCCTCCCCGTGTCCTTGCTGCAAAGGAGGCTGGGAAATGGAGTTCTGATCTCCACGCGGCAGAGTAGCAGATTTCCCTGGTTTATAAAGACCATTCAAATGAGGCTGGGCTGCCGCCAATAAGAGCTCACATCCACAATCTCGAGTCGTTTGCCTACTCTGGGCTCTGGAGAAGCCAGGCAATGGGGTCAAAGCTCTTTTCTTATGCCCAAGTTATTGGGATTTAAGAAAACCTTTGCCTATGTGAAATACATAGTAACTAACCCTCCTTCACATGTGACATTCAACAATATTCATCATGGTATTCAACCTTCACCATGATCTGTTCCCAAGCTTTTCTATCACCCTTAGGGACACCATGGCTTCCCCTTCCTGTCCACCCCCAGTGTCCACTGACCTCTATACACTGGCCTATTCTATTCAGTATGATTGGCATTGGGCAATATTTGTCCTTCTGTGACTGGCTTAATCCCTCACCACACCATTTCCGAAGGTGGCCTCCCAAAACATCGTGAGTCTCTGGTCTTTACAACCCAAGGAGCCCAGCATGATTCCAGCCAACAGAATTTGGATACAGATTCATCCGGGGAGTGGTGCTTTCTTTCCCAGCAAGGCTGGCTTACAGCAGCTCACAGTTTCTTCTTTAACAGGAACATATCCAGTGAGCTGTGGACAGGTGCCCTCCCAGAGAATGCCAACCCAGAGACATTTAATAGGCCATTTAATAGAATCCTACCAAGCCCTGGTGGTGTCGTGGTTAATGAGTTGAGTTGCTAGCCGCAAGATCAGTAGTTTGAAACTACCAGCTGTTCCCTGGGAGAAAAAGGTGGTCTTTTACTCCCCCCACCAGACTTACAGTTTCCACAACTCACAGGAGTAGTTCTCCTCTGTCTGACTGGGTCCCGTGAATTGGAATCAACTCGATGGCAGTGAAGAAACAAAACAAAACAAAAAGTTCACACCTGGCTACTTTCTAACCACAGGTGGGACCAGCCATTGATCAGACATTTCTTCTTTCAAGGCCCCAGTAGGGGTTCCTAAGCCAGGGTCTTCCCAGGCTAGCACACTCCCTGGGGCCATACTTAGCAAAACAAACGAACAAAAAATGACATCGCACATTTGCTGCCATTGAATTGATTCCAACTCACAGTGACCCCTCAGGGCAGAGCAGAACTGCCACTGTGGGTTTCTGAGACCAAACCTCTCTGGGAGCAGAGCCTCCTCTTTCTCCCTTGGTGGGCAGGTGTGTCCAAAGTGCCGCTGCCATTTGGGTTAGCAGCCCAATAGTAACCCTCTGTGCCTAGGGTACCCGAGGCTGTGACTCGCCCCTGCTGGAACGGATAGCCTCCTCTTTCTCCTGAGGAGTGGTAGTTGAGTTTGAACCCCCGACCTTGCAGGTAGCTGTCTGATGCGTACTCAGCAGGGGTGTTTCCCAGAAAGTTGAGTTCCTGGCCTCCATCCGGTGGCTGCACGGGCTTTTTCCAAAGTGAGGTCAATTAGGAAAGGGGTCATTTGTGATCACCTGTGTCCCAGGCATGGTGCTAACACTGGAGATTCTGTGCCCAAGGAAGCTGTCTGACAAGCAGACCCAACAAAGCCGAAATCAATGATGCACAGGAGGGGACTAAAAAAAAAAAAAAAAAAGCAAACCAAAAAATATGCCAAGGCATCATTATTCCAAAAAGGAGGCGCATTTTCCATTTTCACTCCCTTGGGGTCGCTGTGGGGGAGAACATGGAAGCTGATCGTTACGTTAACTTTGAAAGATGATCATTACATTTTTGAACAGCAAGTCTAACAGAACAGCAAGTCTGATGGGAGAACTCATTTATGGAACAGCCAACTAAAAGTATCACTTCGTCATATTTGATAGAGAACAAAATCATGGGGGAATTATGACGGCCTAAAAAAGTCTATATGCGTGGAATCAGTTGGGTCTCACACCTGGCTATTCTCAGGATAAAGGCCATTACCCAGCCGGAGACTAGTGCTCCCCTCTCCCATCTTCACCCACCGCCACCCTGGGGAAGTTTGGAACTAGCATGTTTCACAAAGTAGGAGGCAAACACCCATGCAAAATCTGGGCCCTGACAGCAAAAAAAAGAGGGAAACATCTTCTCTAACGCCCCACATTCCCTTCAGTATAAAGAAGGTCTCTCTGGTCCACCGGCCTCCCCAGTTGCACGGAGGCAGCAGGTGCTCGGAGTGACCGCTAGGTGTCGGTGTGCGCCCGCGAGAGTGAGCCCCAGGACCAGGGCACACACCAGCGCAGTCTGTTTTCAATCCTCACATTGTCAGTTTTCCTCCCCAAGGGCCCGGGGGTGTGCTAGGATTTTTATTTCTTGAAAAATCCTGTGATTCGGCTGCCCTCTTTTGGCCCTGCTTGAGAGAATGAAGGCTGTACTTGCTCCTTCCAGCCGCCCCCCCTCCTCCCCCAAGCAGAGGGTTCCCAGGCAAGGGTCTTCAGGCCACCAGCTGCTGAAATCACCGGCCTAGGCCTAGGCCACCCCCTCCCTCCTGGCCTCTGCTCCCCTTGTGTCTCTCCCTCCTGGTGCCCCGTGCTGTCAGTGTGCTCCCGGCTGCTCAGTGCAAAGGTCCTCCTCCTGGAAGCCTACTCAAAGTCAGCCTGAATGTCAGCCCCTTGGCCCTCTCTCCCCACCACACCCACCTCCCACGGCTCCCAAGCACACCACCTTGAGAGCAGGCTGTCCTTTGTCCGGTGGCCCCTGCTCTGCCCTCTTCTCCCCAAGCAGCCACAAGGTGAAAGCAATGTTGAGGTGGGGGCCACAGAGGGGAAGCTCTGTGTCGGGAACATCAAACGCAATGTCAGCAGGTCAAATACCACCGGCCACTCTTCAGGAGAAAGCCAAGGCGTTCTGTTCCCACGAAGATGTACAGTCTTGAAAACACACGGGGGTAGTTCTGCACTGTCCTATAGGGTCTCTGTGGGCCGGAAAGGACTTGAGGGCAGCAGTGAGAGTCCTCCTGGCTGATGGTGTGCTGCAGAGTTGATTATAACTCACAAGGATCCCATGGGACAGAGCAGGGGATTCCAGGCTGTGATCCTTATGGGGACAGATCACCAGGGGTTTCCAGGGGTTTCCTTCACAGGACTGGCCACTGGGTGGGTTTGAACTACCCAACTATCAGTTAGCAGCTGGGGTGGTTAGATTTTAGGTCAGCTTGAACCTGTGTGGTCCTTTCATAAGAGGGATACTAGGAACTTCTCCCTGTTTAACTCTTCACCTTCCTGTTGGATGGGGTCCTGTGCCTCACATCCGGGGCCTGTGGCCCATGCATGTCAACACTTAGCCAGGTTTCTGTGGACCTTGGAGAAAGTGACCCTGGACCTGGCCTGTGATCTCCCAGCTTCCCGTTTTGCCTTCCTGCTGTATCCACCAGCAACTGTGTGAGTCTGAGAGTCTCAGGCTAGCAGTGAACGCATTGACTTGGGTTGGACTGGGCTGGGTTGCTTTCTTGATATAAAATTCTTTCTCGGTGCAAAGCTCTTTCTTATACATATGAGTGCCACTAGGTTTTATTTGTTTGTTTGTTTTTCTCTAGAATATTTGGCCCAATACAGCAGCCAAATACCTAACGGTGGCATCTCTAGGGCGCCTTGTGTACACATTCCATTGCCACTATATCACATCTGACTCACAGGGACCCTGTAGGATAAAGTACAACTTCCCCAGGGAGTTTCCAAGCCTGTAAACCTTCACAGAAACAGAATGATACTTCCTTCTCCTCAGGAATAGTTGATGGGTTTGAACTGGCAACCTGTGGGTTAGCAGACACACGCTTAACTACTATGTCACCAGAGCTTCTATTAAAGACATGAGTGTGTAATAGTAGGGGCTCCGGAGTCAGGTCTGCTCTCAGATTCCACCTCCCTCAGCCTCCTACCTACCAGCCGTGTGGCCCCTGGCAGGTTCGCACCCTCTCTGAGCCTCAGTTCTTCATGTACACACTGGCAGCGAGGACCACCTCACAGGTGCACACATTAAAGTTACAGAGATGAAGGGCCCGCAGGATCTGACAATCATAAGTTAGCCTGGCCATGAGTGCAGCTAATCTCTGGGGGCAGTGGTTATTGGTGGTGAGTTCTCAACTTCCCTGCTAGGCTCCACTCCTGGCTGATGTACCCCAAACGCAGCCAGGGGAGGCCTGCATGCTATGATGGTAAACATATTTCCGTGGGACTTAGGGGCAATGAAAAACTAGGAAGAAAGGCTTACTTCTGCCAACCAGCTCTTAAAAATCCTGTAGATCACATCATTCTTATCTGTGGTGCAGAGGCCACTCAACAGCCGTGAAGGCCACAAAGTTATAAGTACACTGGCTCCGAGTTACATTTACCCTGCCTCATACACACACACACACACACACAGTGAACAAAAGCCACAAAGCTATTCTTACCTCGGTATGTTAACAATCAACCAAACTCCGGTTAGGCTTTGGGACTCCCATTCTGAGCCTGTGGTAAGATGGCGGGTCAAGGAGGCAAAACTCGGGGCTGTGTGGTCCGACGCACCAAGCACCGCCACTGATTAGAACCTTCTACTTATGTCAGCGGAGAGAAAGCTGTCCCGAGCTCAGCTGAGCTCTGTCCTGGTCAATGGTCGTGATGCTGGGACCTTTCAGGCAAAGGCTGCGTGGGGCTGGAGCCGGCTGCTCACTGCCCTCCTGAAAGTCCTTGGGTGTTGCTCTCCCAGACTGCCAGCTACCTGGTGATGCCATGGGGTTTGCTGTGTTCGGTTTTTGTTTTTGTTTTTTTGCGGATGGCCTGTGGCTGTTTCTGCCGTCGGGGCACCTGGATGGCATGGGAAAGGTAGGGGGAGTGAAGACGTGTCCCTGGAATCACTGGGGACTAAACGGCACCATGACAGGCCCTGCCTTTCTTCACTGCTCACCTGTCCATCTGTCACACTGAGGTGGCCTACACGCTGCTGTGAGGCCGGGAGCTAAGCCACCAGCGGTCCGCATCCCAGCAGGGTCACCCGTGGTGGAGCGCCCACACAAAGACAGACCCACAGTCAAACTGCTCCGTGTTTCAAGCCTGTAACTCTTGACAGAAGTAGACTGCCTCATTTTTCTCCTGCTCAGCAGCTGGTGAGTTAGAACCGCTGACCCCTGCCCGACACTTAGCCCACTGCTCCACCAGGGCTGTGCACGTTTCAGATAACGCTAGAACGTGGTCAGATATGCTTGCTTCGGACGCGCCCCCTGGAGGAATCCAGCCCTAGAAAAGGACCTCGTGTTTGGTGAAGCTGATGGCCAGGAAAGGCCCGAGAGACACCTGGTCAGACGGATTGGTTCAGTAGCTGCAACCCTCGACAGAAACTTCCTGGACGCTGGGAGGGTGACGCAGGAACAGGCAGGACGCTGTGAGGGTGACGCAGGAACAGGCAGGACGCTGGGAGGTTGACGCAGGAACAGGCAGGACGCTGGGAGG
>NW_022103920.1:39857097-39858278 GCF_000313985.2 Echinops telfairi
ACAGCCCAAACAAAGCCCTGTGCACCGCTTGGCAGGACTTTGGGAAGCCTGTGTGATTTCACATTTCCACCCAAGCCTTGCAGGAGACAATACTGGCAGCGCACATCTGCTGGTCTAGAAGCTGGTGTTGACTCTGCATGGGTACGTGTTTGATGCCTGCAGCCACGAGAGGTCTTGGCTTTCAGGGGAGAGAGCTACTCAGCCAGAGGCTCCATCTGGGCTCGGCCATCTGACACCCTTCCCCAGCAGCCCAGGGGCCAGCAGTCAGGGCTGAGTTCTCCTGGAAGAGGCTTGGTGGGGACAGACGTGGGTTAGTGGATCCGCCAATCTCTCCCACCATCAGCTTTCTCATCCATAAAATGGAAGTGATCGGCTCGTTCTCACCTCGGAGGATGAGTGGTTGCGTACCAAGCCCAGCGTGCGGATGTTGGGTTGGCAATCGCAATCCTGGGGTTTGCGGGTACCGATCTGTAGACTGCTCGGGTGCAGAGGAAGCTGCCGTCAGGAAGGTCAGTGGTGTCGGTAGACCAGCATCCAGACCAGGCCCAGATTCCTCACTCAGAAGCGGGCAGGATCCGGGAAGATTAAATGCCCACACGACAGCCAGGGCCCAGGGCGCCCCACTGGCCAGTTTGCCAGCATCGGTCCAGAGCCCTCATGAGCTGGGGGGGCTGTAAGATGGTATGGCTGGGATGGAAACGGTGTGACTGCTCCCCACAGGGTACACAGAGACTTGCCGTCGGACCCCCCCATGCCACGCCTAGAGAGATGCCCTAGGGAGGGCACATCAGCCCGCACCAAAACACGCGTGTGCGGATGTTCACAGCTGTGTTATTCATAAGAGCCAACAGGTGGAAACAACCCAAATATCCGTCCAGGTAGGAGGAAGGGATCGACGAAGGTGTGACCACCACGCAGCGACACGCATGTATTCAGCCGCCGAGAGGAAGGCATTCTGAGCATTCTGGCTAGGGCACCCTGAAGACGTGAAAGATGGCAGTCGAGATACCTCGTCTATTTCCATGTAAGCCCAGAATAGGCAACTGCACCGAGATCGAAGGTGGGGGGATCACCAAACCAAACTCCTTCCATTGTCGCCCTTCCGACTCCGAGTCACCCGCGGGACAGGGCAGAACTTCCCCCGTTTGTGAGAGAAGAAAGCCTCAGCTTTCTCCCACTGC
>NW_022103920.1:39858451-39881732 GCF_000313985.2 Echinops telfairi
CCGAATACTCCAGAAACACAACCTTTTATAGCATGTGAATGAAGTCGCAAACACCCCCCCCCCCATCTGAAAGAAAGAAAAGCAAGATCCTTCAGCATGCCGGCTGGAATGGGCACTGACTGGATGAACAAATGGACTGGGCAGTGCAGGAGTGCGCTCTGGAGAGCCGTGCCTATAAATCACATTAACCAGCTGCCCTCCCTCAGCTGCGCCCGCCTCTGAAGGAGCTACAGAGCCACAGATTGCTCTGAGAGCAGAAATGAAAAGCCTCTGGGTATGCTGGGGCCAGCGCTTGGGCAGCGGGTGCCCGCCTCCCAGCCCTGGGCGGCCTCACCTAGCAGAAACAGGATGAGAACCAAGGTTCAGCAGCATGCTTGACTTAATCTTAGACTTACAGAGACCCCGTGCTCCAAACCAAAACGTAGGGCTTGTCATCGTGGTCGTGGATGGGGTCCAATAAATCACCCACACCAAACTCACGGCCACTGAGTGGATGCCCACTTCAATGGACCCTTATAAGACAAGGACGAACTGCCCTCTTTGGGTTTCTAAGGTGATAAGTCTTTACCGGCATAGACCATGTCATCTATCTTCCGAGGAGTGGCTGGTAGATTTGATCTAGGAGCCATGTGGTCGGCAGCCTGATGGATACACTACACCACCCTCGCTCTTACGGCTTGCAGTAGGATGCCACATGGAGTAGCGATGGTCTTTGAAAGGTTCTGGCTAACCAGGTTACACTCACGCTGTTGGCGTCCCCAGACACACTTCCTAAGGTCTTGGATCTCATGCTGGTGAAAAGCTTTGTGGGTTCAAGAATTTAACTTGCCCTTTATCCTTGGTTCCTGAGGGAGAACCTCTAAAACCTCAGGTGTTTCCCCAGTAATTAAAATGTCTTTAATGAGGCCTCCAGACCATACCTGAGGGTTTATGTTAATGAGCTATCTCTCGGAGTGGGGCTGGCCAGAAAGATTCAAAATTCAATATCCACTGACCTGGGGGAGTGGAAGGACACAGCACTCAATGTTGCTGTTGTCGTTAGGTGCCATCGAGTCCGGCCCACAGCGACCTTATGTATAACCAGTCACTTCCAGGGCTGCACCATCCTCACAACTGTTCCTACGCAATGATTCGGGGAGGTCCTAATGAAGCCCCTGGGCATTAAGGCTCCAGCAGACATATATGACGTGGGGGAGGAGCACGTTCCTCTTTGGGACATGGAAGCTCTGCTTTCGGGACCATCCCAGGACACATCTGTGTTGTTTCGCTCGAATCAAACCGTTGCCTGAGTTCCGTGAGTCCTCTTAGCAAATTAGTGAATCTGGAGAAAGACTAGAAGCTAGTAGGAGAAGTGGGGTTCACAGGGACCCCCCAGTTCTTGCAGCTGGCAGACTTGAGGATCTAGAGCACCATGCCGTTTACCTTGCGAGGTCTGACCTGGCTCGGGATCAGGTACATGTGTCGCTGGGATAGGAACGGGAATAGTAAGGAACAGATGGAGACGGATCAATATATTTGGTATCAGAAAAGTGGGCTTTCCTTTCTACACTGGCATTTAATCAGAACTGCACTTTATCAGATTTAGAGCTAACTTAATACACTGCTTAAAATCAACGAGCTTTTAAGTTACTGCTGCGTTTGGGTGCCTTCCAGTCCGTTTTGCCAGCTAGCATCCTTTGCCCGACAGAATGAAACACTGCTCGGGCTGGTACCATCCTCACAGCTGCTGTGATGTTTGAGTCTGTGTTGCAGCCACTGGGTCAATCCCTCGGGTGGAGGCTCTTCCTCTTTTTCGCTGCCCTTTGTACTTTACCAAGCATGATGTCCTTCTCCAGGGACTGGTTCCCCCTGACAGTGTGTCCAAAGATACAGAAATGGATCACCAATCATGTGGCTGCATTTCTTCCAAAATAGATGTGTGTGTTCTTCTGGCAGTCCATAGTAGATTCTATATCCTTCGGCAGCCCAGAGTTCAAGTGCACGGATTCTTCTCCGGTCTTTCTTATTCATTGTCCGGCTTTCACACGCAGATGAAGCGATTGCAAACACCATGGGTTGGATGAGGCACCCTTCACGTCTCAAAGTGGCATCTTAGCTTGCTAGCACTTCCAAGATGCTCTTTGCAGCAGATCTGTGTAAGGCAATTAATTCACCATTTGATTTCTTGACTGCTGCTTACGTGAGAGCTCATTATTGACCCACGTAAATGGAAGTCCTTGACAACATCAGTGTTTTCTCCATTTATCATGATGTCACTCATCGGTCTGATTGTGAGAATCTTTTTTTTTAACAGTCAGGTGTGATTCATAGGGAAGCTGCAGTCTTTGATCTTCTTCAGTACGTACATCAAGTCCTCGTCACTTCCAGGAGGCAAGGTTGTATCACCTGCCTCTCACAGGTTCCTAACGAACCGTCTTCAAATGATGCCACACTCTTCCTCATACAGTCCAGCCTCTCGGGTGATTTGTTCAGCACTCACATTTCATAAGTATAAGATACAACTCAGACACAAGCATTGCCTGTTTTTAAACCATTCAGTTCCCCCTTTTCCTGTTCAAACGACTGCTTCATGTTCCACACGGACCCCGTTTAGTGTTCAGAAGTTTCCGCCCTCCTCCATGTGGTCCATCGTTTGTGATGCTCGGTCCAATGCCTTTGCACGGTCCATAACGCACAAGGAAGCATCTTTCTGGGACTCTCTTTCAGCCAGGACCCATCAGACATCAGCAGAGCTATTCCTCATGCCACATCTTCTTCCGAATCTGGATTGGATTTCTGGGAGCTCACTGTTGACGTAAGATGTATCATTTGAAAATGATCTTTGGCAAAGTTTTACTTTGCACGTGGCATGAATGATATTGTTTCATAATAACCCCCATCTGTTGGGTCACCTTTATGTGGGATGGGTACAAATATGGATTTCTCCTAGTCAGTTAGCCAGGTGGCTGCTTCTAGCACCATGTCACTTTGTTGAAAGTTTTCGATTTTTCTTAACCATAGGGCATGGCAATCCAGACTCAGAGAGCTGGTCGAGACTCATTTCCTTGGATAGCAGTTTCTGTTCTTGACAGAAAGTTCAGTGGAGCAGAAATACTGAGCATTCCCTTGACTCCCCCTAAAACTCATCTGCACACACATGACCATCATCCCAATTAGGCACAGGCAATCACACCCAGAAAGAACTGTGGGACAACAGCTAAGAGAACATACCTGTTACGTTTCACTGAGCTGCCTTCTGGTAGCTCCCTCGACTGAGGAATTTGTGCTGGCTGCTAATTCCTGGGCTGGAACCTTTAACTAATATGGGACTTAAGGCCCAAGAGAACTCAAGACTTCTTTCCTACTGGGGAGACGCATTCAAAGGGGGTGATAAGCTTTTCAGGAAAGGAAATTCCAGGCTCCAGTTAATTTGGAACTCACTAGGAGCCAAGAGACAAATAGCAGGACCAGGATGGAGCTGGGGCCCCAGCTAGATTATCAGCATGCCGCTTTCTGCCATCGCCAGAGGGGCTGTTGGGCTCATTAGCATAGCAGCCTGGTGGGTAGGTAGTGGCTGAGAGAGCTGGGCTGCGGATTCCTTTGGGAACCTCCACTCCTCTGGAGAAAGATGGGCTTTCTACTCCCATAAACAGTTAAAGTCTTGCAAACTCAGGGGGGCAGTTCTACTGAGTTGGCATCAACTGGATGGCAGTGAGTTTGGTTTTAATTCGGTTCGTTAGTGAATACTCAACAGCTAGCACACATCAGTAGGTAGGGCATGTATGGGAGGTACACACATACACACACACAGTTTGATATAAGAAACACCAACGTTTCAGTAGTGATCATTTTCAGTGCTCATTTTGCCACTGAACTTTCTCAGTCATCACAGAGCACATTAAATAAAAAGGCAAACAATGGAACCACAGACACCGAAGAGGGCTCTGACGCGCTAGGGTGTCATTTACTAGATTGATTGGCATCCGCAAGCTTAGTGACACAAGCCAGCAGACACAGACCCCCCTGAGCACAACATCAAACTCAAATTTCAGAACTGATCCCCCCAGATTTAAAGTTTTCCAGAATTGTGTGTCCTTAGCCTGTGTGTGAGAAGCCTGGTGGAGTGGTATATGCGTTGGGCTGTGATCCTCAATGTCAGCAGTTCAAAACCACCAGCCGCTCCAGGGGAGACGGATGAGGCCCTCTGCTCCCATAAAATGCTAGTCTTGGATCCCCACAGGGGAAGTCCCACTCTGTTCTATAGGGTTGCCACAAGTCAGCCTTGACTCAATGGCAGTGGGAAGAAGCACCCTGAATGTATTGATCCCAATTTTTGCAATGAATGAGAACAAGGCAACCAAGCATTGGCTGTGATCGGTGTATGGGCAGGAGGTGTGGGGAGACATCCCTGGCAGGTCAGCGGTAGTTTTCTTGCCTCCTGTACAGAAGACACGGGCTTGATTCCTGACCAAGTGCCCCAAGCGCAGCCACCGCCCACCTGTCTCTAGAGGTTTGGGTGTTGCAGCGATGCTGAGCTTCCAGACTCCGATGGACGAGGAAGAATTACTTCTGAAGATCATGTGATGACAACCCCATGGATCACAGTGGTCTTGACCCCTGCACCATGTGGGGCGGGTGCAGGACTAGCCAGCATTTCATTTTTGTCATGCAAGGGCCCCCGTGAGTCCGGGCCCAACGCGATGGCAGCTAACAACAAGCAAGGCCTTGGGAGGGAAAGCAAGAACCATTCCAAACGCTTCTCAAGGGTCCCTGGCTTCCTTTTATTCGGAGGCCCTTTCTCCCTCCACAGCCCTCCCAGACCCGGGGCATTGAAGCCGAATGGTCTCATCTCTGAACCCCCACTCTCTGGATGGCTCCGAACCAAAGAGCCAGGCGGGCAAGAGAGAAGAGGGCACATGTTCTCTTAGCCGGCGCCTCGGCGCCACTCCAGCGCCAGCTCCCGAGGAGGACAGGCTCCTCGCGTAGTGGATCTTCGAAGAGCACCAGCTCTTCCTCCTCCTCACCAGGGAGCACTCTGGGCTCTTCCCACAGGCCCAGCCTTGGGAAGTTCCTCCCCGTGCCGAACTGAACTCTCTTCTTCCGGCCATTAAACACCATTCCCTCTTGACCTGTCATCAATGAAGAAGCATGAACAGCTGCTCGCTGCCCTCCTTTTAATCATCCTTAATGGGCTTATAAACAGTTATTAAGTCCCCCTTCTGCCTTCTCTGAGCTTCATTTTACTTGCATTGAGGCTGGGATTGTCGGAGGAAGGCCTGTTACGGAGGGCGCCACACACCAGTGACGTCTCACGCGGGTAATCAGCCACTGCACCGCACAAACTGCAGCTCTGCTGCTTTGTCCCAAAATCTGAACCATTCAAGGGGGGTTCCTTGTCAATCAACCCTTATTGATAAATCATGCCCGATCTAGGCCACGATGGGGCCTTTTGAAAAATGCTGTTTTTTCCTGTGACGCCACACGCATGTGCAGACACGCACCACCCAACGGACTTCTCTGAAGTTCTCCAACGGCAGGAGAAGCCCTTCCGTTCTCCCGTGGGCCACCGTGGGAAGCAGGTGCTGATCCAACAGGCTCCTGCTTGGTCCCCTCTTTGGCTACTGGACGAGGTTACGAGTTGCACAGTGTCCCCCTGAAAGGATGTTGAAATCCTGATCCCCGGTACCTGTGAACAGAGCCTGAGCAGATATAATCAAGTTCAGATGCAGCCATTGAGGCGTGCTCCAACCCCAAGGTGACTGGTGTTTCGTAAAGCGGGGAGAAGAGGCAGAGACACAAGAACACAGGGAGAGCTCTGTGGGATGACGGAGGCCGGGACGGCACACCTACAAGCCAACAAGCACCGAGGACTGCCAGCAAGACAGAAGAGAAAGGCATGGAAAAGATCCAGAGAGAGCACGGTACTGTCCACTCTCCATGTCAGGCTCCCAGCCTCCAGAAGGGTGTGAGGATGTTTCTGTTGCTTTCAGCCACCCAGTTGGAGGTCATTTGTTACAGCAGCCATAGGAGAGGGAGACAGACTGGGTCCGTGGCTGCTGGGGAGCAGGACTGGGGAGCAAACCAGACAGACATGGGAAAGTCTTTATTTCCAGCCTTGGCGTTGTGTTGCTTTTCAGTTGACCACTCATAGCAGCAGGTCCTGGCTCCACGCAGCTGCCCACTGGCTCTGGATCCTGCGGCCCGTCTTGTCACAGGGCATTGGGAAGGAGCAGGGCAGGTGAGTTGGAAGATTGGTGTCATTTTAACTTTCATAAAAAGGGCAATGTCCCTCCCTGGATGGGCTGAGATGAAAAGGACCCGCGTTGGCAAGGATTTAGGGCAATTGGAACTTCGGCCACTGCTGGTGAATGTGTAAATTGAAGCCACCACTTGGGAACTCGCCAGCAGTGTCCAGCAGTTTGTCCCAGCAGTCCCCCTCCAGAGTAGGGGTTTCATCTGCGCTGAGGCACCGAGCACTTAGGTTCACCAAACATGTGTGCAAAATGACAGACGTGTCCTTCATAAGCACAGGAACCTGGGAGAAGCAACTGAAGGGTGTTGTTCTGTGACTCGGAGTTGACTCCAAGTCACAGTGACCCATGGGACAGGGTGGCACTGCACCCCCCCCCCCAGTTTTCTAGGCTGTCATGCTTGTGGAGGGCCCTGGAGGCACGATGATTAAGCATTCGGTTAGGCTGAGAACCGAAACACTGGCCATTGGAAACCACCCAGATGCTCCACAGGAGAGGGACCGAGCCACCCGCTCCTGGAAAAACAACAGCCCACACGACCCTGCAGGGCAGGCCTCATCTGTCACGTAGTGTCACTACCAATCGAAAGCGATCCAACGATGCCTCACCACAACACATATCAATGGGACTAGATCCCCGGGCCTTTCCCCCACAACACTGCTGGGTGAATGCGAACCACCAGCCTCTGGGTTAGCAGCTGGGTGCTTACCCACTGAGCCACCAGGGCTCCTTAACCCAAGTGTCCATCAACTGTATTATCCTCCTACACTGGAAGAAGACGTTACAACTTAAAAAGGTTGAGCTGCTCCTACTCTATATAACATGGCTGAGTCTCCCAGAAACACTGCTGCAGAAAAGAAGCCAGGCACCAAAGGGTACTTGCTGTGTGACTCCATTTATATGCAATTCAAAACAGGCAAAACGAACGATCCATAGAGATCAGAGTGGGGAGCGTGCGTATCACGGGGCGGAGGACCCTGGGCAGCAATGAAAGACAGCATCTACTACGTTTCCTCCTTCTCGGATGCAGAGCTGGTTGGTTGGTTTTCTTACTCCACTACTGTTTTTGGAAAAGATCTGAGCTGACTTATGAAGGCGATTTCCTGTCGATGAACTGAATTCATACGTGAAGAAATCAGAGCGGTGCCCTTTCCTAACCGGGGGTGAGGGCAGGCCTCTGCTGCTGTCAGCCAAGAAGCTGGACGGAGCTTCCTAGCAGACCGTGTAAAGGGGAAAGCGCGAGGACTCTCTCTCGCCACACGGTAACAGGCCAGCTGTGGCTGGTCAGCGGAAACCTGGCCAGTCCAGAGACCCGAGGGACGTTTCTCCTGTGCAGGTTCAGCAAGAGGCCATGGTGGGGGCACAGCTGTAAAGGCTGGCCAACGGGAGCCCACGCTCACTGGCTCTGCGCTGCACTCCCGCCCTCTGAGAGCTGGGGGTGAGGTAGGCACCCTGCCGAGCAAGGCCAGTCCTCTGCCTGCTGTCCACACCAGTGACTTTCTTGGGTGTGGTTTTGGGGGAAGCCAAGCTTGTTGGGGGGTGGGTTCCTTTTCTGGCGGGGTGGTGGGATGCAGGGTGGTGGGACGCAGAGTGGGGGTGTACCAGGCACGTTGTCCTTGCTGGATCTCACCGGCAGGCATCCTCAGCCTGTCCTTTGTGGCTCTTCTCTTTCCATGGTGGCCCTCTTGCCACCAGTGACCCTGTGCGAAGCGCTTCCCTGGGGACGGGAGGCTCTCCAGATTGACATTTGGGCAACTGGATCTTTCCACTTCCTGGCTCCGGTTTTAGAGTTGAATTCATATATCCCCCCGGTGACTGGAAGAAGAAGAAAGAGGGAGGGGGGTGGGAAACCACTATAAACCAGGAAATCCAAAGACTCTCCTGGTCCCCCATCTCCACCTTGCTCCGCTCCCGCACAGCCAGCTGCCAGGTGTGACTCACGAGAGCTGGGGAGCCGGCTGGCAGCAGCACAGGCCCTTGCCGCCAGCCTGCCCTCCCTTCAAGGGCATGGCATGAGGAGGCCCCACTCCAGGCCAGCAGCATGCCCCTCTCAGCTGCACAGACAAGGAGCCCCCCAGGGCCATCTCACTGCCAGGCGAGGAGGAGATGTTGCTCTCAGGGGCTCTGTGTGAAGCTTGGGATGAATTCGGCTCGATTTCAGTCGGGGCTACCCCGTGATGGTTCTTTGTCTTTTGTTTGTTTTACACGGTCCCGGCACCCTATTCTTACAAGGGATTCACCAAAAGGGGGTGGGGGTGGGAGAGAGAGAGAGAGAGACAGACAGACAGACCTTGGCTTCGCGGTAGCCATTTTTAGTGTGTGGACGCCAACAGACGCTAATTGGTGTGTTGGTTCTCATTAGTCCAGTTGGCCCATGTCTTTCTTCTCTTTCTCTTCTCCCTGAGACACCGAGCCAGGAGAGCCGCCCCCTGGGGCCCGGCACATCACCCACGGAAGATGGGCTTTCAGGTGGGCTCTGCTTGCTGCCCTCCCATCCAGCCTGAGTGGCCTCTCCGGCTGCGAATCCCACCAGCACTTATGCTAATGTGGGCACATTATGGTAACAAGTACCTAATAATAGAGGGGGATTTAATTCCAGCAGCAGTGGCAGCGGCGGCAGGGCCTCTCTGGAGAGGAGCCAGCCTGCCGAGGAGGAGCGAAGGGTTTTGCAGACGAGGGTGGCAGGCAGCCAGCACGCTTGCCTACTGAATTCGGTTTCCTTCTCTCTCTTCCTGTCTATAATTGAGCCTTTGTAAGCAGAGGGACGTGTGTCCAGGAGCTAAATGTGGAGCTGATGTCGCAGGGGTGACAGGGACTCTCTGCGCGGTCTAGGGACAAAACAAAGTCGAACCCACCCGCTCTATGTGCCTCCTGCTACTGACGGATGGCATGAGAAGTACCAAGGGTGGTGGGGTGGCCCTGAGTGTCCCAGGGGGCAGCAAAAGCCTAGGTTCTTGTTTTCACACCCCCTTAAAAATCAGTTCATGATTTAGAACAGAAGATAAGAAACAGGTGTGGTTTCTGAGGGAGAGTCTGTAACTGGGACCCCCAAGGGGGCCTCACACAGGCTCTTGTGGGTGAGGGTTTGCAAGGCAGCCGGCAAATCCTTGCCTGGCATCCCAACCTAGAAAGGTCAGCATGGCACAGGCCAGACAGCCGAACTGCCTGACCCATAGAGTGCAGGGCAGGACGTTGGCTGAGCTCCGCCTTGGCCTTCCCAGCTCCAGCCTGCAGTAGGACAAGCTAAGGCCACTTTTCCAGAGGGATGGCCTTTCGACATCATTTACCTGGGTCTGCGGCCTCCCCATCAAAGACTGTGTTCATCTGGATCGTTTCCTGAGGGGAAGAAAAGGTGGTCATCCAACACAACCTTCCACCCTCTCCGCTCCCCCAGGCCAAGCTGCTTGCCCCCCCACATCACGCTCTTCTACCAACATCTCTTGATAACCAGTTCTCCATCCAACAAGTGCTAGAGGCTGGGGACCCAGGGGCTGGAACAGGAGTTGGGACAGTCTGCCCAGAGCGGGCGGGCAAGTGGGAGCTGCCGACAGACAGATGCTGCAGTGCCGAGTGAAACAAAGGTGAAAGAGGGAATCTAGGGAGCTGTCAGGAGGGGCATAAGGAACCCCGATGGTACAGTGGCCATGCCACTGCTGACCATAGGGTCAGCGGCATCAAAACCGCTGCCTCTCCAAGGGAGAGAGCTGAGGCGTTCTGCTCCCCTCAAGATTGACAGCCTTGGACAGGCTGTCAGATTGACAGGGCCAGTTCGACACTGTCCTCTGGGGCCGCAATGAGTCGAATCTGCCCCCTGCAGGGAACAGGACAGGATCTAATCCAGATTTGAGGGCCAGCGAAGCCCCCGGAGTGTGGTGTCTGAACTGGGCGGAGGGGAGGGGAGCCATGATGGGCAACTCTGAGTAGGATCGTGGTCACACAGCCTTGCAGAGCGGGCGCGGTCGGTTGCCATGTGCTGCTGGTCTCCAGGACCCGACTCCCTGTGCCCTCTGCCGTCACCCCTTAGCTAGGCCAATGCAGTGTTGCATCTGAGCCCGGCCTTCCTTGCCTAAACCTAAGCTCTGCACCGTGTCCTTCCTTGGCCTGTGCTCTGTGCCATCCTGTAGGACCGGACCTCTGCCGAGCGTACCTGTCCCCGGTTCCCAAGAAGCCCTCACCCCACCTGCCTCAGATGGTGCCGACATCAGGTGGTTCGGCAAGCTCAGGAGGAAAGCCTTTGAGGCTCTGTGAGGCCTTTCGACTCCCCGTTTCACCCCATAGATGAGCACCCACTGACTTGCCCATAGCCCGTCAACTGGGAAAAGGTGGAAAAGGGCATGTGGGTGTCACCATTTGGCCAGCTGTGGTAGTTGCATAATCTGTTGTCAGTTTGAGACTTAAGAGTGAAGGGGCAGAGTGTAGCCTGTCAATCAGATCTCAGCTTGATGAGGTGCTTTGGAGGTGCTCAGGAGACAAATAGCTGGTTGGAGGGAGCACGCACGCTCGTTCCCTGTGAGACGATGAGAAGGTACATGAAGCTACCCTGATGCTGCCAGAGCCCTGGGAGCTGGAGGAGCCACCTGGAGACCCACACCAGTGCTGAGATGCTTCCACCGCTACTGGATCCACAAGACCTTCCACACACTGGCCTGTGATCTTCCTGCATTTGGCATCATTGCACATGTTTCGTGAGGCTGAAGAGGACTTTACAGATTGGTATCGGGCATATGGGTTAAGATCAGACTTATGGACTGTATCTGGACTGGGCTGGGATGTTTTCTCAATGTTCAGCTGCTCTTGTATGTAAAGTTCTTTCCTATACACATATAAGTGTCTCCTGGAGTTGTTTCTCTAGTCTACCCAGACTAACACACTAGCCCAGTAGCAACCCATTCTGTGGTCATGGGATTTCTTGACTGAACAATTGAGATCCCACAATGCCTAGGGGCCTCTGAAGGGCCTCCCCAAGGCACCTGACTTAGACAGCCAGACCTGGGACACCGCAGGCTGCCTCTTCTTCCCCCTCTCACACAGGCTGGGATGTGTAAGCTCTTGTGTGATGGGTCTGCAGCAAACCGTCCAATGGGCTGGCCTGGGGCCCTCCCGGTACTTCTCCCCCCACCCCATGCACATGCATAGTAAAGCCTTACTTACTACAGGGCTGGGAAGAGCTGGAGAAGTCACCTTCCCAGGGGCGAGCAGGTTCAGTACAAGACATGAATATGGGCCAGGCGTGGGGAGGGAACTCTCTACCTGTTCTGTAACACTTTGTATTGTGTGACCCTTGTCAGCTTGAAACATGTCCCCACCTGTTACCACAGAAGGAGTTCTGGTGGCCCAGTGGGTTAGTGGTGTTGGGCTCCTATCCACAAGGTTGGCGGTTCAAACCCACCGACCATTTCATGGGAGTAAAATGAGGCCGTCTGCTCCCATACAGCCCCAGAAACACTCTGTCCCACAGGGTCTCTGTGAGTTGGAAGAGTTTGGTTTGGGTTTGTAGCTCAGGGCAGATGTTCACACCCCCACTTCATAGATGAGGAAGGGAAGCTCATGGAAGCTGGGAATTCCCCAGGGTCAGCTGCCTAAGCGGGCAGAGCCAACCCCAGATCCAGCTAGTGTTCTGTCTCTCTCATTTTCCCACAGGGTTGTGGAAGAGTGGAGAAAAAAAAAATCCCCCTGAAGGCTGAAGCGCCGTTCTGGTCTTTAAGCTCTACTCCCCCGACTCACTCTCCTGGAGGGCTGGTGTAGATCATAAACACCACTATTCAATATTTATGAAATCCAGTTCTTTCGCAAATATATCAGCAGACATGTTCAGTGGAGGGAACAAATTCTATCAGGGGCTCGTCACACAGCAATCGGTTCCAGTGGCCAAATACAAGCCTCTCTCTGAATGACAAACAGCGCCGCGGGGAACCCTGCGCCCCCACACTCACCCCCACCGCAGCTCTCTTGGCCGTCTTCGTTTCTGCAGGGAAAGGGACAGGCAGAGTCAGGCTTCCCCGTTGCGACATTGACCTTGAAAATTCTACCCCTACGACGACGCTTCCCTACACAGGCTTTGAACTCAGTCTTGCAAACCCAGCAAACAATTTTTCTATCAACAGGGTTGTTGTCCATAGCTTCACACACACACACACACACACACACACACACGCACACGCACACGCATGCACACACACTTCAGAAAGCTGGTAGAAAACCCCCATTATCTTTCCATCCATTTTTCTACACAACAGCCCTGGAGGCACAGAGGTTAAGTGCTTGGTGGCCAGCTAAGAGGTCAGAAATTCAAACCCAACAGCCACTGCACAGGATAAAGATGTGGCAGTCTGCTCCCTGAAAGATTTTCCACCTTGGGACCCTATGAGGGGAGTTCTACTCTGTCCTATAAACCAAACTCGCTGTCTTTGAGCCAATTCTGACCCATGATGACCCTGTGGGTGGAGCTCTTTATGGGACTAGAAAGCCTCCTTTTTCTCCCTTGAGGCAGCTGGTGGTTTCCAACTGCCAACCTTGCAGTTAGCCCAAGGAGTAACCATGACTCCACCAGGGCCCCTGCTCTTTCACACAGAGTCTCTATGGGGTTGCTATGAATCGGAATCTATTCCGAGACAGGGGGCTTGGGGCTTGATGTTTGACACCTGGAGGATGTTGGATTCCTGCTCCACTTGCCGTGTTACTGACCTCGCGACGCTTACACCAAGTGGACAGCAGATGACCGGGCCGAGCGGGCCGATGGCACCAGTCACTCCGCCCTTTCCTTTCTATAGTGAAACTATGCCTCGGGCCTCTGCTTCGTTCCACCCACTAAAATCACGCCAAGACGTGATTACGCTCTGATTTTCTTCTCAGCGACAGACCAAACAGAAAAACAGAGACCACAGGTGCCGGGCATACCTCCTTTCTTCACCCTATGGGAGAGAGGGAGAGAGAAAGAGAGACATTCTTTAACTGGAAGGGACCTGGTGCTGTGGTAGGCACATGACAACAGGGCTTTCTTTGAGCAGCTGTGGCCCCTTGGCCTCCAGGGGCTGACTGGAAGAGAGGCCAGCAGAAAGCTGGGCAGGTGGGCTCTGGGTACCCAACCCTGCTCCAAACAGCAATTCCATCACTCCTGGCTGCAGACCAGAGGGGTGTTAGGGGTTGATGAGCTTGAACTGTGTTGTTTCATAGAACTTCAAGGAATAGATTTTCTTGGATGAGGACAATGAGCTGTGGACAAAGCCAGTTGTCACGGAGTCTGTTCTGAATGAGTCCTGGCTGCCCAGCAGGTGCCAGAGTAGAGCGGTGCCTGCCAGCATTCTCCGTGACTGATGTTTCAGGGGATCACAAGGCCTGCTGAAAAGATACTTCCAGGGGATTTTGAACCTTTAATCTTCCGGTTGCAACCAAGGTCACTGATAGCTTGCCCTGCTCAGCTAGGGCAGCCCAGCCCAATCTGACTGCCCCGGCCATCTGTCCTGTCCCTCCTCTCTCACCAGCAGCAGCCGTGAGCAGAGGGCCTGCCTCACCGAGTTGGGCCCCGGGGCCTGGATAGGAAATGCTGGTTTTCTGCAGCATGAGTTGCTGAGCACAATCTCTGGATAACCTTCCTGTGATAACCTCGGATTCTCTGATTTTACAACTTTCTTTTCTCTCGACAAATGTTTGCTGCCACATGTTACCAGAGAGGCCAAATCTGAGCCTGATTTTCTCACTAGTTTCTCGTATGTCAACCATGTTGGAGACAACTCATATTTAGAATCCAAGTTAAAAACGGACAGGCCCTAGGTGCATATTTAACACGTAGCCATACAGTGCATGTGAGTCCCTGGATTTATCGGATGACTTCCTTCAAGACCTTCTGCCCAATCCCATCACAGAGCACCACCATTCTTAGAAGCTTAAACGTCGCTTTCTCTCTCAGAGATGCCCCCTTTTTTCCCCCTCAAATCAATTTGCAAGTGGAGTCCAAACTAAAATGCCTTTTTATTTAAAAAAAAAGAATTCAGCAGATGCTCCAGGATTTCTTACCTTGAAGTCAAGGTTGCCAATAGCAACAACTTCCCCAATAAATATGGTCAAATGCAATGCACATCTCTACGCGAATGCGTCGTGCTTTTATACTGAGTCTTTAACCCATCGATTTTAAATTATTGACACTACTAGTTAATTTCAAAATACCTCTAAAAGACACATGAGTCTCACTACCCGTTCTTTTTCCCAGTGAGAAATCCTGAAACATAAGAGGTGCCCACTCCGACACATTTGGGCATAGCGCCAGACCCGGCACCCGGAATCCTAAACCTACTAGGACTCACTCAGCGGGGAGGAGGAATGGCATCAGGATCATCACAGCAGTGCTGTTGAATCTTAAGCATTTCATCTACGTGAAGGAAGAGGCTCTGAGTGGTGTAACTGATGAGCATGTTCGGTGACTCACAGAAAGATTGGCAAGTCCAGCCCACTCAGGCACCTCGGACGAAAGGCCTGGTGACCAGCCAGGGAGAACCCTATGGATTCTCGCGGTTCGACTCTGGCACACGTGGGTTGGAGCTGACTTGATGGCAGTTGGTGGAAGAGTGCCGCGTGATTTACTTGCATTTGCTCATTGTGTGGTTTCGTTGGTTTTCTTATTTGATAAATAAGGAAAGTGAGACTCAAGGAGGTTGTCATGATCCAAAGCCCCACACGGAGCCAGGAGGGGAACTCCAGCCCATAACTCCTGTGTGCCAGCTCTAGAAGCAGCTGAGAATCTAGAGACAAACACAGTGCTCTCGCCACTCCATTTCAGCAGCTCACTTATCCAGCAAAGATGCTCCGCAGACTGTCACGGTCAAAGGCCTATCAGTGAGCAGGTGAGAGAGGGAGGGAGAGAAAGCGTGCCTCTGTTTGTGGCCCCTGGAGACAGAGAGAGACTGGCCACATGCAAAAGCACAAGGATTGTTCAGTTGGACAAGGGCCCACTCCAGCCATGGGAGCCAAAAGCTTAATTCCCGTTTGTGTGCTTTATCTGATTCCACGCAATTTTGGCAAAAAGCCTGCAAAAACAGGACACGGCTATTCACGCAGGACTTCCCACCGCTTTGATGGAGGATGAGGACCCTCAGGGGGCTCGAGCTGCATCAAGGGCGGGGCAGGCCCACAGGGGGGACCCACGAGAATGGTTTCCCGGTGCAGCAGGTGAGGAGATGGGGCCTCAGGGCTAAAGAGAGCCGAGATTCCTCCCTTCCTGTCTCCTCTCCTTTTCCTGTAGCGACCTGGAGAAGCACCCCAGGCTCCATCTTTTCTTCTCCTGCCCTCAGTATTCTAAAGGAAGTGGTGGAAAGCGCCAGGAGCATTGGCCACTTACAGCAGTTTCTTGCCCCTCCTGATCTTGCAGGGCCAGTGTCTGCAGATGGCTTTGGCCAACACGATCGTCAGGGACACCAGGAGACCCAGGAGCAGCATGGCGCCCACGGCGATGACGAAAGGCACGTACCACGCCGATGGAGAATAGACGTTTTCCCTCTGGATCAGGTAGGTGACCCTGGGCTTGAACGGCAGAAAGGGCAAGGTGAGTGGCAGTGCTCTGATAGCCGAACCCCCTGTGCTGAGCGTTCACCGTTTACGAGTCCTCGGCCAGGTGGCTCTCGTGTGCTCACCATGTCTGCTGCTTACACCCAGCACCAGACTGATTGTCTTTCCCAACTTCTAGTCCACCAAAATCCACACAATTCGGGGAACTGAAAAGCAGCCCCCGGTCCAGTACCTCTCTATCTTTCTTCCCCATCCTAAACTGGAAAAAACGCTATTGGCTGGTTGCCCTGCCAAAGAATGGTGGGACCCAGAAGCCAATCATCTCTCACTGGGAAGCAGTGAGCCATGAGAACGGAGCTTTATTTCGACACCTTGCTGGGTTTTCAGTGCCCTCCCTCAACTGCAAGCAGCCCCTGCCAGAGGAGTGGACTGATTCCAAAGTGAAATCTCAAGTTCAGGGTCTGTGTCCTAGAGCAGAAGGGAGGTACACAAGTTCTGGAGGCTTCAGGATGGGAGACGTCATAACTGGGTCGCGCATCAAGTCCCCCAAAGGTAGCAACTCTTGTATATGGAAGGGAACAGACTTTGGAGGTGCCCAAGGGAGCAAGGGCAAGGGTGGAAAGGTGAAGATGACAAGGTTGACAAGTATTGACTTGGGTGGGAGAGAGGATGGAAGTCTTTAAGAAAGAGGAAAGAAATGAGGGGGTTAGGGTGGTGGTGGCTATATTAGGGGGTGGCACTGATAAGTGGTTTGAACTATTGAAGGCAGAGGTGAGGGTCTTAAATGCCACTCCATCCACCTAATTCACAATTTAAGGTTATTTTTAAAAAGAAGAAGAAAGAAAGGTGACAATTCCTTCATCAGGGGACCCACTGGCTCCCACGAAAACAAAAAGTCCTAAAGAACACCGGCCCCGCTCACTGGGGTAGGACTGACACAAGCACAGAGCAGGGAAGCATTCACCACCTTTTGTGGGCCCTTCTCCAAGCCCCTTCTGACGCGTCCTGCGGCATGTGGCGTGTGTGGGGCTGCTGACCAGGCTGTGGCTCTCATAAGCCAAGAGGGAGGAGGAGAACAAGGGAGTCAGTATCCGTATAAGCCACCTCCTCCAAGGAGCAGAGGCGAGCCCAGGCGTCTGGATCCAAAGCTCTCCCCTCCTCCACCCGCATTCTAGTATCATGCCTCTTATTTCCTTCCTAGCACGTGCCTCAACCTACCGTTATTGTAGCTGTTTGTTTACTGGTTTCTTCTGACTACCCCTCTAGACCCAAGGCTCTCAGATTTTACTGTGCACATCAGAGTCGCATGGAGGGCTTATGAAACACACAGATTGCTGGATCCTACTGCCCAAGTTTCTGACTCAGTCACCTGGGCATGTGCTTGGGTCCCAATGTACTTCCCTGAAGGTCATGATGATAATCCTGCCTGGGGGAGATATCATTGTAACAACCTGGGAAGCTCCCAGGTGATGCTGATGCTGCTGGTCCGTGGACCACACTTTGAGAACCACTGACATGCGTTAAAAACTCTGAAACGCAGGAATCATTTTTGACATGGTCACCAAAATGCCCAGCACATTCTCACCATGAAATATAATTTTTGTGGAGTGAATAAAATAGTTTGGGAGTGAATGGGGGGGGGGTACAGGAAACAACACAGGGTGACTCTTCAGAAGAGGTCAGGGCCCCTGGCAGCTGTCTGCTTGCACCAACATTGACTTGCAGTAGCTCTATGGCCAAGCAGAGAAGGATTGTGATGGTAGCACCCGGCCATGCCTACTGGCTCCTGTGCCACGAGGCGGCCAATGCCTGCTCTAGTCCAGGTCCCCGCATAGACACACATTCTTCATCATCAGACTAGGAAAAGTGGTGGTCCTATGAGTTCAAGGTCCCACCCAATTCTTTATCTACCTTCCGTCCATGGTAGATATCTACAGTCCATGTGGCCGTCCCCAGCAACCTCCAGATTCCAAAGCTCTTTCGTTCCATTCTACCTTGTCCCTGGGGCCAAGGGGTTCTCCAATGTAAACCACAGCGCAATGTGGTTGGGCATTCCTGGTTCAAAGACTTACCCTGGGGGTGGTGGTGATGATTGTGGTTGGGTGGGGGATCACTTTAATGTTCAGGGTCACTGTCCCTGTTTGAACAAGAGCCTCAGCCTTCTTCCTTCCGGACAGCAAGTTGTCGTCAGTTACGTAGACGAGCAGATTGTAGTCCCAGCTCTTATCGAGCCCTCCGGCGTAGTCAAAGTGAGCCGAGAGCAACAGGTGTGAGACGTTGGTCCCAGCGTTGGGAGAGAAGGTGAAGTGATTATTGATGTTGCCTAAATGAGATTCGATACAAGGGCGTACGGGAAAGGAAGGAAGGAGAGGAAGAAGTAAAGGTTAAGAAGCAAACGTGCATTCAGTCTTGTCTTCAAATGACCGTACCTCAAGTTTACACCGCATTTTTTAATGTACCGGGGCGGGGTCAGAGACATGTATGGGCCTGAACTGCCTTAGCGATTTCATCCACCCTAGAGAATTCCTGTCCACTCCACCAGGGTGGCTGAGGCCAGGAGGAGAGCCGGAATGGATGGCCGTCCGCCTGGCTGAGCGTCAGACAGAGAGATGGAACAATGCTGGTACAGCCCCTTCCAGCCAGTCCTCCCCGTGGGCATTTCCACCCTAGGGACTCACACCCAGACCAAAGGGTGGACAACGGAAGGGTCGGGCAGGCCACACTCCTTCCTCTAGGCCAGCTTCGTGCCATGCACTCCTGGGATGGGATGGGTCACAGACTGCAGCTTGTCCCCGGACCCTCAAAGGAAGATGCCTCCTGAATTTTCAGGGATCCTGGACCCAGGTTTTCGTGTAGTGCTCCCCCACCCCCTGACCACACACACACACACAGCTCCACTGGGACTCATGGCTCACAGCTCCAGGAGCCACCCCCTGACCACACACACACACACACACACACACACACACACACACACACACACACACACACACACACACACAGCTCCACTGGGACTCATGGCTCACAGCTCCAGGAGCCTGGGGCAGAGAGGCTGCCAGCCCAAGCGTTCCTGCTCATTTCTCCGGTGGCTCCAGACTCATTACCGACTGAAAACCAGTAAATGGAGCAGGAGATGATGCAATTTTCGCTCCCTCGGCAGCAGCGAAGTGCACGCTAAAGGCCTTGGGGTTCTCGGTCTGGATTATTTCCATCCGCAGCAACTGCGGGCTCCAGGCAGTGTCTGCCCCGGGGTGTGTGGCACAGCCGGCTGAGAGGCTTCCTTCTGCTTGAGCGCCTGCTCTGCCAGCCTCAGCAGGCGGCCAGGACGGTGCCTACTCTTTCCCGTGGCACGGCTCGGCTGGTGTGGGTTCCCACCTCTGGCCCCAGCACTTCATTAGATGAGCTATGCTGGTCTAATTTCCATGGAGGGGTGCTCTCCCCACCACCGCCACCACCACCACCACCACCACCATATATTTTTTTTAAGAGAGAAGATGAATGGGGCGAAAGAGAATTTCTGAGAACACGGTTCAAAATATGTCCAGAGAGCACAGAGCACACTGGGAAGCCCTGGCACGTGACAGGCTTTCAGGAAAGGCTGTGGTAGAGGCACTGAGCTGATTTTATTCGTTTAATTATCCCCATGAGAAACCTTTGAACTAGTCTGGGTCTTTAGGTGGTCTTCCTTGGGCCCTTGGGTGGCCTCGTCTGGCGATTGGGGAGAATTGGGTGAGGACAAGGGAAAGGCAAAGAGGAAGAGGAGGGGCACAGGAGCCTTTAGGCTCCTCATCCCTATAAGGTACCCCCACCACGTCCACTGTGTGAGCACAGACCTCCCCTCCAGAGAGACCAGCAGCCCTCAAGGACAGGGTCCAGACTGTGGAAGCCAACCATTGTACCTGGGCCGATGGAGTAACGGAAAGATCTGGGGCTGGAATCAAGGTCAGTACAGGTGAGCTTGAAGTTCTGGATGTTCGTGCCAACTTTCAGATCCACAGGGATGGCCAGGAAAGAAGAATTTGGGGTACATACTGGTTTCTCATCGTTTTCTTCCAGGATGTTCACAGTCACCTGGAGTAATAAAGACGTCCTTCTTAAGAGTTCATATTTATTAAGTGCTTACTAAGGCCTAGGCATTGGATTAAGCATTTTTTTCCCTGTGAATTAGCTCATTTACCTTCATATAGATAATATCGATAGTCCCATTTTACTGCTAAGGAAACCGAGGCTTAGAGAAACAAGGGACTGACCTAGTATCATAGTTGGTAAGTGGCAGAGCTGAGATTTGAACTCAAGGCTGTCCTACTCCAAATCCTATACCATTCATGTCTGTACTCGTGTGTGTGTGTGTGTGTGTGTGTGTGTGTGTGTGTGTGTGTGTGCATCAGAGAGAGAGAGAGAGAGATCTATGGATACAGTCACATGCCTGCACACACACACACACACACACACACACACTCAGGCACACTGGTTCGTCCCAAAAAGATGCTGAATTATTTCTCCAGTAATGGTTATGGATGGGTAGTGGTCCACTCTACTTTCTTGTGACTTGGGAGTTCAGCCTTTAACTTTGGAATCTGATGCAGTGGTTCTCAAATGCCATTCCACATCCCTGGGCCACATTCCAGACAGATTGCATTTGATTCTCTGGAGGTGGGACCCAGGCATGGTGTGATTTTGGAAAAAAATGTCCCCCAGATCATTCTACTACGTAGCCAGGGCTGAGACCCTCTGGGCTAGAC
This sequence comes from Echinops telfairi, assembly GCF_000313985.2. Taxonomy (NCBI): domain Eukaryota; kingdom Metazoa; phylum Chordata; class Mammalia; order Afrosoricida; family Tenrecidae; genus Echinops; species Echinops telfairi. The sequence continues at coordinate 39,878,922 of NW_022103920.1, forward strand.
TGGACCTGTCTGACGACGGCAGGGTCTTGTCTGTAACCGGGCTGCTAGCACCACACCGGCCAGCCTTCTCTTCCACAGCGGTCTTGGTTGCCCAGAGAGTAGGGATGTGAATGGGGCTGGCTGCCAGCAGAGAACCGTAGTCTGCCAGCCCCGAAAGGGACTTAAGTGATCATTTGTTCATCACCTTTCTGAAGCTTATGAATTTTGAGTCGCATTCATTCCACCTTTGAAATTTGGGATTTCACCTCTTTCTGAGCTGAGGAATAAATTGAAATGTTCACTCTAGTTAGCTCCCAAAGTGGAGTCCAATCATGTTTCTAAAAAAAAATGTTTTAAAGGCCCAGCCTAATAAACACTGCAATTGTCTCCAGTGTAATGTGTCCTTCCCCCAGCTAGCAGTGCCATCGTGAAAAACACGATCCCATTAATTCAAAGCAAGTCGTCAGAGGAGCTGGGCTCTCTGGGCCCGGGGTTATCAGCTGACTATCCATGTAAGAGACAGAGAAATTGGAACACAGAGATAAACATTGCTCAGACGCCTGAGAAAATTGGGATCAGAGTTGAGAAATGAGCTCCCTCTGCTGACTCTGAACTGGTCATTCTCCACGTGCCACTGGGCTGCCTTCATGCTTTTGCACGCTACTAATGGGAAGAGCAAGAAACAGCCATGCCCAGGTGGCCATCCCATTACCCTCCACTCATCCAAATCCCTGACGGCATTGCCCGGCTAACCCTTTGCCACTCAAAGGGTGGCTGTGGACCAGGCGCACTGGGGCCACTCAGGAGCTTGTTAGAATGCAGACCCTCCGGCCTCAGATCATCTGCGTCCCTCTGCCTCAGGGGCTGAGGAGCCTCTCTGCACTGTTTGCTGCCATTGAGTTGGCCCACGACTCATGGTGACCCCCGTGGTCGACGGAAGGAACTGCAGCCCGGTCCTGCACCATCCCCGTGATCGGCTGTAGAGTGGACCACTGGGATCCCCTGGGATTTCAGTGGCTGGCTATCAGAAGTAGATCATTAAGACTTTCTTGTTGATCTTAGTCCGAAGGCTCCACTGAAACCTACTCCGCCCCGGAGCTGCATGAGAGCCAGCCTCCACTGACAACACCCGGCGGTGGCTGCCCCTGAGGTGCGTTGGCCGGGATTAGACCCACATGGCCAGCACGGAAGGCAAGAGTCCCACCATGAAACCACCGCTGCGCGATGGTAAGCCACCTCATTTGATGATCTCAGACATACGCTTCTCTGTCGTACTCAGAGGCAACCCGGCGTGGGTTAAAACATGGCACAAGCACTCTTGGGAGAAAAGGCAGAATGATGGACCCTGCGTTTCTGGACAGCGAGCTTCTCTCCACCGGCCAGCCCCTGGCAAAAGCAAAGGGAGACGTACAGGGCACCAGGAAGACACGTGCCCTACAGATTGACTCTGTGGGTTAAGCAGGTCATCTAACCTCTGGTCATCCTTTCAGCACTTCTCCGAATGTGACCTACTGACGTCAACCTTGTCAACCTTGCTTTTCTGGACACGCCTGTGTGTCCAGCATGCTGCTCTGAGCACCAGAGCCCATCGCCTTCAGGTTGTACCCCAGGAAGTTTCCTCGTGGTCAAAGCCACACACCTGGAGGTGTCAGAGAGATAGGAAGCGCATCAAAGGCTGCACTCACCATAGCTGAGCTTGTGTCCTCCTTGTTGGTGGCCTGGATCTTGAGAACATAAGTGGGGGTTGTTTCATAGTCCACTCTCATCACTAGCTGGAGCTCTCCTGACTTGGGATGAATCCAGAACATGTTGGGGTACCGAGGGCTGGCCCCGCCCGTGGAGATGGAGTACGAGATGCTGCTCTGGGGCATGTCCTTATCGGTGGCTTGCACCTGGCCGATTCGGGCTCTGGCTGGAATAGAGTATGTCTGAGGCTCAGGAACAGACGGCCCAGCTTACTACCAGCAGGTGGGGAATGAGTTTTGGAGGCCTTTGTGTTGCTCATCCTTGGTGTACTTTATACCTTGAATTCCATTAAGTTTAAAACACAACCGCTTGCCATCAACGTGACTCACGGTGACCCCGTGTTCACGATGACCCTGCTCCTGGGGGCTTTCTAGGCTGTCATCACTAGGGAGCCACTTCCGGAGCCCTCTGTGCCACAGAGCTGTGGGTGAGGTAAACCACCAACCTCCGGGCTAGCAACCAATTGCGTATCGCTAAAGCCCTTCAGGGACCTAGTTCACGGCAATAAACTTCTACTAGTTAACTGGCTCTGTGGGCCAAGCAGCCAATTTGGGCTCAGCACACCCTGGGCGGTGTGATAGAAACCTCCGCGTAGCAGACAATTGGTGCCCTTCATCTCGAATCCAAGCATGCCGGAGGTCTTGCCAGTCTCCACGAGACTGCAGAGAGCATGTGTATACATCATGGGGGGCAGCAGGGATGTCTAAAGCGGTTTCTCTCCCTTTCCTTCCTTATCCTCTTTTGCATGTTTCAAATCTTCTATACTATGCATGAAGTTCTCTTAGAAACAGAAATAAAAATAAATATAAACTGCCGATCCAATTTTCTTCACTCACAAATCTAACTAGTAGAGCTACAGATGTCCCGACTTGCTTGTTTTACAAACATTCTTTCTCATAAACTATACTTAAGGGCACAAGCCTTCTTTTTTTAAAATTAAATAATCATTTTATTAGGGGCTCATACAACTCATCACAATCCGTACATACATCATCTGTGCCAAGCACATTAGTACATATGTTGACTTCATTCTCACAACACCTGCTTTCCACTTGAGCCCTTGGTGTCAGCTCATTTTCCCCCTCC
>NW_022103920.1:39884118-39888409 GCF_000313985.2 Echinops telfairi
CAGCGTGGGCCATGTGGTGCCCGTTACCTACCGGAACTTACTTCCGACACATTAAATACATAGGAAGGTCTATCAAAGATGAGAGGAAACTCATTTTCTGGAATTGTTAGGATGTAAATGTAGATGTTATCTAAAAACAGAAATAGAAAAAGAATAGGTCTCAATAGTCTATTCTTGTTCATTTTCAACATTTCTAAAGCACTTTCTTTTTATGTACCAGACTCTGTACAAAATATTGGGGATGGAAGACGAGTAAGGCATGGCTGGTCCTTGCCCTTGAGCTGCTTAGGGCGTGTCTTCCTTGATAAACCCACACACCGGGCACTACGTAAGCCTAAGGAGGACCACCTTCCTTGAGGAGGTGCATGTTGAGCCTTACAACTGGGCAGTGATACCAGTGTGACCAACTCATTTTGAACTCACAGAGACACCAGGTGTGCAGAGCAGAACTGTCCTCTATAGAACGTTCAGAAGCAGATCACCAGCCTCTCTTCCAAGGTGCCTCTGGGTGGACTTGAACTGCCAAATTTTTGTCTGGTAATCTAGCATTGAACTACTCAGCGACTACCAAGACAGTCAGGGGCCAACGGTGGGGATCAGGCAAGTGTTCTTGACATGTGCAAGGAAATCAAGGTACAAAGCAATACAATTCACTCAGGGAAATGACAAGCTGTTTGGCGCAGCTGGGAGGAAGTTGGTTTACAGGGGATGGATGAGGTCAGAGGAGATTAAGTAGGGCCTAGATGGTCAAAGTCCTTGTATGTGACACCGAGAGTTTGAACTGGAACTTGAACACTATGGGGACACTCAAGGGCATTAAGCAAGGAGGTAATCTGCTGGGGCTTGCATTTCCTAAGACATCACCAGTAGAAATGGGAAGGATGCATCGGCGAGGGACAAGACAGAGGTAGAGTGACCTTGCAGAGACTGGGACGTGTTGAATTCAGCCAAGGCTCGAAAGGCCCTGTGTTAGCCCAGGGGCAGCGGAATGCAGAGCAGCGATGGGCAGACAATTCTCGCGACTTTAGGAGGTGACATAGACGAAAGGATGGATTAAACGTGCTAGCTGCAGAAGGGACGGGGAGGTGGGGGTGACTCCTAAGTACTAGGTTTTGTTGAAATCACCTTTTAAACAAAAACACGACCTCACACAGTAGGTTGTTGCTGCTCAGGGTGCCTTGTGAAATAAATCAAAGTGATACTTGCTTTTATAGTAAGGAGGGGCAATGTCCTGCACTTGGATTATCATGATGAATATATTGCCGGATGCCAGGTTATTTGGATCTTCATAATCTAGGTCACCAATCAGCTAGATGAAAACAGAGAGATTATACAGAATAAGCAATCCTCCGTATTACAACGATGAAGGCATTTCCATGTGCTACTGGCAGATGTGTAAAATGACCAACCATTTCTGAACAGCATTTTGTCATTTGTATGAGAAACAAAAAAAATTATATCCACACCTGTGAGAGGTGGCTGGTTTTATGTCCGATAGACACTCCTGGCTAGGGGCGGTGTCAAACCTGTCAATTAAGTGGTAGCTTGGTGACACCCCCTTAGGGGCGTTGCCTTGTATGAGTGTGAAGCACTCTGGGAAAGCCTCTGTCAGTCCACCTTCTTACTCGCTGGGACGTCTCTGGGATTCTGAGTCTGCCTCCAGGAGTGGTCCTATGGGGGCCTCCGGACCCGGCCATACTACCACCGGCCTTGGATCCACCCACCTGTGATCTCACTCCCTGCCTTCTGCTCCCCTTTACTGCGCCACCAGCCTGCCACTGTGTGAGTCTGAAGAGTTCCAGGCTTGCCTGGAACTGTGGGCTGGAGTTAGACTGGGCTGAGATGCTTTCTTTTGATATCCAATTACTTGTTGACATAAAGTTCTTTGGTCTACACACATGCATGTCACTGGATTCGTTTCTCTAGACCACCCAGCCTAACACAACACTCTTTGCTCACTGCTAATTGATGTATGCCAAAGGATTTATCAGGAGAGAGGATTTCGAGACAAAGATGATCGTGGGTACCGTGGCCCAACAGCAGGGACTCACAGCCTCAGGCTCGTTGAAGGAAATCGGCAGGGGAGACAGATTCCTACCTGCAGGGTATGCTCAGCACATGTAGGTAGGCAGGCCTAGAATAGGTATCAAACGGATGCATAGAAAAAAGACAAGAAGGAAATAGACCAGAATAGTGACAATGCTTATCACTGATCTATTGGCAATGGCCATGCTGATCTGGGTTTCCCTGCATTTTCTGCAGTGAGCATGTATCAATTTCCTAAGTAGAGAGAAAATAGATAGGCATTATTTTCGAAATGACACTGTGAGTAAAATTGGTAGGATTTTCTTGGGGAGTGAAGGAGGACTGGGGTGGGTTATGGAAAGAGAGGGGGAGGCTTTATCTCTGGTGCAAACCACTCTGGAGACCCACCCCGCCCCGCCCATCTTCTTCCAGCACAGTTCTGTGTCTTTGGAGTGGCCTACCCACCCCCTCTCAATCTCCCGTTCGGGTCTCCAGTGGGTGTGGTGTTTTCAGCTGCCACCAGGTTGGCCTGACCCAAAGCATGACTGGACAGAACATGGCCCAGTCTTGTGACATTCTCGTGATCGGTTGGGGATTGGACCTTTGGGATCCCTCGGGGTTTTCTTGGACTGATTTTCTAGGGAAGATGGCCCACCCCTTCTCCTTAGTCCGTTTAGATGCTTGGCTGACACCCATTCAGCAGCACCAGGAGGTGAGAACGTACGAGGAACATTGGCTGGGAACCAACCCTGGGCGTCCTACCTACCAGATGTGGAGCCAGCAGCGTCTCACCCAGTGGGTCTACAAGGCTGAACTCATTCATGATCTTCGCCCTGCTTGCCGGCACCTCGCCCCTCTACAGGTCTGAAAGGAGCACTCAAATGGGCAACGTGCCAGAGCCCAGAGGGCACCAATGGGAGCCTGTGGAGGCGCACAGCCAACTGTGAGCGGTGCCAGCGCCAATCCGGCCCGGAACCCTGGGCACAAGTGTGCGTAACGGGACGAAATAAAGAGCACACGGGAGATGCAGGTCACTATTAAGTTTGGCAGTGACCGTGGCTCCACACTCCGAGGGCATGTTGCCTTGGAGATTTCTCTCTATAGAGCAGCCAACGCGCGAGCGCTTAGACTAGCTTCCCCGCTGCCCTTTCACTGACGCAGTGATCGTTCACTGACCACAAGTTTCCCAGAGCCAGCTGGATCCTGTGAAAATCGGCGGTCGCTGCCCACTCCGGAGGGCGTGGAGAAGTTGAACTTGTTGTTTGGTGCTTCACTGTCATGATCAAAGCAGAACTTGTTCAGGTCCAGAAGCAGCGTCCCCTTGGCTGCTCTTTCAGGCACCATCATGCTGGCGGAAAGACAGGAGTCAATATCCCCCCCACCCCCAACCCACTAACAAATGCGGACCACATGTTGCTTTGCAGCCTGGTCACCTCTATTTTAACTTCAATTCAAAGCCAACCCATGGTTAGAACAACAACCTCTGGACGGGTCCCCCGCTTCTTCCCTGGCCTCCTTTTAGGCCATCCGAAACACAGCAAACATCAAGTCTCACTGGCTCCTCATTTCCTTCCACTCCTGCCCTGGGTCCACAGACCCTACGTAAAGTCTCTCCCTGCCAGTCACCTTGCTGAACTCAGGTCCTACTGGCTTACCCACCACCCAGCTTTGGCCTCCAGATCTTCGTCCGGGCTGTGAACTGCCTTCGCATTAACCGTCTGAAAGCTCACTCCTTCACGCCCTTTCGTTTTTAACCAAAGCTTCCCTTCTCAGTGAGACCTACCCTAGGTACCTTACTGAAAATATCAACAGTCCCTTGCTGTTGCGTTCTCTCCCACCCCAACCTTTATTTAAAAATGTTTTCCACTTGACATTTCCCAATATACTATCTATTTGACTTGTTTACCCCGGGTATTGTCTGCCCCTCCCCAAGCAGGTCAACGCCATGAGGTCAGGGGTTTGTTCTCAGATCACAGAGAGCCCCAAACCAAACTCGCTCGCTGCCAAGGAGTCCATGCTGACTCATAGCAAACCCTCTAAGACAGGGTAGAACCGCCCCCTGCAAGTTTCTGACCCTGTGACTCTTTAAGGGAGTGGCTGGTGGTTTTGAACTGCTGACCTTGCAGTTAGCAGCACAGCACATAATAACTATGCTCGTGGGGGAGGGGGCAAAAAGGAAAATGAGCTGATTCCGGGAACCCAAGAGGCAAGCGAATTTTGGGAATGATGAGGGCAACAAATGTATAGATGTGCTTTACACAATTGA
>NW_022103920.1:39889538-39892667 GCF_000313985.2 Echinops telfairi
AATTGCCTACAGATGGGCTTTGGGTCTCCAATCTTCACTCCCCCTCATTCACAATGATATGATTTTTTGTTTGGGGTCTTTGATGCCTGATACCTGATCCTATTGACACCTGGTGATCACACAGGATGGTGTGTTTCTTCCACGTGGGCTTTGTTGCTTCTCAGCTAGATGGATGCCTACAACAAGCATTTACTATCACTCTGTGCTGTTGAGGTGATTCGAACTCACGGTGCCCCTACAGGACAGAGTACACCTGGCCCCTGGGTTTCCTCGGCTGTACTTTTCATGAGAGCTGATTGCCAGACCCTCTCTCCCGGGGAGCGAAACTGCTGGGTTCAACCCTCTGAGCTGTCAGTTACTAGCTGAGGGCTGAACTCCTGTGCCGCCCGAGCTCCTTTCTCATAATGCTGTGGGTTATCTGCTGGTTCTTTCAGCGCTCGTGTGATGTGGCTGGCCTCTCTGGTCATCAGGAAGCTGGGCTGGGGCTGGCTACTCTAGGCTCTCTCGGGATGGGATGGTGCTTGGCTCTGTCCACTCGGCTAGGTCAGGTTCTTCACCCGGAGATCACAGGGCTCCAAACGTGGCGAGAGAAAGCACGTTTCAATACTCAGCACTTGGCAAAGCGGTGCGGTGCTGCCTTTGTGGCTGTTCCACGGCAGAGCAGTTGGAGCAGTGAGAGCATGAGCAAATGCCGCTTCTCCGCTTCCCAGTGGGTTGATCGTTCCCAAACAGTCTGTGGTCAGTTCTGCCCCCTCTGCTCAGCTTCTGTCCTGATACCAGCTGCACACGCAACACCTCTTCCTCTGGCCCAGTGCGAGGTCAGGGCACACACAGTCCTCCAGACTGCCGAGCCTGCTCAAGACATTAGCTGCCAGCTACAGCCTCGGGTCCCATAACACCTCACTTCTGGCCTGCAGGCTACACACCTGGGCTTTCTGTACCCTCAGCATATCAGCCATAAATGCAGGGCTTTCATGTCTAACTTGCCCACTACTCTCCGGGGTTCCATAATTCACTGAGTCGATCAGCGGGCTCATGGAAATTGCTTGATCAAAGCAAAAAGGAGACAAATGAAGAGCACACAGAACAAGGCCCCGGAGGCGACCAACATGCCATTCCCATCTCTCGGAAAGGGATGTGCTGCCCTCCCACCTGCATTGACGCCAATCTCCGGTCAGGAAGACCAGGGAGCTGTCGTGTCCAGAGCGTTCCCTGGGGCCTCATGACACTGGCCTGAGTGACTGGCCCCTGCCCTCCTCCCCGAGCCTGGCTGCTGTCCCAGAGTGCAGTTTCCTGGCACCAAGTGTCACCTTGTTACCATAATCTGCCAGGTCTAGATCCCAGTTAAAGAAGAAAGGGGCTTCGACCTCTGGGGAAATTGCCAGGCTTTAAAGGCTGCCTCTCAGAAATGGAGGCCAAAGACCAAAGTCTTGGGGCCAAGTTAAATTCTTTACTCCACATGTCCAGTGCAGTTACAAGAAATAGAAAGGGAAATTCAACCTCTTTGTGGAAGGCATGGCAAACCCCATAGATGTATAGTGTAGATATGTTTACGAGCCTGACCCACAGCAGGATGGGGGATCTGGGCCTTGACGTGACTCTGAGAAAACCACAAGGTTACAACACCCAAAGAATCCAGGTTCCCAGCACATCCCAGACACTCCAAACGGGACTGGCGCACTCGGCACCTCCCATTCATACCTGACACACTGGGAAAAACACCCCCCACGCATCCATTCCTGCTTTGAAGGCCCTGCCCACCCTCCCTGTCATCTGATGGCAGTTTCTCCACAAGCGAAGGTGACCGGTGCCGAGCCACATTTAAATCAGCCAACCGACTCCACTTCTTGCTCCCAAAGAGTTTGCAAAGTGCTTTTTGCCAAGCGCCTGACAACTTACAGCCTGTCACGGAGCCCTGGACGCCTCCACCGGGCTGGGGCTCATTAGTGAGCAGCTCGGGAAAGGCAGTGCCCCCGCTGGCCAATGCCGAGGGCTGTTTTGCTCTCTGGGCCAGTTGAGAGGCTACGCAGAGCACTGGGACGAGGAGGAGCGCTGCCTCCCTCCAGGCTGGCTTCCCTGGGCCCAGTGCCTCTCCACGACCATGCTCAGGGGACCTCATTGCACCTACGCTTCTGCCAGGGCATACACTCAGCAGGGCCCCCTTGGAGGATCAAGGGTTATCAGAGACGGCGCACCCATTGTTCCTATTGCTCTTTGGTGCTTCCACTCACACCAGATGGATAACCCCACTAGCATGTTGTCATGTCTCCAGTTGGCATGTCCCCAGTGGCATGGAGGAGGCAAAGATGGAAGGATGGGGGTGAGGCCATCCGGTTTGTTCAACCCCCGTAGTATGCAAATGAGCCAATGGGCACTCGGGCTGGACTTATGAATTAGGTTCCCATCTGCTGGGGAAGAGCCCCCTTTTTTTGCCTTTCCGCTAGGCTTTACTAGGACCACTGAGAGTCACTCTGGATAGAAAAGCTCAGAAGGAAGACTTGAGTGTTTGGAATGATTTTCAGTTAATCCGGTGATGAATGTAGTGCTGGCCTTCAGTGCTCAACTGAGGCAATGATCCTGAGCAGAACTCTGTGTGCGCTTTCCTGATCAGTACACGATACTGGGAGTGTCTTTATTTCACCCCTAGCCCCATAGGTCCTCACCTGGTGCCCTAAGATGTGAGAGGGAGGAACACCCCTCAAACTCAGAAGAGCGAGGCCAAACCCCCAGGATGTGAATCGACTTCTCTCCACGGGAGGGAAAGAGAGGTCCGAGGGCACGTGGAATCACGTTCAGCATCATCACTCATGAGGGAACTGGACATCAACACTGGAAGCGAGCTATCACTTCACTTTGGCTGCTGCCAGAGAGGTCGGTGGTTCCACACCGCCCAGGGGCTCTGTGAGCGAGAGACCTGCCCAGTCTCCTTCCCAGACAAAAACCCAGACAAAGAACATTGTCCTTCTCCTGGAAACAGGCCCAAGGCGTTGCCTCTTTGGTTCTCCAAGAACGAGCTCTCTCTGGACCACAACTTCGGAGGCACATGTGGGGAGCCATGTTTCTGCCAGCGGCCATTTGTTTACTTATAACACCATTCACCAGCCACCAAGACGATCAACTCAAAATTAG
>NW_022103920.1:39893238-39894338 GCF_000313985.2 Echinops telfairi
TGTATGGTACTCCCAAGGGAGAGTGCAATTCCTCCAAGCCAGGAAGAGAGGCTCCTGTACCTCCTCCAGGACCTAAAGAGCCATTGGAGGGAAAAGTTTCTGAAACTGCTCCAAGGCTGTTTGCAGAGTTGCTCTACAGACAGACCTTCAGGGGGTGGCGGGGCACCACTGGCAAGGACCACTCTGCAAAGGAGCAAGGGGACTAAATACGCCAGCTCACCCACCCCATCTCTCCAGGGACTTTTCCATTGAGGTCGTCCCTACATGTCAGGCCCCTGGGGTCAGAGGCCAGGCTGCGGGAGGGTGAAGAGTCAAGCAGGAGGGGCAGATGGGATGTGCCCAGAAAAGAACTGAACTCTTTAAATATCAGACTGGAGGTCACACTGATTTTCTAGCATGATGCAGGACATGTCACTGGGAGAACAGGGAGATGCTCAGAAGCACAAAAAAATGCACTTCCTCTAGGAGCCCCTGCCCAAAGCCTCAGCTCTGCCAAAGGGTGCCACGTCCACCCCGAGGTGCCTCGTGAGATGGGCTTGGCGCTTTGCTTATAAAAGGTCATAGTTTTGGAAACCCTCTGGAGCGCCTCTGTTTTGCACACACGGGCCACCATGAGCCTCAGTCAACTCCAGGGCAGACAACAACAACAACAACAACAACAACTGCTCATGTTGGACAATCTGCTCCTTGGTCCATCCAGACTGTAGCAATTGAGTCTGTATCCTAATTCACCTGGCACATGCAAGACTTGCAAAACTCAGTCCAAGGCTAACTCAGAAGAAGAGTCCATGTGGACGTCCAAAGCTGGCGTGGAGGGGTCACTTCCAACTGCTCATAAAGGGGAGAGGATGGGTTGTTACAAACCACAAGGATGATGTTAATCTAGAGAGTTCTTTATCTTGTGGCTTTTGATAAAATAGTTAGTAGAAGGACACTAATGTTCTGAAAGGCATATTAACCCACAATTATAAGGAACTTAATTTTTAAATAGCCATGAAAAGATTAGGGCTCATCTCTTCCTTGTTAACCTTCTGTAAGGGGATGTCCAATTGTCTACAGATGGGCGTTGGGTCTCCACTCCACACTGCCCCTCACTCACA
>NW_022103920.1:39895716-39908263 GCF_000313985.2 Echinops telfairi
TTGAGCATGATGATGGCAACAAATGTCCAAATGTGCTTGACAGTGGATGGATGGATGGATGGATTGTGATAAGAGCCTGTAGGACACCCCGAAAAAATGAAGGAAAAAAAGGAGAAGAAGAAAAAAGAAAAGATTAGGGGGTGTGAGTGGCACTATGGTTAAAGTGCTTGATTGCTAAATGAAAGGTCAGAGGTTTGAATCCACCGGCAGCATCAAGGGAGAAAGCTGTGAGTGTCTGCTTCTGTAAAGACTTACAGCCCTGACAAGCCACAGGGGCAGTTCTACTCTCTCCTCTTGGGTGGCTGTGAGTTGGAATTGACTCATAAACAAGGAGTTTGGATGAACGGGTGAGTGAACTGTGAGACAAGTTTAGGTCAAAATATACAAAATAATTCACATTGCACTTATATCTGTGTTTCCCCTTTCTGTTGACTTTCTTTATATCCACCTGAATTGTGTCAGGTGAATTCGATGCTTTGTTTGGTTTTGAGTAAATACTTGTTTTAATTTATTCATAACACTAGTGGTGTGCTTTTCTTGAGAGTTCTGAACTACTAATCCAAAACCTCAAACCTCTACTATAACTGTTCACTAACAGACTGTCTGGCCAGTGGTGGCAATAAATAAAGAGAAGTCAGAGTTCACTGGGGGTCTAAAAAGTCCCTGTGGTACTTTTCACCAACAGAGATGCGCATGTTCTAGAAGGAAGCAAGATAAAAACGAATTTTTTATCTTGAGCAAGAAATTGAAGAAAAGAGGTACCAGAGAAGAGGAACTGAGCGAGAAGAAGAAAGGAGAATTACAAAGGGAAAGTCTACATGCAAACAGAGCCATTCAAATCTGCTGAATTCTGTGAACCATCTCCCCACAATTCTTTCAGTTCCTGATGAGAATACACCAGAGAAACCATAGGGTCAAGGGCCACCAGAGAGGCAAAATGCACAAAGTAAGTCTCAAAATGAGAATACCTGAAGGTGAACTTGGTGCACAGAGCAGGGTTGTCATTGACGTCTTCTACAATGAAGGTTATCTGCATGCGATTCTCCTGCCCACCTTGGGGCCTATCTTTCACCAGAACTTCCAGAGCAATGGTAGGATTTTGCCTTAATTCACGTGCATCTCGGTCTAGCCTGTTGGCCACTTGGATTGTACCAGTCACTAAGAAGGCAACGGTGAAAACATGATCCTTTGGAGAGAAATGAAGAATACGGGTATCTAGAGACTTGGAGAAAACTAGAAAACATTCTACTCTGGGGACTGGCTTGCAAAGAGAACATCCTCTATAAAAAATAGAGCTTACTCAAAAGCGCATGTAAGATCCTGAATTAGACATTATTGGATATGAGAAAGACCTCCACCAGAATTATGTACCATGTGCAGTGTTGGTGGCGTAGTGGTGAGCAGCTGCTTCCAGAATTACTTACCTTAAGCCTTCATCTCGGACCTCCTCCCTGGAGGGGGCCTTGCCCAGGGTTGACCGGACTGGTGGACACCTGGCTCTAGCTTGACCCATTTATTCTCTTACTGTACACTTTGCAACGGAGTCTTGTGAGCTGGGGACTCAGTAGCTGAGTTTGGTTAATAGTGAGGATTCAGATCCAAGGCCACCAGGCTAGCTCCTGAGGTTCCTGGAGGCCTTTGCCCTGACAGTTAGACCCTTTCTTATGAGATACCCCATTGAATTTCCCAACATTGTCAATGTTTTCCCTTAGGTTGAGTTGCCTTATTCCTATTCCTTTCAACCAGAATCTTAATAAACATGCTCCAAAAAAATGTGCTTCCTAAAAAATTCGATTTTCTGATTGTAGGGTAAACAGTCTTCTTAACCAGGGTTGTCTGACCCTACGCTGTCATCTATCTGAGGTCCACCAGGATGTTTTCAGCTAATGCCCTTGCCTTTCATGCTCTGCAAACAAGCATCCTTGGCGCTAAAACCCATGTGGCAAATAACGCCTTTCTGGGATTGCCAATGATGCCATCCACCACCACCAGTTAATGTAGTGTCAGTTCCCACATGGGGTGTTTTCATGAATGTTAGAATAGAACTAAGGTCCATAGGGGTTTCAGTGGCTGGGTTTTTAGAAGTAGGTCTTTCTTCCCGTATGCAACTTGGCCTTGGACCTCCGATCTTTCGCTAACAGTCAAGTCATTTGTGCTACTCGGGAATTCCCATCCAGCATTGTTGTGCGGGCCCATTGGGTTGATTTTGAGACTAATAGTGGTCCCATGGGACTGAGTAGAACAGCCTCCTAAGGTGTATTAGGTTGTAATCTAATAATTAGATCGCCAGGTCTTTCTCTTGGGGAGCCAATGGATGGGTTCAAACCTGCAACCTTTGGGTTAGTAGTGGAGTTTGTACTACCATGGCTCCTTTCTCCACAATGCCAGCAAATGGGGCCCCAGGAAGAAGAGTTCTCTGCTGTGCAGCAGTGTGAAGCAAGGCAATGTTCTTGGTGGTCCTATGGCCAGGGTTTATGTAGGGGCTGTAGTAGTTAGGGATTGTCAACTAGACACTCCTGGTCAATCAAGTCACAGCCTGATGATGCCTCCTTGATGTCATTAGCCTTTTGGTATAAGAATGAGAGAATCTGGGAACTGGTCTCTCTCTGCCACATTGCCTTCCTGCCTGCTGCAACTCTGCCTGCCTTGAGGGATAGCCCCACGTAGGCCATCAATCCTGAGAGCTGTCACCAACCTGCCATGTTTTCACTGTCTTTGGATCCACAGGACTCTGTATCTACCAGTCTGTGAGCCTCCTGCTTTCCATTTCACCAAGAATAGAAAGCTTCATTTTTCTTCTGCTGGTGAGTTTGAACTGTCGACCCTGCAGTTAGCAGTCCAGAGTATAACCACTATGTCATGTGGCTCCCAGAGAATGTAAAACAACATAGGTGGCTTCCGACATGTTTCTCCTGCACAGTGCTGGCATATAGAGCCTCTCTGTAAGAGGCTTCAAAGTCTCTTCAGGGCAGCTGCCCTATCTGTGTTCCATGCCTGCTTGCCTCAAACGGGAAGGCTGATTGAATCAGCCAGCAACACTGGGTCTTACTCCATTTCCCCACGTCCCGTGCTAGCTGCTTTGAATGCAGCCACTGCTCTGCTAAGGAGCCCTGGTGGCACAGCAGCTGAGCATTCAGCCACGAAAAAAATGCTGGTGGATGGGATCCACCCAGCAGCTAGCTTTGAGGGGAAAAGACCAGGTCATCTGCTCCCTGTAAAGATGAAAAACTCCAGCACAGTGGGATCCAAAGGCTATAAATCTTTACAGCAGCAGAAAGCCTCATCTTCCTCCCTCAAAGAGGCCGATGGTTTCAAACTGCTGACTTTGTGGTTAGCAGTCCAATGTGTAACCTGCTACAGCATCAGAGGGGGTTAGAATCCAAACCCAACTCCATGGTGTCGACTCGGACTCAAAGCAACCCTGCAGGGCAGAGTAGAGCTGCCCCGGTGGGTTTCTGAGGCTGTAACTCTTCCCAGGAGGAGAGGGCCTCGTCTTCCTCCCTCAGGGGGCCTGGTGGTTTTGAACTACTGACTCTGTAATGAGCAGCCCTACTCGTCGGCCACTGCCAGTGGGAAACCCTATGGGCGGGGCCGCTCTATCCTGTCCCAGGGGAAACAGACCCAGCAGCTCCTAACCACAACAGCTCGACCGTGGTCGCTATGACGGGCCCAGAGCGAAATCCCTGCACCAGAAGGCAAATCACAGGTCCGTCAAGTGATCTCAGTGACTGCACTCAAATAGGCACGTGTGTGACTTACGCTGGTTGATCATGAAATAGTTGCTGACAGTCGTGAGGCTGTAGAGGAGGCGGCTGGCCACGCCTTCGTCATCGGGATCCTCGGCAGTGACATTGGCCACAATGGTCCCTGCAGGCTGCTCCTCCGGAATCGTGTATGTGCGTCTTGGGCTGCCACACAAATACAGCAAACACAGCTCATTCTCAGGGGCACCGCGGGGTGGAGTCTGGGAGGTGGGTATTTTGGTCTGGGCTAAATATAGCGCCGAGCGGTTTCAGCAGTTGCATCAACAGGCTCGGAGGGAGAGCGTGGCTGCCGAAAGCAGAAGAGATGGCCTTTCATCTTTCCAACGATCACCTCCCTCTGGACAGGTGTCAGGAGCACACACTGTGGTGGCCAGGGCTTGCATCTGCCCGGTGCCATGGAAGCCTGGCCTGGCTTCCGATCAGCCTTGGCTGAAGAGCTTTCACCACAAGGTTGGCAGGTGAATCCAACCCTCGCCTGCTCCTTGTCCCTGTGCAAAATCCCCCTAAAGTCTTAAAATAACTCTCTCCAGGTGCCTTGTCCCCTCCTGTATCCCCCAGCCCACACCCGGTGGTAGCCACAGAGGACCGGATAGACAGGAACCCGTCTTATCTTCTACTGCCTCAGATCCAGGTCTTTCATTTCTTCCTGTCCTCTATGAGGAGGCCAGAGGAGACAGCAGTGGGGCACAGAATGGTACCGCTTCCTGACTCCCTTTAATCACGAGGTTGGCTCTCTGAAGATAGTAAGCAGTAGCCCCGGCCGAAGACAAGGTCGTGACCATTGTCCTCCCAGGGTGACTCCTTACAGGACCGACCGTCCCCATCACACCAACCTACTCATCTTCTTCAGAGCCCCGCACTGCCTTTGGTAAAGCAGACAATAATAAGACAGGTAATTGGGCAAATTGAGTGATTTGGAATGCACCAAGGGGCGCTTATTGTTTAAAATAACTCTGCAGGAAATCCATTTGCGGAAGGAAAATAATTTCAGTGGGGGAACAGTTGCCTCTAATTGACCAGCTCCGGAGCTCTATTGGCTCAGCAGTGAGGGGCTTGGCTTAACTGAAAGGTTGGCAGTTAGAGCTCACCCGTGGCCCCTCAGGAGAAGAGCCCTGGAGATCTGTGCGTGTAGAGATGACAGCCTCTGGGCCAGTTGGACCCCACCCTCGCGAGTCACGGAGTCGCCATGCTGCCCACAAACGCTTGCCTGAGCTGCGCAGCATGGGGTCCCGGGAGCGGCAGAGCCAGCGTTAGCCTGTAGGGGGTGCTGCAGCCCAGATGGAGTCCAGCCCTGGGTTTTAACAAGGTCTCCAGGGCCACTTGTTGGAGACCGGTGATGATAAGGAAGTGCCAGAGGGCACAACCACGGGCTCCCACCCTCCCGGGGGAGACCCCAGAGGGAAGTTCCCACCCTCCTCGCTTCCTTCCCCCTAGCACAGTGGTTCTCAGCTGGAGGCAATCAGATTCCCCTGGGGGCCATTTGGCTCGGTAGGGAGACACTTTCAGCCCTCACAACTGAATTGGGAGGTGCTAACGACATCTAGTAGGTAGATGCTAGGGGTGTTGTGACAGCCCCCGCCTCCCCAATTCTGACAGGGGATGTTTGCTGTTGCCCATGTACACAGCAGAATACAGACCAATTCAAGGCATGGGACAGCACCCCACCCCACCCAAGATGCACCCAGTGCGAAACATCAAAGAGCCAGTACTGAGCTGGGCTCAACCGTGTGGCTGGGAGTTGGGTACACATTCAGAGAGGAAATTCAAGGCAGGCACCAACTTTTCTTTCTTGCCCTAAAAGTACCATAGTAGTAGAGTCCTAGAAGCCACCCCAGTGAGTCCACAAAACCTATTCTCAGGGCACCGACCAGAGCGTTGGCATGTGCTGACAGTGGTCACCACTTGGGGATAAAATGGTTACCAGGTCACACAGGTGATGAGTCTGTCTGGGGGAGGGGTCTACCAAGTTCAATTCGAAGCCAACGAGACAACCAGGGGATTCTAGCCGGATTTCTGGGTGCCCCCATGCCCAGCCTGAGTCAGGCCCTCTTTCTGCCAAGGTCAACTGTTATATTTTGGAAGATGCAGACTCCCCCACCAGGTGCGTTACCCATTCTGCCCCTTGGGAGAACTGTGATTTTTTTTCCCTCCATGACCCCATGACCCTGATCTCCCACCCCACAGTCTGGAGGGGGCACAGGCACTGAGGGAACCCTCTGCTCCAGTCCACAGCCATCACCACGTGCGTGCTATTGTCTGAGCCCACGTCCAGGCTGGGCATCACAACTATTTATACCCCACCTGGATGGGGCACCTAGAGGAACCCGTCAACACAAATGCTCCCCGTGCCACCCTGCTGAGTGCAGCCTCGCTGTGGGCGGTGATGAGAGGCATTCGCCGTGAGTTTTAGCTGCTGTGGCTCCCAACAGGGCTGCTGATAGCAATGGGGCTGGCGGTGGACCGTGTTAGCACGAGTGTCACAACCGTAGTATGTTTCCCCAGCAGGCTGGCAGTGGGTTGGCCTAATCCCTCCCCATCTCAGAACGCCGCTCCAAGCAGTCCACCTTGTTCATTGCTGGCTGTGCAAGTGGTGAGAGCGCTCCGCCGCTAACTGCGAGGTTGGGGGTTCAGCTCCACCCAGAAGTGCCTTGGAAGTAGGGATTCTGGGGTGAAAACACCGTGGGGAGCACTGTTCTGCTCTGACATACACGGGGTCACCATGAGCCAAAGTCAACTCCACGACGGGGGTTTGTCTCACCCTCCCTCTGGCCAGATGGCTTTCTGGAGGTGGAAGACCCTGTGCTGGATGTGTGCCTAGCCGTGAGTGCGGTAAAGCTGCAGGCAAGTGCGTGGGCCTTCTTGATTGGTCCTGGTGCCTGTCCCCATGCAGGGACCAGGACAAGCTGAGACTCTGTGAACAAGAAACAGTCCAGGCTGTTGGGAGGGTCACTGGCTTGCTCAGAATCCACCTGCCTTGCCTCAATCCACAACTGCAGCAGGCTTGAGTCTCCCTCTGTGCCTAGGGTGGTGCCCATCACACTAGATGCGCCGTCCTTCGTGCTGGACATAGGAGCTGCCATGGACAGCCGTACTGCCTTTCTCGGCTCCACCGCGGCTGGAGGAAACACCAGAGCACCCAGCCTGAGCAGGGCCCTCCACCCGGAGCCACCATGCAAACAGCTCTCCACAGGCCACGCTGGCACTCCAGGAGTGGGCCTTAGGGGGTCTTGAGGATGGTGGTGTTAGGTAGCAAGATAGGGGGTTCCTCTCCATGCCTAGGGGCCCCTACAGGAGGCTGGAAGCCGATAAAGGCTAAGGGGCATTTGCCAATTTATGTCCTTGAGCCAGGTGAACTTAATTCAACCAATCGGGCCAACCAGAACCTTCGACCACTCCTCCCAGTGGAAGGCCCCAAAAGGCTGGAACCTAGACACCACTGTCCTCTTTTCCAGATGCTTCTAGGCCTTCTGGTTGGCTGTGCTGCAGTCTCTCTCTCTCTCTCTCTCTCTCTCTGGCCTCAGGCCACCACGTGTGGGCATGCAGTGCCATGCGGTGCCTGTGTCCAGTTACTGTAACGCCTGGAACTTCTTCTGTCCTTTATAAAAACTCACTAGGATCCCAAACTAGGCTTTGGCAGGAATTCTTTGTCGTGCGAAGCCAAGGACCGAGGTATTTCCCACCCGAGAAAGCTAAGAGTGTGTGTGCTAGGACTGCTGTGACGCTCGCTGAGCACCTCCAGTTCAAAGCAGCTGACTCACGGTGACCCAGTGTGCCTTGGACAAGAACTGCCCTCCGTAGAGCCTCCTGGCTGTGACCTTGCCCAAGCAGATAGATCACCAAGCTGTTTACCCAAGGTGCCTCTGGGTGCTGACCTTCTCATTCACAGCTAGGTGCATGAGCAGTTTGTACCACCCAGGGAGTCATTATGAAGGGGCCTCCTGGCTTACATTTACTCTCCGCATGTGCACACCGCCCAGCCAGCCCAGGGCCGGTGTGGCCCGCCCATCCCCCCAGTGCACGTGAATGTGGGGAAAGGAGGTGTCCAGAGGTTTGGGGAAAGCACTCTAGTCTCTCGTCTAGGCCAGAGCAAAGGGCACCTCTCCCTGTCCTGCTCAGTCCTGGGGAGCACAGGACGCAGCCCCGGCGCCCTGCCAGCCCCCAGGCCTACCTGGTGAAGCGAGGGCGTTCATCGTTGATGTTCACAATGTTCACCTGGACTGCTGTGGAGACTTTGAGGGCATGGCTGTCTCTCACTTCCACGACGAGATAGTGACTGGGGGGAGAAGCAAGCTACGCTGACTGAGACGGTCGGTCGCAAGCAGTAAGGAAGGGGTTGTCTCCTCCCTGCCCATCCCCCTCCCTATGCTCCCGGCTGACTCACACCTGTCGTGGCCCTCTTTATGCCCCATCTCTCAGGCCCACACTTCCACGTCAGCTACCACCCAACTTACCCTGCATCTCACTAGGGCTCCCCAGGCCAGCCGTGGGATGCCACCAGCTGCCTTCCTGCCCCACAGGATCCTCAGCAAGCAGAGGTCCCACCCACGTGGGGCGTGGAGGTGCCAGTGGATGAACCGCCCTGGTTCTCACAACGGGGCAGAGCTGGGATCCAAACCTGGTTGACACCAAGGTTTCCTTTCATCCCAAACCTTGGCCATGCATTCCTCGTTTCTTTGCTGGTTTCCCCTTTCATGCTGATAGCCACTTGGCACCAGCTTTGGGGGGTTAATTTCCCACATGGGGCTGCCATGGATAGGGGTTGACTCATGGGCAACTTTGTGTTCTCCCCTCTCCTGTCACCCACCCACCCACCCACACACACACCCTTGGATCTGGTTAACCGAACAAGGCAAGAGGTCTTCTCCCTGGGGCTGACGACTCCCTCAACATAACAGGAAGGCAACAGACCTCTCTGCTGTCACCCAGACTGCCCTCTGTCGCACTGGGCCTGCTCCTTCCAGTTCCCGTCTCATTCAGAGACCCACCACACCGTACAAGGTCAGGCAACGGCTACCTGTTGTTTCCTGCTTCAAAGTCAAATTCTCTTGTGGAGAAGAGGGTACCATTAGCAGACATTCTGAAGTTCTTCGAGGGAGGAACCAGAGAATACTAAAAAGCAAGAAAGAAGACAGCTGTCAAAGAGAAAAATGAAAACCTTTGATTTTAAGGTTTTCGTTACCCATGAAACCAAATATCAACCATAACAAACTTCCTGACCCCAGTACTAATCCTGTTGTTATTGTTAGGAGCTGTGGAGTGGGTTCTGACTCACACTGGCTCTGAGTATTGGATTAGAGCTTAAATTCTGAGCACCTCCTTCTCAAAGGCCTATGGATGACAATGAACGCCCCAAATCCATTTGCAAAGTCCCCACGTGGATTAAGCCTTTACCGAATTCCTACAACCATCAACTAAGCTGTGAATGGCCTTGCCTTCTACTCACAGAGTGCACTGAAAAGTGGATTACCTTCACACCTCTCTGACCAGCTCAGCAAGGGTAGTCTACCGTAGGGGCTTGCCTGGGTGTGTCTTGGTTTTGGTATTAGGAGCCAACTAGTCTATTCCAATTCACAGGGCCCCTGTGTACAACAGAAGAAAACCCTGCCCGTCCTGTGCCATCCTCACAATTATTCCTGTGTGAGCGCTTTGTTGCAGCCCCTGTGTCAGTCCATCCGGTCAAGGGTCTTCCTCTTGTTCGTTGCCCTTCCTTTCCAGGAACTGGCTTCTCCTGACAGCATGCCCAAAGTGCATGAGCCCAAGTCTCCCCGTCCTCGAGAATAAAGAGCATTTTGACTGCACTTCTTCCCGGACAAATGTATTTGTTCGTTTGCAGTTCATGGTACTTTTAAAATTCTGCACTAGCACAACAATTCAAGGACATCAATTTTTTCGTTGGTTTCCTTGTTCAATGTCCAACTTTCACGTACATAGGAGGCTGCTGAAAATACTATGGCTTGGGGTCAAGGTGGATGTCAAGGTGGATGTCAGAAGAGACTCTGAAACTTGCTCTCAACCATAGAGTAGCGAAAGCAAAAGGGGAAATGATGAAGTCAAAGAGCTGAACAGAAAATTTCACATAGGGACTTGAGAAGACTCACGGTGACCTTGTTTCTACGGGAACGCGGCAGGAGCCCTGGTGGCACAGTGGGGGGCACGGGAGCTGCTCTACTCTGTCCTGTAGGATCATTGTAAGTAGGAATCTAGTGGATTGCAGGGAGGATTTTGTTTTTTGTTGTTGTTGTTTTGTATTATTATAACCAGTCAACTTCAAGCCATGTGCCTTTTGCTGAGTAGAAATCCTAACGGCCTCCCTGTGTTGCATATAAAATAGCTGCTCGGAATGAGCCTGCAGTTCCGTTTCTTTCATTCTCACTATTTTAACATAACGAAGTCAGCACTAAGTCTGTGTGCCTTTCCCCGGAGACAGGCTTGCTGGGTTCCCGCTGTATGTTCCCGCTCCATCAAACATGCTATTCTTTTAAAAAGTAATTGTAAGCTTATAGGTAACGAAATGTTCGCCATTCCCACATTCTCACAAGTGCAGGCCAGAGACATGAATTATGCTTCTCACGTGGCTCAGCATCCCCCTTATCCATTCCCCAATTTTTCCATCACCCTCAACAGAAGCCTGTGTCCCCTAAGCATTGAGTGCCCCCACCTTCCCCTCCTTCTGTCCCCCAAACATTTGTGATGCATCTGAATGGAGCCTCATGGGTTCAGATTTCATCGCTCTTGTATCCAGAACTTTCTGGATCTGTTTGTCTGAGCCTCTACCTCTGATTGACCAACTCTGAGGAGCTGGTCACCAGCTGCTGCTTCCATGACAGAAAGCAAATCCAAGGCCTCTGGTCTACGCAGGATGTGCTCCCAAGTCCAGTCTCCTGAGCTCTGTGGTCACTGTATTCTCACAAGTGCTCACTGAACGACTTCGGACTTTGAGTTGAAGCCTTGGTTTCAGCCAGCCTCCCGAAGGAAAAACAACACTTCGTGCTGTTGAGTCCATCGCAATGCAGGGGATCCCATGTGTGACAGAAAAGAACTACCCTCCATTAGGATTTATTTGTTTGGGGGTTGTTGGCTTTTTTTTTTTTTTTAAGTTTTTTCTTGTTCTTTTTTGGCTGTAAGCTTTAGAAAAGCAGGTCATCGATCAGTTCATCAACAAGGATCATCGATCCTTTTACCTACAGTGCTGCTAGGGGAGTTTAGATGGCAAGCTTTAGGTTAATAGCCTAACCAACACTATTTCAATGCCCACCATGCATTAGGAACAAGGACTGACAAAGCGGATTAAGATGCACTTCTGCCCTGAGAGGAGCTTACCACATAATGAGCAGCACAACTATACTCACAAAGCATGCATCAAACTGATGCTGTGGCCGGCATGCTGAAAACAAAACCTAGCAGGGCAGAGAGTCCAAATTGGAGCCTGGTTTGGGCCTACCGAAGGTCTATGTTTAAATGTTATCCCAGGTTCAATGTTACTAGTAAAGTCTCTTTGTAGTTCTAATGATTAGCACCCAGTGTAAGCTCTCCTGAGGGCCTCTGCCCATAGTCACCTGCTCCTACAGGCACCCACAGACTTATTTGTCGAGCCTGTAGTTACTCTAGGATGCCCAAGCAGGTTGCTTCCTTGCTCCCAGGATGCAGCCAAAGAGGCAGGAGTGGACCCATGTCAGAAGAGCTGGGTCAGAAGAGCTGATTCCAGTTCTGGTTTCACCCCCACCCCCACCCCCAGGGTCTTAGCCAAGTCCTTTCCTTGCCTCTAATGTAGAGCTGGGACCACCATTGTTCCTCAGTGTTGTTGTGAACTAATGGTTCTCAACCTGTGGGTCGTGACCCCTTTGGGGGTCGAATGGCCCTTTCACAGAGGTTGCCCGATTCCTAACAGTAGCAAAATTACAGTTATGAAGTAGCAAAAAAATAATGTTATGGCTGGGGGTCACCACAACGTGAGGAACTGCATGAAAGGGTTACGACATAAGGAAGGTTGAGAACCACTGTTGTGAACGTTGAATGAGAACTGTCTATAGCCACTGGTTCTAAAGGGCTTCCAGGGGAGAAGGGTCCGTTCTGTTCTTTCCCAGTAGGTAGAGGGACGACCTACCCTTTAGACCTCAGATCTCTGCATCAGATTACCAGAGGCCGCTTGCCAACAGAATCACAGCCTCTGAAACCTGAATCAAAGGACGTGAGGACTGGGTGCTGGGTCTCCCTTTCTGGTTGGCCCCAGGTACCTGAGTGCCAAGAGGAGTAAGATCTTGGCATATAGAGATGGCTGGCCCTACTCACCTTATGCACCATGACAAATGAGATGGGGGAGAGATTCTGTCTGAGAAGGGCACAGATCCCAGGGAACAGAGGAAGAGACTCTGTGACCCATTTGGGATAAAAGTCTCATTTTGGGAGCAGGAGAGTCCAGGGCTACAACTCTGGAGCCAGACCCACTAAACTTGAGTCTTGATTCCACCAATTCCCACTTGTGTGACCTTGTGGAGCAAAGATCCATAGTAATAGTTCGTTCTCCATGAGGTGATCATGTGACGTTCTCAGAACATGGCTTGGCACAGGGCAAGTCCTCAATAAATGTTACTTCCTATTGCCCTGTTAGGGTTATATGTTAGAATCCAGATCTAGGAGAGAAAGGGCTCCATTGCATTCACGTTTATATGCCTGGTGCCTGTCGCATAAACGATGCTGTGTTAGGCAGGGTTCTCAGGAGAAACAAAATCAGGACACTTATGATGATAATGATAGATAGATAGATAGATGATCGATCGATCGAT
>NW_022103920.1:39908383-39930185 GCF_000313985.2 Echinops telfairi
GAAGGTCCTTCAACTCACATGGGCTGCTGGTCCAAGGTCAAGGAAGCAGACAGTGGAGTCTGCCCTCAGGTAAGACCGTCAGAGTTGGCAGACCGCAGGGTGGGGCAGCAACACTCAGTAGTGCAGGAGCACAGCAAGGCAGGCCCCATGGGGTCTCAAGCTCTAGTGATGTGCACAGCGACACTATCCACCAGCAGCTCAGCAAAGCAGGTCTTGAAAGAGCCTCAAGCTCTAGCCATGCACGGCAAGGTGACCCGATCCATGGGTTGGCTCAGCCCACAGGTAGCGCAGCACATGGTGAGGCAAAGGACTATTTCAGACAGCAGTATGCTGGTCCCTTCACCAGGGAGAAAGAGGCAGGAGGCCAACCTCGGAAAGCGTTGATCTCAGTCACCTCCAATCAAGCTGTGACCTGATTAAACTCTGCCCACATGTGCCTATGGAGGCCTAGTTGGCACAATAAACTTAATTATCACAGATGCTCAACAAAGAGTTGTTCATGGTAGAATTTCCACTTTTAATGTGGGAGATGCAGGTTCGAGTCCCAGTGAATGCACTTCATGTGCAGTCGTCGCCGTCTGGCAGGGGAGGCTGGGTATTGTTGGGACGTTGAAAAGGTTACAGCAGAGCCTCCAGACAGAGGTGGACTAGGAAGAAAGGTTGGTGACTCTTTCTGAAAAATCAACCAATAAATACCCTGTGGATCCCCACAGTCGAATGTGCAACTGCCTGCGAGTGACACACAACAGTCTCTGCTCCATCGCACAGGGCTGCTATCTCAACCCACCAGCAGGGGCCCAGTTGGCAGCAGCTAATCACAACTACAAGGATAAACACGGAATAAACATTTCCTATCCACGGTCCCTCCTCACCCATCCAAACCCACTGCCGTCAAGTCTCTGCTGACCCACCGCAAACCTCTATAGGGTTTCCAAGGCTGTAAATCTTTATAGGAATAGAGAGCCTCATCTTTCTTTCACAAAGCAGCTGATGGATTTGAATCACCGACCTTTCAGTTAACAGTCCGATATGTACTCAACAGGATCACCAGTCACACCTTCAGAAAACCAGGCTCACTGACATTGAGTCGATTCCAACTCAGAGCGACCCTGTATGTCACCGTATAGAGCTGCCCCTTGGGGTTTCTAAGACTTCCGATTCTCACAGGAGCAAATCAGCCTCACCTTTCTCCTTTGGAGCAACTGTCAGGTTCAAACCGTTGATTTAGTGGTTAGTGACTCAATGCGTTGCCACCAGGGCTTCTAGTTAAGCCTTAGAGACTCTTAAAACAATGTAGCAATAACAGAAGATCATCTTGCCAAACCCTTTAATATTTGTGTTTCGTGTTTGGTGGTGGTCATGTTAGACTTGGCATAAACGCCCCAGTTCCACCTACAGTGTCCACAACTACAGGGAGGGAAGAAAAAACGAAGAGAAGTAGCAGATGGAAGGGATGTGAAGAACGGCAGAAGTAGGAGACATGAGAAATTTCTTTTTTATTTCTATTTAAAGGTTGATTTCCTGGAATTCTGATTCCTTCCCCCACCCCCTGCCCCACCCCACTCTTTCTCTTTGTGCCAGGCTCTTTTATTCCTGAATGTATGAGCTAGTGTTAATGGGAATCGCAGTTTGTACTTAGAAAGGAGATACTATCCATAGACTAAAAATATTGTGTCATGTGGCCATTTGCCAGAGACTCCGTAAGGCTTTCTGTAAAACCTGGCATTCTCTCCTCCTTATAAAGGCTTGTTTAATCAAAGCTGCTCCCCTGATATTCATTCTTGGAAAACAGAAATTAAATAGAATGAAAAGCAATTGCAGTCCTCTCTGCCCCAGCACTGGCTAAGAAAAGTCCTGAGTAATCAGATCAATTCCGTGAACAAATGCTTGTCAAACAAGCTCTCTGGTTCCCCTGCTGGGAATATTTCTTTACCACCACCCCGACTTTCTCTGTCTGCAGCCCGTCGTCCTGGCTCTGGGTGGCTCACAGACATGGGAGCTTCAGTCTGCAGATAAGGAGCTCACACTTCCTGCCCCTTGACCCTTTATTGTGCCAGGGCACAGGCAGGGGGGAGGGTGCAAGGGAGCAGTCCTAGTTTCCTGAGTTCCCAGCATCTCTGAGCGCCACAGCACCTCTGGCCCCGCCCCCACTTCTCTCTCCACCTAATGGACCAGCCTGCCTTGACTTTGCATCCATCGGCTACTTTCAGGCCTCCAACCGAAATGAACAGCAAGAAGCCAGCCTCCCGCCTTCTACAGGGCAATCGGTCAACTTCCAGAAGGAAGGAAAATCACAAACACAGCTCAATGCCATCAAGTTGATGCCGACTCATAGCAACCCTATAGGACAGGGTTTCTGAAACTGTAACTACAGGAGTAGAAAGCCCGGTCTTTCGCCCTCAGAGTGGCTGGTGGGGTCCAACTGCTGACCAAGCAGCCCAATGTGTGACCACGATGCCACCAGGGTTCCCAGGGTTCCCAGAAGGAAGGCAGGATTGTTTTTCCAAGGCCCCAGAGCATCTCAAGGGGTCTCGAAGCCACAGGAGTGGTGGTGGTGGTGGTGTTGCCAGTGGCTGTCTTACTTATCTAGTCCTGCCACAACAGAAAGACCACAGGGGAGGGGGCTTTAACAGCGGTTTATTTTCTCACAGTTAAGAGTCTGGGGAGTCTGAACTCAGGAGACTGCTCTAGGGGACAACTCTGTTGATTCTT
This sequence comes from Echinops telfairi, assembly GCF_000313985.2. NCBI lineage: Eukaryota > Metazoa > Chordata > Mammalia > Afrosoricida > Tenrecidae > Echinops > Echinops telfairi. The sequence goes on from NW_022103920.1 coordinate 39,911,096, forward strand.
GGGGAAGGCTCTTGTCTCTTTCCAACTTCTTTTCCTGGGCGGTCTTCACGTTCCTGGGCATCTGTTTTCCCCCATCTCTACTTGCTTGCTTGCTGAATCTTTATTATCACAGGAGAGATTCAAACTCCAAAGACTGGCTCATTAACATAACAAAGAAATCCCATTCCCCCTTGGGATTCTAGTGGAAGGTGTAGAGGTTAGAATTTACAACATATGGTTTTGGGATTCTAGCAGAAGGTGTAGAATTTACAACATCGTTTTCTTTCTTTCTTTTAAAAAAAAGCATTTTACTGGGGCTCATACAACTCTTATCACAATCCATACATCCATCCATGTGTCAAGCATATTTGTGCATTTGTTGCCATCATCATTTTCAAAACATGTTCTTTTTACTTGAGCCCTTGGTATCAGTTCCTCATTTTCCCCCTCCCTCCCCCACCTTCTCTCCCTCATGAACCCTTGATAATTTATAAATTATTATTTTTTCATGTCTTACACTGACTGATGTCTCCCTTCACCCACTTTTCTGTTGTGAAGGGAGGGGATTATGGGTAGATCATTGTGATCAGTTCCCCTTTCTCCTCCACCTTCCCTTCCCCTCCTGGCATGGCTACTCTCAATATTGGTGCTGAGGGGTAAATCTGTCCTGATTTCCTGTGTTTCCTCTTATCTGTACCCATGTACATGCTCTTGTCTAGCCAGATTTGTAAGGTAGAATTGGGGTCCTGACAGTGGGCGGGGGAGAAGTGAGCACTAAAGAACTAGAGGAAAGTTGTATGTTTCATCAGTGCTATACTGCTCGTCTGACCTGCTCTTCTCCTCCCCGTGACCCTCTGTAAGGGGATGTCCAGTTGCTTACAGATGGGCTTTGGCTCCCCCTCATTCACAATGATATGATTTTTTTGTTCCGGGTCTTTGATGCCTGATACCTGATCCCTTCAATACCTCGTGATCACACCGGATGGTGTGCTTCTTCCATGTGGGCTTTGTTGCTTCTCAGCTAGATGGCTGCTTTTTATCTTCAGGCCTTTAAGTCCCCAGATGCTATATCTTTTGGTACAGATATATAGAGACAGATTGATAATTACCTAGGAGTATGGCAGGGGAGGATGGAGGGAGAAATGGGGAGCTAACAACGAGGATAAGAAGAAAATGTTCTGAAATTGATTGTGGTGATGCTTGCACATTCTTCTTAATGTGAGTGAGTGATTAATTTGGATAGCATAGATGATGATTATTTTTGAATTTTTCCATAGGGTTGATAATTTCCAAAATAAAAAAGTTGTAGGAAAAAATTTTTTTTAAAAAAAGAGAGAGAGATCAAGCAATGCAGCACACAGGGTCAATCTGCTGCACAAGACCTCTTCAGAGGGCTGAAAAGTGAAGGTGTTCTTTTGAGGACTGAGGTGCTCCTGACCCAGCGCGATGGTATTTTCAATCGCCCCCTATGCGTGTGAACGTTGGACATTGAAGAAAGAAGACAGAAGAATAACCGGTGCATTTGAACCACGTTATTGGTGAAGAAGGCTGCAAGCACCACGGACTGCCACCTAACAAGCAGACCTGACTTGGCAGGCGCACAGCCAGGGTGCTCCTCCGAGAGCAGGATGGTGAGACTTTAGACACGTTGTCGGGCGAGACCGGTCCCTGGAGCAGCACAGCAGGCTAGTAAAGTGGAAAACAAGAAGGATTGGCACGGTGGCTGTGACAGTGGGCAGAAACATAGAAACCCTTGTGAGGATGGCGCAGGCCCCAGGGGGTCTTGCTCTGTTGTACGTAGGGTCACTGTGGGCGGGAGATGACTCGCCGCCACCTAACAACATGGTACCCAGAGATCGTGGCTGGGAGCATTTGCCAGGCAGGACAATGGGAGGCAAGACAGCCAAGCAACTGAGGCTCAGAGAAATGGAGACTCTCAAGTACCTGGTCCGCTGGAAATGAATTACCTCGGAAGCATTCCTGATGCACCGGGTGACAAGGGTCCGCACTGCACAAGATGGCACAGGGAACGCCATCTTTATGCCTCTAGAGCGGTTGTTTGGTATCTTTGATTCAAATTCAATTGTTACCTGTATAGCCCGTTACTAAATCATGTATTTTGACTGAATAAATGGAATTGGTTTAGAACGAGAAAGAAGAAAAAAAAACCCAACCCAAAACCTATATATTTGGGTGGGGGGGGGGCATTCATTCCCTAACTGTTGGCACCATGTTAGTGTTGACTGATGGCAACCCTACGTCCCATGACACAAAGGTTGCCTGGTTCTGTGCCATGCTCTGATTGATTCTGTGCCCGAGTCCGTTGCTGTGGGCCTGATGGGGTGCCTTCCAGCCCAGCAGCTTCTGGTGCAGTCCATGACGTTTTGGGTTAATTTTCAGAAGTAGATTGCCAGGTTTTTCTTACTTATTCATTTGTATCTGCAAGATCTGCTGAAACCTGTCCACCATTGGTGACCTTGCTGGTATTTGAAATGTTGGCAACAGAGCTTCCAGCGTCACAGCAGTGCACAAACCACGTGGCACAACAAACTGACAATTGGTGCTGGTTTATTTAAATCATTAGTACACGCCCACTCTGGTAGCTACATAATCTCCCATCAACGTGAGGGGTTTAAGAGTGAAGGGGTGGAGTTCAGTCTGTTAATTCAGTCGCAGCTTAATGACCTCATTTGGAGGAGCGACAGAGACAAATAGCTTCCCGGAGGTGGGACTCACTCACTCTCTGCCTTCCCTTTCCTGCTGTGGAGACCCTCAGAGAGCTGGAGGAGCCACATGGAGACCTGTGCCAGCACTGAGATGCTTCCACTGCCACTGGATCCACAAGACTTTCTACCTGCAATCTTCCTGTATTTGGCATCATTGTATGTGCTGCGTGAGGCTAAAGAGGAATTTATGGACTAGTATCAGACATATGGGCTAATATCAGACTTGATCTGGCCTGGGCTGGGATGTTTTCTCAATATACTATTGCTCTTTGATATCAAGCTCTTTCTCATACACATATGAATGTCCCTGGATTTGTTCCACGGCCACATATTAGGGGTGGAAATTGCCCAACGCCACCATCTGGACACGTGAACCAGGACCTGGAGTGGGAACACCATTTGCGTGGAGACTCCTGAGTGATGGAGCAGATGTTAGGGGTGCAGAATGAATAGAGGGGTGGGAGAGGATGGTCAGGTGCATGGGAAAGAAGGGTGTGTTGTCAGGTGCCATGTCTTGTTGATTTCGACCCATAGCAGCCCTACACACAACAGAACAAAACATGCCCGGTCCTGCGCCATCCGCACAATTGTTCTCGTCTGTACCCACTGTTGCAGCCGCTGGGTCAATCCATCTTGTTGAGAGAGAAGCTTCCACTTTTTTGAAGCCCCGTAGTCCCAAGCATGATGCCCTTTTCCAGGGACTGGTCTCTCCTGACAACCTGTCCCAAGGACGTGAGATGAACTCTCCCCACCCTGGCTTCTAGGGAGCATTTTGGCGGTCCTTCTTCCAAGAAAGATTTGCTTGTTCCTTAGGCAGTCCACGGTCTTTTCAATATTCTTTGCCAGCACCATAATGCAAAGGCATCTGGTCTTCTTTGGTCTTCCTTATTCAATGCCCAACTTTCACATAGGAGATGATAGAAAATGCCACGGCTTGGGTCAGGTGCATCTTAAGTCTTCAGAGTAACCCTGGCTTTCCAGCACTTTAAGAGATCTCCTGCAGCAGATTTACCCACTGCAGTGCATTGTCATCCGCTCTCTCGACTGCTGCTTCCATGGAAGACTGGGACCACTCAGGAAAGAATGGAGATAGGGCACCAGTGGTTGAATTTTCCAGAACAGGGTAGAAGGTGTGTTAGTCAGGGTTGACTAGAGAAACAAATTCATAGGCACTCCTATGTGTATAAGAAAGAACTTTATATCACAGAGCAATTGTCTATTGAGAAAACATCCAAGCCCAGTCCAGATCAAGTCCATAAGTCCGATATTAGCCCATATGTCCAATACCAGTCTATAAGTTCCTCTTCAGAGTTACGCAACACATGCAATGACACCAAATGCAGGAAGATCACAGGCCAGTGGATGGAAAGTCTTATGGATCCAGTGGTGGTGGAAGCATTTCAGCATTGGCGTGGGTCTCCACCTGGCTCCTCCAGCTCCTGGGCTCTGGCTCCCTCAGCGTAGCTCCATGCAGCTTGTTCACAAAAATGTCTAGCAGACCGTGTGTGTCTGGCCGGTGTGAGCTATTTATCTCCGTTGCACCTCCAAATGAGGTCATCAAGCTGCAACCAGATTGACATGCTAGCCTCCACCCTTCCTCAAGTCTACAGGAGATTATGTAACTGCACAGAAGGTGATGAAAGGGAGTTGGGGGCCAGGAGACCTCAGATCCTGCTGGAGTTACCTGGCCCAGGCAAAGGTCTCCGTTCTGTCCCTGTATGTGAAATCAGAAGAGTGCTCAATGGACCTGCAAAGTCCCAGCCAGCCAGAATGCTTACTAGGTCCAGTCTCAAAATATGATGACTACTTTATTCTGGTGGCGTAGTGGGTTAGGAATTGAGCTGCCAACCATCATGTGGCCGGTTCAAACCCACCAGGAGACTGGGAGACTGATAAGGCTTTTTTCTCCTGGACAGATTTACAGCCTGGGAAACCCACACGGGCAGTTCGACCCTGTCCCATAGCATCGCGATGCACAGGAATCGACTCTGGGGCAGAAAGTTGGGTTTTTGAGTCGTATTTTGAGGAAGACCTCTTGGAGCTAGAGGAGAGCCATGACCGAGATGGAAGCAGAGAATGTATCTGGTCTCTATGTGCCTTCTTGGTGACCCAGCTAGTAGCAAGGTTATTGAGCTTTTAATTTAATCCTTTGCCTGGTCTGCTGAAGACAAAGTGCGGTTCACTTTATGCAAAAGTCCTCCCTAATGGACGGGCCCAGAGAAAGCCCCTTCATGCAGGAGCGCTGCTGTGGATCACTTTGCCTCCAGCTGTGAAACTGATGAACGTCCAGTGAGTCTCCAAGGAGGCCGGCTGCAGTTGGCTGCAGTCACTGTGGCCATTTCCAAGCAGAGGGGAAGGAGGGCCATGGGGCTTGGATGGGAGGCGGGTGGTCTCATCTAGTTTCCTTTAGGCACTGCAGTCAGGGGCGTGGGGGGACGGGGAGAAGAAGAAATGCCAGTAAATAGAATTATCCCCATGCAGAACCCCCTTCCCTTCGTTATCCCCGGAGCTCCATCGACGGATGCACACCTTTCAGCCCTGCTCCACCTGCAGCACCCAGAGATGCACGGGGCCAGAGCATCGCCTTTAGCTCTGAGCATGTGCCACCGGACACGAGAGTCACTGAGCCGTTAGGGCAGTGGCTGTCAGCAGTCAAAAACGTGGCTGGTCTGAGTGGGGATCTGCTGTCAGCGCAAAGACATCGGTTTCCAAGAAAGCGAAAGGCCTCCTGGGTCATCTTTATGCCCTCGATATGTTGAAATCCGACGAGTCTGGATATACCGAGTTAAGCAATGCGTCCTGAGATGAATGTCGCCTGTTTCTTTTGGCTTTTATGACGACACGTACCCTGGGCCTGTTTGAACCCACTAGCCACTCCCTAGGAGACAGCTGCTGATGGAAACCCTCAGGACATCTCTCGCCTGCCCCACAGAGTCTCTGTGGGCCGGAATGTCCCCAGTGGCAATCGGTTTGGCTTTTTAATCAAAACATTTAAGATGACGTACGTGGTCATGTTCCTTTGCAGCTGACACTGCAAGGGGCTACTCCACACAGTGTACGACCACAGCAGTGGTTTCTGGATGAGCCCTTATTTGTAAAAATCCGGCCACACAGCTCCCCTTCGCTAAGCTGGGGGTGGGCGTAGGCGTGCTCATTTTAAAGAGGTGGGGTTTCGGGACAAGCCCCTAGAGCTGTTGTTCCATGGATCTTTCCCCTCCAGCTGCTGACCTGAGTAAGATACCAGGTGGGAATATGCATTTTAAAGAGCATTCCAGCATGCTCTCAATGGGCCCTGAGTTGGGCAGCGAACCACCAGGCCAGCAGTTTGAAACCAGCAGCCACTAGGAGGAAGAAAGATGAGGCTTTCTACTCCCGTAGAATGACAGTCTCAGAACCCCTAGGGGCAGCCCCACTGTGAGTTGGAATTGACCTGATGGCAGTAAGTTCGGATTTGGGGGGTGTATTCTCTGTCAGGGGCCTGGACAGTTTTAATGAGAAACACTCACTGACTCCAGGCTCCCCAGTCTTTCTGAAGAATGACCTGGGCATGTTTTGCAAATATTCAGCTTCCCAGACTACCCTTTAAGAGAAGGATTTGTGAGGGTTGGGAACTAGCATCTCAAAGCCAAGTTCTCAAGCTTAGATGCACATTGGAGCACCTGAGACTTTAAACCCCCTGATGCCGGGACCACGCCCCAGGCTTGCAGGGACCTGGAAGCACAGGCACCTCACACTTCCAGGAGTGAGGGCATCTGATCATCTGGGTTCTTTAAAGCCCCACCTATAGTCACAGTTTCAGGAGCCCTGCTGGCATAGTGGTTATACATTGGGCTGCTAACCACAAGGTCAGCAATTCGAAACCACCAGCCACTCTGTGGGCGAACCAGTTGACTGACCACGCCCACGAAGAGTGACAGTCTTAGAAACCCACAGGAGCAGTTCCACCCTGTCCTATAGAGTAGCTGTGAGTCAGAATTGGCTCAATGGCAGTGCATTTGGTTTGGCATTTGGTGGCGTCATGGGTAACGCCTCAGCCTGCTAACCGCAAGGCCAGTGGTTCAAACCCACCAGCCGCTTCACGGGAGAATGATAAGACTTTCTGTTCCTGTAAAGATTTACAGCCTTGGAAATCACAGGGGCCGTTCAATAGGGTGCCGATGAGGTGGGATCCACTCAATGGTGGTGGGCTTTCTATTTGTTGCCTTTGGTCTTTATGGTTTCCATTCAACCGCCTAGGTGGTCAGGTACTGCAATGGTCAGTAGCAAATGAACCTACCACCCGCCTACGGTTACAGGACACATCTTTTTGTTAGTGTGCACCCTCAAGGACCCAGACTGGAATTTCGAGGTTCAAAGGCCATCCATCCTGTGTTACTTCTGCGTCTGTCGCTGTCGTTTTCCTAGTGTGGGGAAGGGCCCTTCTAGTTGCCGTTCACTGCTCCTCAGGCTGGCTGGCCACTTTCTGCACAGCCATTCGTTCTGGCCCTGGGTGTAAGCACTTGGCGAACACACCCAACTCCCAGACTCACTGCCGACACCACAGTGCCAGCCCCTGGGTTCTCAGCCAGCAGCTGCTTTAGGCAGACTCTGCGGATGGGAACCTTAAAGGGGCAACCCCTGCTGCTGCAGGTGTTCCCACCTGGACTGCTCTCCTTCATCGGAGAGGGTCACACCTGCCCCAGGAGGTGTTTTGAAAGGGGCTATGACTGTCATCCCTCTGCACAGTTTGAAAACCTGTATTAAAGTCTATTTTAAATCCCCATTAACCCCCACCCCACCCCCTCACGATTGCCATCAGGGGCCTTCTGACTCCTGTGACCTGTATGTGGTTTCTGAACCTGTGCATCTGCGCTGGAGCACGGCCTCATCTTTCTCCTATGGAGAGGGGTGAACCACCACCTTGCAGTTAGCTGCCCAGTGATTAACCCACGGTGCCCCCAGGGCTCGTGTGACAGATGGAGAGCTTAAAGAACATAGTTTGCTTCCTCTCTGAGATTCCATCCACTAGAGGACCTCTGGTGGCAAACTGCTTACATGGCAGGCTGCAGTCCTCAAGGTCCAGTGTTCGAAACCACCAGCCGCTCCGCACCAGAAAGTCGGGGCCTTCTACTCCCATAAACGTTACTGTCTCCAAAACCCACAGGGGCAGTTCCACCCTGTCCTATAGGGTCACTCTGAGTTGGCCTCCATGGCAGTGAGTTTAGTGCGCTGCCCCCACTGCATGTTGTACACATGCTCCCGCGATTGTTACCTTGAATCCCAATTACCCGTCACGTGCGTGAGTCTCACCCATCTAGACTGTCAACTTCTGGAGGTGAAGAGGCCATCTTCACTTCGGCATCCATGCAGTGTTGAGCAGATGCACGGAATGTTGGTTCAGCACGTAAGGGAGGTTCTGCGATTGGGCTGTAGACCCGATCCCCACCAGATCCCTTGTCCTCCGTCACCATCACACAGTTGTTGCCACAGGGCCCACGAGGAGCAGGCAGAAGCCTGCTGGTAGAGCTTTCAGGAAAATGTTTTCCTTGCGAAAAAGGAAGCAGACAGCCTGGCATGCTTCCTTTACGGTTGACTTCTCTGCGTTCGGTGTTCCTCCTTCTGCCTGGAACGCGGGGTAAAGCCTGGAGGGGCAGCAGCCGTCCTGCAGCCACGAGGTGTACATACTCTGGGGGGAAGAGCAGCAAGAGAGGAAGAGTCCGGTTTCCGATCGTATCATTGAGCAGCTTCATCCGCTCTGTCCCTTTCTGGGCCTCTTGTTATTGGAGAAAGATAAAATCTCATTCCTGCCATTGTGGCTGAGGAATGACAGAGACATTCCTAACTGGTGGATTCGGGGCATTATTGAAAAGTATGCGAGCATTGCTCCTATGAGGGGCCTGCGTTAAGCCAGGTTATCCCGGAAACAAATCCCCCAGTGACGCTCGCTCATCGGTGTGCAAGAAAGGACTTTATGTGAAGAAGCAATTGAACATCCAGAAGGAGCCCCGACCCGGCCGACTCAAGTCCCCAAGTCCGAGGCGAGTCCATTCGTCCCTCTTCAGACTCATGTAGCCACATGGTGGTGACGCGGGATGGAGGACCCGGAGGCAGGAGGATCCCAGGCCGGTGGGTGCAGAGTTCGGCGGGTCCAAAGTCAGTGGAAACGTAGCAGGGGCACCAACAACTCTCAGTGTCGGTGGCAGCAGGTGACGTCGCAGAGAGAGGTCCTCTCTGTTCATCTTGCTCTTATACAAAAGGCTTCTGGCTTCGAGGAGGTACCATCACAGCAACAGGCTTTGACTTGACTTGATTGACAGGTTACACACACACACACACACACACACACACACACACACACACCAGCTAAAGCCTAGTTTGAGACAGTGGTGGGTCAGAGGTAGAATTCTCCCCTTCCCTGTGAGAGACCCAGATTTGATTCCCAGCCAATGCAACTCATGTCTCGTGGCCAGCCATCTGTCAGGAGAGGCTTGTGTTCTGCTATGATGAGAAACAGGCTTCAGAAGAACTTGTAGGCTAAGGCAGACTAGGAAGAAGGATCTGGCAAACTACCTCCAGAAACCCACCCACCCGTGAAAACCCCTGGGTCACAACGGTCCATGACTGCCCACAGGGATGGCCCGGGCTGGGTAGGGTTCCACTCCATTGTGCCTGTCCCTACAAGTTGGGGTGGACTGGAGAGCGATGAACAGAAATGAACTTGATTCCTGGGACAAAACTGGACCCCGTAAGTGTCTGCATATTCGCTCACTTATTCATGCAACTATTGGGATGAACAACTCTTGCAGGCAGGAAGGAAGGAAGGAAGGAGTGACGTTGGGGCAGAAAGATGATCTTCTACTAAGAACAGCCCCTCCCCCAACTTCAAGTTGTGTCCAGTCATCTGAAAACTGCTTTGTGTTAAAGCTGGAAACCATGCAGCCAGCAAGCAGGACAAGCAGCCTCCCCACCCGCGTGGCTAGTTTGCCGAGTGTCCCTTTCTCAGTGGCCCCATCCCTGTGAGGTAGTGGCACTTGCAGGAGAGCTGTCTGCTCAGGTTCCCTGGGGTGGTAGTAATTTCATCTTTCTTGGCCCAGACACAGCCGGTGCAGGGGCAGAGCCAGGGGGCAGAGCCAGGGGCTGGGAGGCCCATGTCCGGGGGCAAGAGGCTTCGTGGCCACAGCAGCCCATCTCTAACTCCACTAATGAAACTCATTCCACCACAAGAACAGCTGTCTCAGACGGAACCAGAAGGCAGCTCACCAGGGCAGGTTCCCGGGCCACTGCCTGGAGTCACTGGGACTTTTCACATTGCAACTGGGCTCTTGGCAACTTGTCTTCAGCCCTTCAAGAGGCTGTGGCCCTGGTCACCCATGCCTGCAACAGAATGCCCCTGAATTCCTGAGCTGGAGCAAGGTTAGTGGACACTTCAGGCATGTTAGTGCCTGACTTTAGGGTGTGCATGCACACTTGACTTTCAAATACATATATAAGCAAGCTCACTGCCACGTACATCTATTCCAACTCTGTGCAACCCTCCAGGACAGAGCAGAACTGCGCCTGTGGGTTTCTGAGCTGGTCAGCAGCCGGATGTGCTTCAGTCAACAAAATGCCAGGCATATTGAGCAATCTCAGTGCGGCAGAGCCTGTGCTACGTGGTATTATGCGCACTGCTTATTGTGCATAACCCCCCTCTCACAGGGTGGGGGCGTGATATTGCCATTCCCATTTTACAGATTAAGAAACTAAAGAGCCAAAGGAGTAAGAATTTGTCCGAGCCCTCCTGCTCAGAGCAGCCAAGGCACAGAGAGGACCGTAGGGCCAGCCCCACCACGAGACACCACGTCCCCTCACTGACCCACAGTGCTGCAGTGGACAGCGCTGGAGACACAGTGCAGGAATTGTGCCTGGTCTGACCGCCTCCCCCACCACACACACACACACACACACACACACACTAGTGCGAAACAAGAAGGGAGTGCAACAGAACAGCAAGGGGAGCAAAGCAACAAAGTCCCTGAGGAATCCCCAAAAGAGATTTCTGACTTGTGGGGCAGGGCTTGGCACTGGATCATGCCTGATCAGAAAATTTTCATGAGGGTCAGCAGACATACCTGGAACTATTTATCGCCACCCATCCTTTTCTCTTTCTTCTACTTCCTTTTTTTCATGTCTATCTATATAAGATAGGAAAGATAAACAATCCCGAGGCAAAAACAACAGGACTAACAGTTCTAGGGGGACAGAGTAGAGGGGGAGGTGGGGAAAAGGGAGTGGGAGGCCAACAAACCCAGGGACAAAGGAACAACAAGTGATCTAAAATCGATGGGAAGGAGGGTGTAGAATGCCTGGTGGGGTTTGATCAAGTGCAATGTAGCCAAGAGGAATTACTGAGAGCCGAATGAAGGTCGAACATGATAGTGGAACAGGAAGAAAGTAAAAGGAAAGAGGAAAGACCTAGGAGGCAAAAGACATTTATAGAGATCTAAATATAGGCATGTATATATGTAAGTATATTTATATATGACAATAGGAACATAGGTCTATGTACATGTATTTATATGGTTAGTATCAAGGTAACAGATGGACATTGGGCCTCTACTCAAGTACTCTCTCAAGGCAAGAACACTCTGTTCTAATAACCTGGCATTCCGTGATGCTCACCTTCCCAACACAATCATTGAAGACAAAATGGGTGCATAAGCAAATGTGGGGAAGAAAGCTGATGGTGCCCAGCTATTACAAGATATAGCATCTTGGGTCTTAAAGGCTTGAAGTTGAACAAGAGGCCATCTAGCAGAAAAGCAACAAATCCTACATGGAGGAAGCACACCAGCCTGTGTGATCATGAGGTGTGGATGGGATCAGGTATCAGGCATCAGAAGACCCAAAACAATCATATCAATGTGAATGAGGGGAGTTGGAGTGGGGACCAAAAGCCCATCTGTAGACAACTGGATATCCTCTCACAGAAGACTCACAAGGAAGGGACAGACAAGCCAGCCAGGGTGTAGTATAGCACCAACGAAACACACATTCCTCTAGTTCTTTAAGGTTTCCTCCCCCGCACTCCACTATCATGGCCCTAGTTCTACCTTACAAATCCAGCTGGACCGGAGCATGTACACTGGTACAGATAAGAGCTCTCGACACATGGAATCCAGGACAGATGAACCCCTCAGGAACAGTAATGGGAGTAGCAGATACCATGAGGGTTCGGGGAAGGTGGGGAAGAAGGGGGAACCAGTCACAATGATCGACATATAACCCTCCCTTCCCCTGAGGGGGAATGAATAATAGAAAAGTGGGTGCAAGGAGACAGTGGATGATGTAAGATATGAAAATATTATACTTTATAATTTATCAAGGTTTCATGAGTTTTGGAAGGCAAGGGAGGGAGGGGGGAAAAAAGAGGAGCCGATACCAAGGGCTCAGGTAGAAAGAAAATGTTTTGAAAAGGATGATGGCAACATATGTACAAATGTGCTTGATGCAATTGATGTATGGATCATTATAAGAACTGTAAGAGGTCCTAATAAAAATGATTTATAAAAAAAGAGAGAATTTGTCTGAGATCACACAGAGCTGTGAATTCAATGTGAGACGTCTGTCTACAAAGCCCCTGAACCATTCCACCCACTCGCTCTTCCCTGCCTCGTGGAAATTGGCATTGTTCTCCCCCATTGCTGCTGTTCAGGCCGACCTTGCTGAGACCCCAAAGCACCCGGCTCCCGTGTCTACACGGATCCAGGCAGGTAGTCTGTTGTGTCAACAGGAGACTTACACTGAGGGGTCTACGTCTGATTGTGTCTTCTGGATCAAAGGCCTCCACCTGGCATATGAATCCCGGCTTTTCACCTTCTGCTATGTAGAGCTCTAGACCTAGAGCAGAGGGAAACAGGAAACATCTTGTTAGATAAAGCAGGTGGGAAACCCAGCACAGAGGCCTCCCACACCCAGTGGGGGCCAAGGATGCTGGCTTTGTGGGAAGGAGGAAGCCAGCTATGAAGGCCATGAGTAAGACCACTCGCCAACCAGCTTGAGCGCATCTATCCACTGACTCTGTCCGTTTGTCAGCCTGTGGCGGCGTGTATGTGGCTGTGGTGCTGGAAGCCGTGTCACTGGTATATCAAATGCCAACAGGGTCACCCAAGGCCAGCAGGTTTCGGCCGAGCGTCCAGACTCAGAACAGACTATGAAGAAGGCATCGGCTAGCCACGGCAGAGGAATTGGCTGCTGAAAGCCCTAGGCAAAGCCCCCATCTGTCCTGGCAGAAGCGCAGCCGGAGTGCTCCTCAGAAGCAGGAGGTCGAGCACTCACCCCCGTCCTGGGACATGTTATTGGGGGAGACCAGCCCCTTGGAACGGACACCGTGCTTGGTGGGGGAGAAACGCGCTGAAAAGGGGGAAGCCCTGGGCAGGGCAGGCTGACCCAGGAGCTGAAACAATGGGCTCGCACATCAGAGCAGTTGTAAGCACGGCGCAGGCCTGGAGCGCGTTTCGTTCTGGTGCACGCGGATTGGGGCACTGGGTGTTGGAAACGACTCGATGGCATCTAACAACAACAACAAGTGTGGCTCAAACAGCATCGAGTGGAAAGGTTGAGGGAGGCAGATGGACATTTGAATCAGAAGTCTGGGAAAGAGGCTGCAGGAGAAAGCTGGTTCTCGTGGTGGCTAGCATACAGATTGTGTTCAAGGTCATGAGCATGGGTAGGAAGTTACACAACAGTCCAGTGCCTTATCTTGTGCTTGCCCCCTGGGAGAGTGAACAAGCACCGCGGTCACTGACTGCAGTCCACAGGGATGGGATGAGCCCACAATGGGTCCCACACAGGTCCCTCCAGAATGATGCACCTATAGTCCCCAAGTCTCCCTTCCTTCACAAGCTGCGCACGCACGGAGAGACCCCGGCCATGGTAGAAGCTAATAGTTAACCAAAAATCAACAGGAGGAAGTGCTTCTGTTTTCCATTTTAAACATTCTTAGTCACAGTTTTATTTATTTTGTAAGAAGACAGGGAAAAAGTCCTTTATTATCTATCCATGTCCCAAGAAGTGTTCTTCTTCATGACCTCAAAATATGGGTCGCAAATACATCACAGCCAAGGGAGTTGGTGGACTCGTATTTTGGGGAGTGCTGGACTGGATGCATTTCATTGGTTCCCTGCTCTCTAAGCAGCTGCCTCTTCCAGGGAAAACATCTGCTTGTTTGTTTACATTCTGGTTTTCCCTTGTCCCCCAGGGCCTTCCCCAAAGCCACCATCTGGGCTGCACTGCTCCGCACATCCCGGCATAGCTTACCTTTCCCCAAGGCGCCTTGAAACTGAGGCGGCTCATTCACGTCCGTTACCTGGACAGTGAGGATCTGCAGGTCTGTGGTGCCAACCTCATCCTTTACATAAATCTGCAAGTCAAATATGTTTGGTCCTGTTTCAAAATCGAGTTGTTCCTTCCCGGTGGTGACCACCTAAAACCAAAGGCAAAATCATTAGTAAGCGCAGCAAAGATTTGTTTTGCGCACCTGGGCTCTGCAGAGGGCTGTTCGTGGGAAGGAGCAGCGTGGCTCTCGAAGGCCACCTTTCACTCCCTGCTGGAAGACCAGGGTGTTCCTAACACACGCCTGATGCCACGGCCCAACAGAGATGCCTGTGGGTGGCACCGCTTTTCAAAGGCAAGAGAAATAGTCCAAGGCACCTGGCCATGGAAAGCCCGAGAATTTGAAAGCCCACCAGGGCTCAAGGTTCCTGGGGTTGCTGTTCAATTTTACCTGAACTCATCATTTCATGCTAGTGTTCCCAAGACTAAATAAGGGGAGGGGTGTGAGACACACCTGCATAATGAAGAATGATGTTTACTTCTATTGACAGCCTACTCGCTCTTCTGATGCCCCTCCACACGATCTCCTATTGTGGGAGACTTCTGTCCTCTGTGGGGCAGGGGTTGGAGGGGGAACACCAAGAACCGAGGCCAGAAGAGAGGTCCCAGAATCTAGAGTTGTTGCTGCTAGGAACCGTCACAGGCAATGGTGGGAGAGCCCGCTGAGGTTCACTGGCGGCCACCCTGAACCTGAGAAAGGTCTCTCGCTTCTATCTCAGCCTAGCCCCCAGAGCTCCCAGAAGACCCAGCCCTTTGGGACATCAAGGAGAGAGTACCTAGTTCTCATCCCCTTTCCTCCACTGCACTGCTGTGTGCCTTTGGGAAAGTCACTTGTGTGGGCTGTGATTTTGTGTCCCTGTGACTACATGCAGGGTCACACTTCTTGTCCTAGCTGACCTGCTGTGATCACACAAGGCACCCTAAGGAGGAGCTAGACCGGGGGTCCTATGGAAAAGAGGGTGGAGAGACCACGGTGAGCAGCTTCCTGGAGGAGGGAGGGGGGAGCTGTGTTTGACGTTGAAAGATCTAGAATGGCGAAGAGAAGAGAAGCATGCTGTGGAATGGGGGTGTGCACCAGAGGGAGAAGGGATAACCAGGAGGAGGACTGGGTGGTGAAAGGGGACCATCCCACCAGTGAGGGGATCGGCCCAGCACCCACGTGAACACAGGCCTCTGGCCCGGCGAGTGGCCGATGAGAGGCAGCAGCACACAGGAGTCCAGGCACCGACGCCGCCGTCAGGCCACCTGCCTTCAGTACCTTGCCCTATCGCCATTTTCCTGCCTGGGGTGGGGGGAGCCGCGCGCCTACGGGACAGGGTTGCTGTGAGGATTAAACGAGCTGGTCAGTGCTGTCTGACCCTGAGCCGGCCCTCGGCCGGCCAGCGCTGTCCTCGGACATCGTCAGGGGGGCAAAAGGCAGGTAAGGAAAGCATGTCCACCAGAGACCTTCCTACTGCCACGATGGTTTCTGCGTCCCGGTTTGTAGTTTCCTGCCAAGGCTGAAGTCCTCTCTGGAGCCCCAGCCTGACTAGGTCCTTGAATACCCTCACCCATGCCAGCCCCTTCTCCTGGTCACCGGCTATAAGACCCTCACTCACTGCCATGAGCCATTCTGACTCACAGTGAGCCCAAGGGACGGTGTAACACATTCGAGGGAGCACAGTGTGCTGTTGAGTGTTTGTTGACTCCTAACGACCCTCAGAGACTGTGACCGAGTTCAAGTGCCCCGGGGGCTTCCTGGGCTTGGTCTTTACAGAAGCAGGTCACCTGGCCGTCTTCGGAGGGGCTTCTGGTGGGTCTGAAGGGCCAACCCTTTGGTCAGCAGTTGAGTGGTTGGTTGGCTGTTGCCCCACCAGGGTTTCTCTGAAAACCTAACTCACTGCCATTGAGTTGATTCGGAGTCGTCGTCGTGACCCTGTAAGACCAGGTAGAACTGGCCCTGTGACTATAACTCTTCTCAGGAGTAGAAGAAACCAGTCACAGAAGAACACGTATGGCATGGCTCATTTACATGAAATGTCCAGAACAGGCAAATCCATAGAGAGAGCAAGCCGGTTAGTGGTTGCCAGGAGCTGGCAGGGATGCCTCATTTTCCCCACCTGTGAAAAGTGGATCACAGGACAACACAATCACTGGGGCATTCTGGAGATCAAAAGAGTAAATGCCTATAAAGCATTTTCCCATCGGGCATAGACTAAGTGCTACACACAGTGGGCAATTGGTCCAGCTAAGGGGCCCCGGGCCGTGTGGAGGGTTAAGCTAAATCAAGGTCAGACCCACCAACGGCTCCTGGGGAGAAAGACAAGCCTGGCTGCTTCAAGCAAACCATTCAGAGTGGACCCCCTACACAGGGCCAGGGTCTCTGTGAGTTGGTGGTGGGGTGGGTTGGGTTGGGGTCTGTAAGGATACACAGCAACCACTGAAGGCAAACCAGATGTCCAGAGATCAGGTAGGCAGGGCTTCTAAGTCACAGATCCAGCACAGGGGGCGCGAAAATATAAGCCAGGTACTGGCTGACCCTCTTCACACACCAGAGGGTCCAGCTCCAGGTGGGAGCCGAGGCGGCATGAAGTTAGGGAACAGGAAGTGCGAAGGCCCAGTCTCTGGTCATCGAGTGATTGTTTCTGCAGATCTGTGATGAGGTCCAGACACTTGCACTTAGTGAAAGATTCTCCAGAGACTGTGATGATCAGTTCAGTTGGAGAGCTGCAGGGGAGCAGCAGAGCCCGAGCCACGCAGGCCTGGGCCAACTAAGCCCCACAAGGCCCCCAGGGAATGGTGGGCAGGACCAGCGGCAGGGCTGATGATGGCCACTGGAGAATCTCTTGTCAAAGGAGTGATGGTGGGGGGTGGGGGCGCTAGTGTCCAGGTTGTTTCTGACACCTGACTCCATCCTTACAAAAATGTCAGCTAGCCACCATGCCAGGAGCAGGTTGTCCTGCCTAAGGGCACCAACTTCCAAGAAGACTCAACTGACACAACTAGAAGACAGAGCCGCTGTGGTGTGGTGCTTGACTGTGGGTGATCAGGTCTAACCTGCCTAGTAGGAACCGTTCACACAGTAAGTCCGGTCATTTAGCGTCGTTTTTTAAATCAAGGGTGTGTGTCCTCCATATTACACACCTTTTCCCTGATTTCCTGGGAGGGAAAAGAAAAACACAGCATCATGGAAAGGCGGAATCATCGGACACCAGGTTGTCAGGCCTGGCTTCCAAAGATGTCCGTACTCAAACCATCCCACCAAAGTCTGTCGCTCCCGGCTGTACACCTAACACTGCAGGCTTATGTCTTCCATCTGTAAGATAAGTGAGCGTCGTGTTCAATTGGACTGGCGTATGGGGGAAAGAAGGGTCCAGAGATCCAGGGGCACCTGGCAGAGAGGGTTCTGGGACGTCCCAAACAGGACTGCTGGGGCTTAAAACAGGAGAGCTCAAGCCGAGACCGAAGAAGGAAAGGCTCCTGCCGGAAGCCCATCCATCTGCCGGAGGAGCAGTGTGCTGCCAGCTCTTACCTCAAAGCTGGTGCCTGACAGCCCGTTCACCTTGAAGGCTTCAGTGAGGGGACTCGAGTTGATTATCACGGGGAATCCCGGGCTCACAGGTGACAGCGATACTGATAAATTCACAGCAAACGTGTACACCGCTGTCTCCGGAGGAGAATTCTCTGCCACGTTGCTGGTAGCTGGCAAGTGGATTAAGTGCAGTGCCTCTCTCTCTGTGGATTTCAAAAGGATGCAAGATGACATGAGCACAAAGCCTTTCTCCTGGGGACAGGGACTACACCGCCCGGCCTGTGCTTTCCATTGGTGGCTTGGAGCAATGATGCCACCGGGTCACTTCCCGGGAACAAACGCCCTTGCCAAGCTCTGGAAATGAGAGGGCGAAGTCTTCTTGGATCCAGAATAACTACAACCATGAAATCGGCATCTGCCATTCAGCAAAGCGAGCCGCCGCTTCTCCCTGCCTCCCTCTTCCCTCCTCCTTTCTCCCAGCCCTAGGAGACAGACAGCCCCTAGAAGGCCCCAGTCTGGTCGTGCCATCGTCTAAGAGCCTGGCAGCTTATGTCCTGCCCTGCACTCGGGAGGTCATCTGAGAATCGAGGGTGCGGGACTGGAAAGCCCCCCAGTCATGGCAGAGCTCCTTCTTCCATTAAATAATCTCAAGGTCAATGGTTTGCTCTTGGTGGATGTGATGGGCAGCACGAGGAGCCCTAGTGGTGCAGTGACTCAGCACTGAAACCCACCAGCCCCTCCATGGGGAGAAAATGCGGGAGTCTGCTTTGGTAAAGGTGACAGTCTAGGGAGCCCTGGGAGGCGGTTCTACACTGTTCTGCCGGGTTCCCACGAGGTCGGATAGCCTCTATGGTGTATGGGCTTGGGGTTTGGGTTGCATGGGTGTCATGTAGATGGCACTCTACATGCAGCGTCTATAGGATACCCATACAACAATGCAACCAAAGGCCCAAACCCACTGCTGTAGAGTCCGTGGGAGAGAGTCAACCAGCACCTCTTGGCAGACAGGAGCAGACCCATTTCACAGGAAGGAAATGAGAGGCTCCAGGAGGTCATGTCTGCCGTACTTGGCTACATGAGAGTGAATTTTGAAATTTCAGAGGAAAGTGTTTTTCCTCGAGGAAAGCCTTGGGACCATCCTCAGGTCTCCATGGCCCTTGGGTGACTTTGGCAGTGCAGCAGAGGACACGGCCCATGACCTGTCCTCCCTCCATCATCATGGTTCCCGTGAACACGTCCAACATCCAAGTCGGGTCAGTGTAAAATCCCTGGATCTCGTGTGCTCCTCAAGTCAGTCTCTGCACGATGGGTATGCCGTCACGTGACAGACGCCAAGACTGAATCGACAGACAGGCAGTCAGCGAATCACAAAGACAGTCCAAACCATGTCCCAGGTAAAGGCTGCATCATCTCCATGTCTCCACACAGGCTGTTCCTTCTCCTTAAAATACTCTTCCTCAGGTAAACAAGCGGCCATCTAGCTCAGAAGCAACAAAGCCCACGTGGAAGAAGTACACCAGCC
>NW_022103920.1:39931144-39935508 GCF_000313985.2 Echinops telfairi
ATCCAACTACGATCCCAAAAAAGGCTGATTCCGGCCTCCATTGGTTCTTTGATCCACTGTGCATTCTCCACTTGAGAGCTCCCTAGGTTGTACAGCAGTGTTTGATGACTGGCTCTGTCCCCCATGCTCATGTTAAAGGGCAGAGGAAAGTGTCCACACACTTGGAGAGAGTCCCATTCCAAGCCCCATAGCTGGGATGGTATCTGGGCTGCCATCAGCTATGAGGGATAAACCCTGGGGGTGGCAGGAGGCACAGGAGTGGGTAAGGATGGTAGAGAGGTCTGTCCTACTGAAAGAAGCACACGATGGGCCATGGTGGGGATTAGAAGAAGATGGTTTCCCTTCCGTTTGAGGGTGGGGGAGTGCAGGGGAATCCATGGCAATGCAGCAGGGAATGGAAATAAGCACACTGTTGAGGCAAACCTTAAGAAATCTGAAGCCATTTTATTTCATTTAGAGACTACAATGCATTATGCGTAAGTTATTTTGCCTTGAAGTTTTATGGACAAGGACTATGCAAGGACTCAGAAATATCAAAACAGCCAAGGCTTCGGGTGATGGAAAATATAAACAGATTTTTTTAATCTATTAAAATTGACTTTAGTATTAGAGCATTCATGTGATCAATTAAAACTAGGAAGAAAATGAATATATTCGTGGTTGAGACAAAAAAATTCTCCCAGATTTTTTTTTTCAAAATGTGCACAATAATTGATTGACTTGGGTTTTTCAGGCATAACTCCCTCGGACCATCTTTGCCACAACTGAAAATTGCAGGGTATCCCCTGAGCCGTTGGTGAGAAGACATCCTCTGTGTCCAGCAGGACAGGGACAACCCTTAACAAAGTGAAAGATCTTCTAGAAAGATCTGAACCTTCTCACCCATCAAAACTCTTCCTGGTGACTAATGTCCCTTCAGTAGAGGAAAAATGAAGCTTTTATACATATTTAAGACAAGATTTAACTTGCTACCAAATTCTTGCTTCTCGAGAATCCCCTGGCATTGGGCAGTCAGCTAAGAATAGAGTAAAAGAAGTCACCCCTTGCGTTTACGCAGCATCGGCTCCCTCTGCATTCATTGTGCCGGGTGCTCTCCTGTCTGCTCTCCTCCGCTCCCAATACAACCCCGTGATGCATGCTTGGCTGCTGCTGTTTCACACGAGAGAACAAGGTGGTGCCAAGAGCTTAACTAGCTCAGTAAGAGGTGCTGCTGGGCCCTGGCTCACCCCATCTTCATCCTGCACATACCCACGACAGAGAGTTGATTGTGCCCTGATTGCTACATGATCATCCATATGTTATTCTATGGCTGGGGAACCATGTAATAAAATGGCTCAAGAAATAGGACCCTCAACCCAGATTAGATCTGGGTGCTGTGAGTTATAAAAGACCACTTTGGGAACAGCCTCAGGGTATTGTGCTGGGGTATAGATTGGCACAGTGGCTGGAACCAAGGGTTCAAACACAACAACAATTGTGAGGATGGCACAGGACCAGGCAGTGTTTTGTCCTGTTGAACATAAGGTTGCTATGAGTCAGAACGGACCCGATGGCACCGAACAGCAATAACAACAACATGGATTAGGCATTGGGATGCTAACTGCAAGGTCAGCAGTTCAAACCCATCAGCCACTCCTTGGGAGAACGATGAAGCCGTCCAGTCCTGTAAAGATCAACAGTTTCAGAAACTAGAGAGGAGTCCTACTCCGTCCTCCAGTGCCCTTATTGGACCTGACGATTCCATGGCAGCGGGTTTGCTCTGAGTTTTCAGTGTTCGTTTGAGGTGGATTTGGTTACGGGAGGCCTCACTCAGGCAGGAGACTGCAGCTGCCAATTTCAGCGGGTCTCCTTGGGGAGCTGGGAAGGCTAGAAAAGCCAAGTTCTCCAAACATGGCCCTGCTAACAGCTCCTGGTGTGCCTTACCCAAGAGTTAATGCATTAATTGTGACTTCACGAAGCCGCTTGGGTCTGAGAAAGACCTGGCATTCCAGGCCAAGCCACTTGACTCCAGGAACAGGGCTCTCTTCACAGTTCCAGGCTGCCTCCCTGTGGGCACGCGTGTCAGTCAAAAAGTCTTCTCAGGAGGGCTCCACGTCATACATTCCAAACACAACGTCCTTAAACACAGTCTTGTGATGAATGGGTGGCTGCAGAGAAGTTCTGTCCACAGTACTCCTGTCTTAGCCTTGTTAGTGGGCCTTAACAGAAAAAAAAAGGCTCACCCCCAAGCCTCTGGTCCTTAGTCACCCCTCAGGTCTCTAACTGAACCCACGCCCATGGCTCCATTTTCAGCCAAGTGACAGACAGGCCTGTAAGGGCAATAAGAAGAAGAATTGGGGCATGCACCCCTTAGAATAACCAGCCATTTGAGAGCAAAGGGGCAGCAACGGACCCAAGGACAGCGTTCAGAAGGATTAGGAAAGAGAAACGGAAAAAGGAAGCACAGGAAGTGAGGACGGTGATGGTGCGCGAGTGAGGTGAAGCAAACGGTGCATGAATTGTTGAACGTCAAGCTGTTGTTGGCTCTGCCGGCCTTCGCTCCATTTACAATACAAAGTTTAGGGGGGAAAGAGAGCCGATCAAAGCGGTGGCTTTTAAGGGGATCTGCTGGGCCAGTTCACTTCCAGGCCGAGAAGTCAGCTTTGGCCACGGGGCTTTTGATATCTCAAAGGTGCAATCTTCATAGGTTTTTCCTCAAAGGACACAGGAGGATCCGAGAGGCTTCTCTGAAAGAAGTTTAAGAAAATAGAAAACAGAAAAAGGCTTCTCTGAAAGAAGTTTAAGAAAAAGGCCAGAAAATTTGTATGGAAGAATATTCTTGTCACAACAATGTGCCTATTCATTCTACGAGGATAGCAGACTGTTGTGTTAGCACATGAATGGCACGTGTATGTATCTAGACATACATTTGTCACAAGAAATGGCTCTCACAGTGGTAGAGGCAGGTAAGTCCAGTCTGGTTCGAGTCTGTGGTGGAATGCTTACGCTGGAGGTTTCCCCTGCCTCTTATTGCCAGGGACTGATGAACGAGGAAGCAGAAAAATGAAGCAGGAAGACCCCAGGCCGGTAGATACAAAGGCAAATGAATCCAAGGCCAGCCGTCCACTGACGGCTCCTGGGATTGCCAGGCACTGTGGCAGGAGGTGAGAACGCAGGTGCAGGATCCCGACCCACTGGAAGTGACAAACTTTTCCAGGGTCTTTCTCCCAATGGCATCAAGGCTGTGATTTGATCAAGGGGGCTCCACTTCACCACAGCTGCTGGCTACTTACAGAGTGGATTACATTGTGTTCGTTCATATCCTGGGAGATTATGGCCAAAGCACTGAGAACGTTGACCCAGACACGTTGACATCAAACCTATCACAGCTGTCTTAGGAGCATTTCATTAGGAGACCTTATCTTAAACTGCCCTACAGTCCCACTATGGTCCCTTCAGACTTGCAGCTCGGGGAATCCAAACTGCCATTCTGACATGGCATAAATCAAAGAGGTCAGAATTGTTTGGGGAAACATGTATAGAGATGAAAATACTGCCTAGAGAAATGTATAGATCCAGATGGAGGATATATTGAGAGATAATAGCTTCACGTTTTGATATTTTCGTGTAATAAAGATTTCTGTAGCTTTGAAGCAACACTTAACTTACCCTCATAGAGAGCGTCCCACCATTCCTTGAATGCTCACATATATTTTGCATGACCATGAGGAAATTATTTTGGAAAGCGATGCCTATGTGTACCGCACCCCACAGACCATTTGGGTTGGGCGCTGCCCAAACTGTGGATGACTAATGTGTCCTTGGGTGTGGCCTTCCTGTGGGAGATGTTGTACTATTCTGGTGGTCTCTCTTCCCTGGGGGGCCCGGGTCATGCACCTCAACCCCCCAAACCTTAAAGGTATCCTGAGGATACTAAAAGAAAAGTAGCCAAGTAGGGACCCCTGGCTCTTACTTACTTCAATATTTAGTTCCCGTGGATCCCTTACTAAATATAGATTTTATATGTTTCATAGATATAAAAGTATGTTAGGAGCAGTCACAATACAAGCAATAATAAAACTACCCTAAAAGTACCAGGCTCTAAAGATAGGTGAAATTCACAAAGTTAATATTCAAGCCATTCGTACGCAAATAAGTGTGAGAGGCGTGCCCAGTGTCACACAGCTCCTCAGCAGAGGCCAGGACTCCCTAAGACGCCACGCGCTTCCCAGACTCATCGACCAAAGCTTCCTTTGATGGTCTGCGTGCAGCGAGCAAGAGGGAGGCACTGATGGGATTTGACTTGCACATGCATCTTAATTAAGAACCAAATTAGGATGGTTTGAAGCATGCACTTTTAAAAAGAAACGGCACACAAAAGATTT
>NW_022103920.1:39936312-39938197 GCF_000313985.2 Echinops telfairi
CCACCCTTCTCTCAGGGCCACGAAAGGACACATTTGCTCTCTCAGACCAGGAAATGGGTGCACCGAATCCCTCGGAACCAGGGAGCCTGAAATGGAACTTCAACTAGAGTTTCCTCTATTTTTCTGGTCACGTAAGCACATTTCTGCTACAGAAAATCAGCTTCCATGGAACGGCTGCACAGCATCCATCTCACTGTTACCAATACACAGTGCACACGAGCCGTGCACACCACTCTGGAACTCCTGGGAGCCAGGGCCACAAAGCAACACCGTTCATCAGCGTCCTTCACGCTGTCGGGGTCAGTGCAGGGCAGAAACGGCAGCACACAGCTCCGGAATGAACTCTCACCACACCTGTCCCACAGAAGCAGGTGCACGTGGTTCAGAAACTATGAAGGATCATAGAATACAACTCCCTCCTACTTCTTTAATTCCTGTGATGACCTCGTTCCAGGACAGGATGTTCATCTGCCTTCTTTGGGGGGCTTAGGGAGGATGATCCACGCCAGGTAACAGTAATGGAGGGGTGGGGGTCGTTAGTAGGACATAGAAGAAAAGAGGGGGGTTCTACCCATTTTTCTCTGATTTGTTTTTTCTTCTGTTCTGATGTGCCTATCAGAGGACCAGGCCCAGATGAGGGGGGATTTGGGGAGAACTTCCCAAAGAAACCCTCAATTGCCTCAGGGGAGCTGCTAGAGGCATCTTTTCGGGTTTCCGAACCTCTTCCAGCTGCCAAGGCGTTCCTGCATGAATCTCTTGCGCTTTTCATGTTCCTGATGTTAGAGGAGCCGGCAGGGCAGTGGTGACAAGTTGGGTTGCTAACTCAAAGGTCGGCAGTTCAAAACCACCAGCTGCTCTGCAGGAGAAAGACGGGCTTTCTACTCCCATGAAGAGTTACCGTCTCAGACATTCATGGGCCAGTTCTTCCCTGTCCTATGGGGTCCCATGTGTCGGCAGGGACTCAAGGCAGGGGGATTGGAGAGCGTTTGTGATGTTGACTGCGGCGGAGCGGATTTCAGCTCCTGACCAGAACTGCTCCCTCCAGTTTCCAGCTGCGACCTCTGAGAAGCAGGCGACCAAGGCACTTCTGGATGGTGGGTTTGATTCACCAACTTGGTTACAAGTTCAGCTGCTTACTAGATCAGCGGTTCAAAACCACCAGCCACTCTCAGGAGAAACACAAGGCTTTCTACTCCCATAAAGAGTTACAGTCTCGGAAACCCATAGGGGCATTTCTGCCCTGTGCTAGAGAGTCGCTATGAGTCAGACTGGATGGCTGTAAGAGTGAGAGCCTCGTGCTTAACCAATTATGCCACGCAGGGACAGCCTTTGCTGAGAGTCATACAAGTGTTAGTGCCCTGGGAGTCTCCTGCAAATATTTCAGGCAGCAGCGGCTTGGGCTTGCAGAAGGCAAGTGCTAACCGCACCCCAGACCTTTTGCTGGGCCCTCTCTTTCTGCAGAATCTGTCGGCATGGTCCTGGGTCCCCAGGGAACAGGAGGACGGTTTGTCTGAGCTCCTTTCCACTGAGTTGGCAGTGCATCTTGTGTCCTTGTGAGTCATTAGGAGAAGAGGCGCTATCGTTTCTCAAAGAGAAATCATGTCATTTTCCTCCGGGTAAGCAATTCCTCACAAAGTAGAAGCTCAGGTAAATTTAAATGGCAATTTCAAACAATCAGAAGGTCTAAATTCCTGCATTTGGAATGTATGATTAAAGTTCAAAAGACAACAACAACAAAACAGAACCCAGCAGGGATGATGATGCACAAATATGGACCGACTCCCCTCTGTGTATGTGATGCTCAGAGCCACTGAGCCAGAGTCGTGGAGCCAGATGTTGAGGACCCTAACTGAGGACACAGGTCAGACACCGCACAGCGGAATGA
>NW_022103920.1:39940909-39941980 GCF_000313985.2 Echinops telfairi
AGGAAGCATTGAGGAACTAGAGGACAGTTATATGTTTCATCGTTGCTACACTGCACCCTGATTGGCTCGTCTCCCCTGGACCCTTCTGTAAGGGGATGTCCAATTGCCTACAGATGGGCTTTGGGTCTCCACTCCGCCCTCCCTCTCATTCACAATGATATGATTTTTTTGTTCTGATGATGCCTGATACCTGATCCCTTTCAATACCTCATGATCACACAGGCTGGTGTGTTTCTTCCATGTGGGCTTTGTTGCTTTGGAGCTACATGTCCACTTGTTTATCTTCTAGCCTTTAAGACCCCAGACGCTATATCTTTTGATAGCCAGGCACCATCAGCTTTCTTTACCGCATTTGCTTATGCACCCATTGGACATGGTGTTTTTTGGCATCAAGGACAGCAAAGGAAAGGAAGGTCCTCAAGGAGATGAATTGATGGTGTGGCTGCCCCAATGCGCTCAGGCATAGAAACCATGATGAGCGTGGCGCCAGGCTAGGAAGCGGTTCCCCCTGTTAAACATAAGGTCACAATGGGTCACACTGATGCCATGGCACCTAATAACAGCAAGAGGAGTTATTACTGCAATTGACACAATGCCAACTTTGCCCAAATCTTCTTTATTGTTGATGTAAATTTGTATGGCTTATTTATTTTTTTGGCTGTATGTATGTGCTAAAATATATCTGTACCTTTATTGTTAAAGATTGGATTTATAAATATACTGATAATAAAAACCAGAAAGAAATCATCATTGCTATCCAGTCAATTCCAACTCACAGCTACTCTATAGAACAAGGTGGACCTGCCCTGTGGGCTTCTGAGGCTGTGATTCTTCATGGGAGTGAAGGCTTCATCTTTCCCCCTGGAGTCACTGGTGGAGCAGTCTGTAACCCACTAGGCCGCCAGGGCTCTGCTGATAATAACAATAATCTTACTGAAAGCTTAAAAAGGGTATTATAAATTACATCACAAATGACTTACAAGAGAGTCGTGGGAACAGAACTCCATCCGTGATAAGTCAGGGGCGACCTGTATAATAACTCAAACTGCCTTCTGTTGAGCACTGATTCAG
>NW_022103920.1:39943881-39945111 GCF_000313985.2 Echinops telfairi
CAGGGTCCATTTTATAAGCCGGCACCCATGGTGCATCCCAACAGAGAGCCCCCAAAGAGCAGTGGCAGAGCCACACCGAGACAGTGAATGCTGCACAAGGTGGCGGCATGCCCCAGGGTCTTCCTGGTCCCGTGGCCCTGCCAGGACTGCGTTCCAGGAAGCAGGGCAGGAACATATGTGTATGGGGTGGGGGGAATAGGGGGTTAGAAGGGAGCTCTGCTGCTCTGAGTGGTTGAATGGGGCTCCGTGTTGGAAATGTAGAATGGAGCCAACGGCTGGGGCCAGAGCCCCTCTTTGAGGCAGACTTGGCAGAGGGCTAGACCCTGCCCACACCCCAGCCCTCAAAGACGCTTGTGGAGGGAGGAGATTGGAGCGGTGAGATGTCTGCCCACAGGGGAGAGATTGGCTGTCTGGTACAATGCTTTGGTGGCCGACGAAGGCGGCCAGGCAGAAGACTTGGTAAGTGGAAGCCAGGGTTGGTGAGAGAGAGCCAGGGCTGGTCAGAGGGAGAGGATGGTGGTGGAGAGCCTGTCTCCTCTGCATGGGACAGTAAGAACAGCAATGGACACAAGCATCTAGTCGTGGGCCAGCTCCCCACACTCCACCCTCCAGAACTGCCCAGCACACCAAGGCTGTGTGGAGCCAGCCTGGCAGTGCCAATGGAAGGGTGAACAGACCCTCCCTGTCAGGGTAGTTAGCAAAGGGAGAGCCCCACAGACCCTCTGAAGGACCACGCTGTGCTCCACAAATAACCCCACATTTGCCACCAGCTTCACGGAGGTGACCAATGCTCTGTCAGCCGGTCTGAGCCAGGGAAACCACAAGAAGCAACAGGGAAAGAGACAGCGACAGGGACCAGCTAACCAGAGACACGGCCCCCTGCTCTTCCTTCTTCCTTCTCCGGGCCCAGGGGAGGAGCCGTACCTTGAAGGCCAAAGGGGCTGGGGTATGTCCAAGTCAGATCGCAGCCCCACACATGCTCCCAAGAGTCTAAGTCCCAGCCGGAACTGTCCCAGCCTTGACCAGTTGGTGCGGTAGAGGACATAACAGTAAGTCAAGTGGCAGACACCGAATTCACAGTGCCCTGGACTGTGAATAACCGGAAGTGACCAGAAACCAAGATGTCACTCAAACCAACACTTGCTGCCATCAAGTGGATGCTGACCCCTAAGGGCCCTATAGGACAGAGTAGATCTGCTCCTGGGGGTCTCTGAGACTGTACCTCTTTAT
>NW_022103920.1:39945752-39949511 GCF_000313985.2 Echinops telfairi
GAGTCCGTGTGTGTCAGAGCGGAACGGTGCCCACCAGGCTTTTGATGGTTGGATTTTTAGAGGTGGATACCAGGTCTTTCTTCCAAGATACCTCTGGGCAGACTCGAACCACCAAACTGCAAACCTGCGGGTTAGTAGCCAAGTGCGTTGACTTGTTTGCCTCTGAGGCTCAGAGACCGCTCACAGCTGGTTAGATTTCCTTCTCTGCATCCGGCTCGGAGAGGCTCAGTGACTTGCTCTAGCTCAAGCTACTGCTGGGGGCTGACACGATCTCTGCGTCCCTGCTCCCCAAACCCAGGGCCACCAGGCTGTCTTCCTTCCCTGCGCATCACATCCAGGTCCCTGCCCGGCCCCTTCTCACCTCCACGCTGCCTCCTGTCGCTAACATTTCCCAGGCAGGTGCTGGCTGCTCACCTGGATCCAACGCAATTTCCCCAAAGTACAATTGTTCTTATTCTTCACCTTCCTGCTTAAAGTACCATCTTTTCTCTCTGAGCAGCTGGCTATTCCTGTAGGAAGCCAAAGAGTAGTTTGGAGTCTCCGCCTGTAGTTTTCTGTCTGAAGGAGGTGGATGGTAAATGCCATCAGGCTTGCTGTGTGACCTAACCTTTCAGAACTTTAGCTCTGTTTCCGAAAAGCTCATGGCTGTCCGGTGGTTCTGAGTCATGACTGCCCCACCGGGTTTGCCAGGCTCTCATGCTGTAGGAGAGCAGCAGCCTGACCTTTCTTCTGCACAGCCCAACAGTAAAGCCACTAGGCCACCAGGGCTCCCTAGGGCTTCCCTAAGTTGGAGATAAAAATAGTATAGCTTCATTACAAGGAACACATGAGATAATGACATCAAAGAAACTAGCCCACAGTATGTGCTCTAAAAAGAGTGCTTCCTCCCCAATCGGACATCCATAGGACCTCGGCAAGGCTCTGTGACATAGTAACTCACTGCCATCAGTCAATGGTGACTCACAGCGAGGCTATAGGACCTGGCACGACTGGCCCTGTGGATTTCTGAGTCCGTAAACCCCTGTGGGAGCAGAAAGCCTCCTCTTTCTCCCGAGGAGGGTAGATTCGTGGCTGTCAAAGACCACATTGGGATGAGCCAGGATGCTTGATCCGGGTACAAGAGGCTGGTGGTTTTAAACTGGTCCCCAGCCCAATCCATCATTCCCTGTGCCACCAGGACTCATGTTGTCACATAGTAGGTCTCATAGTAGGCCTGTTGTCACATAGTAGGTCTCGATAAACATTGGCAGAATGAGTAGACGAGGAACCAACCCACTGTTGCCAAGTTGCCAGTTCTCACCTCTCGGTTTTTCCTGTCAGATTAGTTACTGTAAATAATCCATTTCATTATGCATAATTAAAGCTGAAGTGATGGCTCAGATTAAGTTATGGGAAACGTCAGAATAATTAAGCCTCTGAATTAAAGAAATTCGCATCTGTTCAGTGTTCAGCCTGGCTGCACAGCGTTCTTTGAGTTGCCCCGCTTCCAACAGGCTATCCTGAGTCTCCCTCTTCCTTCTCCTCCCCGGCTCCAGGAATCACAAGGTCACATTCTGGAATTTGTTGTGGGAGGTTTTCTCCGGTAATTACAGCTTCTGTTTCCAGCCCCGGAGCTCGTTTCTGCCATTACCATAGCTCCTTCCGGAGCTTCCGACCTCTTCGGAACTCAGGGCCCTGGTCTCAGGGACCCAGCTAGGCCAGCATCACCCAGAGGTTGAGGGGCTCCTGGGGGGCCCTGCTCACTTGGCCCCTGCCCCTGGCATGCTGAGTCCTATAGATTCCTCCAGGCTGCCAGCTGTGCAGGATGACTGGGGTGGCTCACAGGGGGGCCAGCCCTCCCCCAGCTTCACATGGAAGACGTGGGGTGCTGCCCCGCCCTTATGTCTGGCCAACACTGGTTCAGACCCTCACAGCACTTCAAGGGGCTTTAGTGGCTCCAGCTACCGCAGGTGTCTGGCTTGCTAGTAAAGAGCTGCGCTGTAACATGTGGTCCTGGTCAGATTATTGTCATTGTCATGTGCTGTTGAGGCGATGATTTCACTCATTAGGGACCCCATGAGACCCAACAGGACTGCTCCCTAGGTTTGCAGGCTGTGATCTTCACAGGTACGTGTCACCAGGTCTTTGCTCCCACGCAGCGGCTGGTGGCTTCAAACTGCCAGCCTGTCAGCTAGCAGCGTGGTAGCCCACCAAGGCTCTGCGATGCATGGTAAGCAGTTTACAAACTCTTAAACCATCCACGATGCGTTGGAAACATGATAGACTTAAAAGGAGAAGGACTGTGGTGGGTGCCCGGGAGTTCCACTCCTCCGGCAGCTCCTTGCCATTGTGGGGCTGGCCAGCGAGCCTCATCCCGGTGGATCTTTTATATCGTGGGGGTGGGGGGCGGGATTCTGCCCCCACTCATCCTGCAGGGACCACAGGGACCACATGGTTGTGGTGGTTGGTGTTAGCTGCCATCAAATTGCCCAGTGGAACAAAGCCCTGCCTGGTCACCCTCCATCCCCAGCTGCTGTTCGAACCGTTGTGAGCCACAGGGGTTTCATCATTTCGTTTCCAGAATAGTCGGCCAGAGACCTTCCTCCCTCATCTGCCTCAGAGTGGGGCTGAGTCTGCGCTCGTAAGAACGCTCCAAACCAGCTCACTGCCATCGAGCGATGCTGACTCATAGCGACCGTATAGGACAGTGTAGAATTGACCCGGGGAGTTTCCAAGACCGTTAACTTGATGAGAGTAGCATGCCCATCTCTCTCCCAAGAGGGCTGGCAGTCCCAAGGGTAACCACTCAGGAACCAGGTCTCCTATGCTGGTAAGGGAGGCTCGCTCATAAATGAGCTAACAAAATAGTCCGAGTCTAAGCTCCCAATGCAAGTCCGCCCTGCTGCAATTGAGGAAGGAAACCGTGCCAGGGGGCTTCAGAAAGTTTCCAGGGGGAAACTCCATGATCTTTTCATTCCATTTTCCCACAAACTTTTTGGTGCCTCTTCTTATGTTCTGGTCGGTATTTTTCTAATATGTCTTTTCTAATCTGTTTATTCTCAAACTACTGTGAAAACTTTTAGGCAGGGCTCTTGATAAAGTATACCTTGTATGCTTTTCATCCAAACTGAGTTCCTACCTCTTAAAAAATAATTTAGCTTTATTGGCATTTATTGTGAAGAATCCTGTTTTTAGCCTAATTTCCACTCTTTTCTTCTGGTTATTATTAACCAACTATTTATTTTATTTTATTTCCACTTTTACATAGATATAGTCCTCTTTTTTCCTTTTGTATAGCCTCTATTAACATGAAAAGCACACAGTTTTATTCTTTTGTGATTTACGTTCTTAAGATATTTCCAAACTTCATCCCCCCCCAAATGACATCATTATTATTTTTATCTGCCTCTCCCAAAATAAAGACCTTAGCTACTCTTCAACTTCCTTTTGAAACGTCCCTCCCATTATCAGAGTTATTTAGAATTAAGCCTTTCCTTGTTTAAAAAATACCTTTTTTAAACTATCAAGATTGATTCCTCTTTACTAGGTGAATGTGCAGGTTTCTATGCGCCCCTTTGCTTCCTGCACCGCAGTTCCTTTTCCTGGGTGCGGGTTTCTCCTCACCTCCTTCGGTTCACTCGGGCAGCAGTGGCTCTAGGTATTTTCAGTCTTGGTGTGCCTGAAGATAACTTTTTACCCTCACTTGTAAATACTAATAATTTAGCAATTTTATATTAGCCTTTCTCCCTGTGTCCTCAAAACTGTCCTCTCCCTGTCTCA
>NW_022103920.1:39949877-39954461 GCF_000313985.2 Echinops telfairi
AATGGCAGACTTGGGAATTTATTGAGTCCTAATATATTTTTTCCGACAGTTTTATTGGCATAGACTCCACATATTATACAATTCAACCTTAATCACATTAATGAGTGATACAATCATCCCCACAATCTGCTTTAGAATATTTTCTGTGCACTTGTACTCGTGATTAGCTTCTCATTTCCCCCCAACCTCCCCTGCCACAGCCCTGTGGAGCCATTAATCCAGTTCCTGTCTCTATGGGGTCATACTGTTGTTAAAAACAAAACAATGGCCCTCA
Organism: Echinops telfairi; assembly: GCF_000313985.2. Lineage (NCBI taxonomy): Eukaryota > Metazoa > Chordata > Mammalia > Afrosoricida > Tenrecidae > Echinops > Echinops telfairi. The sequence goes on from NW_022103920.1 coordinate 39,950,152, forward strand.
CGTCGCTCTGGCTCCTGGCGATTCCGTGTGTGTCCAAGAACTGTTCTTCGGGGGATTTCCAATGGCTGATTCTTTGGAAGCAGATCACCAGGCTTTTCTTCCTAGGAGCCTTTGGGTGGAGTCAAACCTCCAACCTTGGGGTTAATGGTCAAGCACATTAACTGTTTGTCTCACCCAAGGACTCCAACTCCCTACGATACAGAGTTGTTGTTTGGCTGGGAGATGATGCTATTGGCTTTTCTTGAAGATCTATTGTACTGTCTTGCTTTAGAAAGCATAGCAGGTTAATAACGGGTTTTAAAGCTCAAATGCTTTCCTGCCCATTGAAAAGCATGTTCATTGTTTTATTATCAAAGAAGATATTTTTGCTTTGTTACCTCTTCAAAGCCATAAGCATAAATAGATTTCATAAAAGTGCCCACAAATCAGAAATTCTGTAGTGTCAGATAACCACAATCCTACACATGAGGCATAACTTAAAAATAATACTAACTTCACCAAGAACAAACGAAAATCACGTTTACGGTTTTATTACGATCACTTATAGGTTTGTCTGTCTCTCAAAAAATATATTTTTAACTTTTTATAGTGGATTGGGTGAAAATGTACAGAGCAAGTCAATTGTTTCATTTAAGGATTGGTACACATTTTGTTTCATGGATTGATTGCAATCCCCGGAATGCAGCATCCTTAGCCCACTGCTACTCTGTTGACCATTCCCATTCCTCCCTCTTCACCAACCCTTCCTGCCTTGTGAGCTTCACTCCGCAGGAAATGCGGCCCTTTGACCTTCAAGGCGTGGTTGTTTGACAGAGTGTATGGCTCCCTACAGTTTCTGTTTGACCTTATAGACCTGCCTATTGTCTGGATGAATAGCATGCCATGAGGATGAGTTCAGTCCCAGGACTAAGAACCAGACTCTTGGGGGTTCCATCAGTCTCTAGCCAACTACACATACAACAACTAGTCCTCGGGAGGCTCAGCCCACAAGCTTCCTCCAACAATGGTGCCAATATGGCATCAAGAACCACAGCAGTCCTATGAGCAGCAGTAAAAGACTCCTGTTTATCCGCTGCTTTCCAGAAAGCACGTTCATATGCAGGTAATGCCTTCTGCTATGAGGAGTTCATTGACCATCCCTACAACGTGCCAAGGACACATCTCATGCTGCCGCCTCCGTCCCTGCACAGATGTGAAAATACAGAGATTCCGTCACAGAGACCTAGCTACAGAAGACCAGGCCTGGACAGGGTCCTAAGGAAGGGCCCTCAGAGTGGGAAGGGACAGCCATCAGCTGATTTGAACATGGTCGTGAGTGTTGCCTTGGTTTTCAGGGGCTGCTGGAACAAATCCCCACACAGGATGGCTTTGGAGAGCAGAAAGGTACTGTCTCACAGCGCTGGAGGCTCAGAGTGTCGACCCCCGGTGTCAGGCAAGGCCATGCTCTCTCTGCCTACTTTAGGGAAAGGTCCCTTCTTGTCTCGCCCGATTCTTGATATTGTTATTGGTGTCTGGTGCTGCCAAGTGGGTCCCAGCTTATCGCGACTCTCTGCACGGCGGAAGGAACCACTGCCCGGTCCTGCACCAGCCTCACGATTGTTATAACGGAGCCCATTGCTGAAGCCATGTGTCGATCCATTTCCTTAAGGGTCCCTCTCTTTTACACTGCCCTTCTACGTTAGCAAGCATGATGTCCCTTTCGGGGACCGGGCTGCCCTCGACCCTAAGGAGCACTCTGATGGGACTGAGCTTGTGGCCCGTTCCCTATTCTTTACCAGCCCCACCACTCGAGACAGCAAATCTCCCATCTGCTTTATTCAGTGCCCAACTTTCACGTGTAGCTGAGACCCTTGAAAACACCGTGCGCGGGTCAGGTGCCCCTCAGTCCTCAAAGTTCTTTGTCTTCAGTACTCTTTGAAAGAGGCTTTGTGCAGCAGACGTTGCCACTGCAATCTGTCCGATTGTGTGAGGCTGTCTCCTTGAGCCTTAGTGGTGGATCCAAGCAAAGTGACATCTTTGACCTTTTCAGTCTTGCCTCTGTTGATCATGATGGTAGCTATTGGTCCAGTGGTATTTGGGGGCTTTTTAGGTGCATCTTCACGTAGCATCTCATCCTAAGTAACTCTATGTATCCTCCCTTTTCATAGGACATGGCTCTGAGGGATGAAGACTCACCCTTTTCTGGTATGACCGTGTTCACTGCTCACAAAGAAAAACCCTATGGCCAAACAAGGACATAGTCACTGGTACAGGGTTAGGACTTCAACGTATCTGTTTGAGATGCACACATATGGTGTCACCACAGCGCTCCCCAGGGCACAGCATTGGCGTGACCTGTCTCAAGACCCCATGGTTTGAGGAGGTCTGACCCAGAAAAGGAATGGCCGAGGAGAAAGAAGTTTCTGACAGCAGAATTTCAAAAGAGCCCCACTGCCGCTGCTCTCTCAGGGGGAGGTCAATGTGCTCCCACCTTCTCTTTCAAAAAAAAAGGTCCTCTGGTCGGAGAGAACCGAACAGACCCATGAAGAGATGGCAGCCAAGGTCTCCCCGTGTGAGAGAGAAGCAATGGGGCAACCTGTCAAAGACAGCTGGGGCGGGGGGGGGGGGGGGGGATTCTGAGTCCAGATTCTGCAAAGAAGCACAGTTATGGCCACATTCTAGGGTGAATTATCATCACTGGGTGCTGGGTGCACACCAAGGAAGAAGATGGGAGCCAACATAGGTTCTCTAATAATAAATCCTGCCAAACGAACTAATTACGTTCTTGCATTCACTTGGCAAATACCTACTAGGTTCCTGAAACGTGCTGGGCATTGTAGGCACTGAGGATCCCGAAGAGAGCACCTACTACTGGGTTCCTTCCTGGCCGGCTCATTTCGCAGGTAGTCCGTCCTGCCTGGTCACTAAGCTGTCCTCCCCAGTCTGCTGGCGTCCCGGTCCCCAGAAGGGGGGCAGGCGGGAATGGAACATAATATTGATATGAAGTTCCCTGGGCTGATTCCTAAGACCTCGTGGGATTACATATTCTTTCCCAGATAGCTTTGCACTCGGGATCTTGGAAGTTGTCATATGGCTGCCCTTACCAATTCAGGTATCAGGAAACTCCGAGTAGCCTCTGCCCCCCATTATGCCTTGACAAACAGCAACGGATTGGGCTTATCGTCTCCCTGGATTTCACCAAGAAGCATGGCACAGGTCTGCCCCATTCTCAGACTCCCAAACTCAGAAGGGGCTCCTTTGTGTACCCCGACAGACACACCCACACCTGTGAGTAGGCTAGCATGCCTGGGCGGGTTGGAAGGAACCACAGCTTCCACAGGACATCTAACTATTGCACTTCCTCCTCAACTCTCCTTTCTCGACCTAGCTTGCCTTGGAGGTGGAGGTGGAGGAAAAGGCCGGTGGAGAGAAGGCTGGGAGCAATGAGTGCTGCCTGCTCACATCATCTCTCACATTGTGTTTATGACTCATGCCTGGACACTGCCTTCTTTAGAACATGAAGGAATTTAGTGGCTTTGCTGCTCTGTTTCTGCACAGTGTGCATTACAGGAAGCCCTTCAGGGTACAATGATGTTGGTGAGGATATATGTGAGGCAACATTCCATTAACACTACATATGTGATCACATACTCCAGGATTGTTATCCCTGCCAATAATCGTCATTTTAAAGTCCCACCAGCAATGGATGAGGATCCAATTTCTCCCCATTTCTTAAATCTCTTTTAGACTTCCCCCTTCACTTCACCCCCCCTCCATTGTAGATTGGTGTTGGTTTGTTAAAGCCAGTCACCCCCACCCACAGGCTCCCCCACTGTGTGTAGTCTCACAATTACATCCCTGTGGCAGCCCTGCTCCTTAGAGGCAAGAATGGTAAGACTTCATCGTAAGGACTTTGGATGTGTCCGCAGAGACCAGTCCCCAGGGGAGGACACCATGCTTGGTAACGTCGAGGCGCAGCCCCCAAGAGGAAGGCTCTCAAGGAGATGGACGGACACAGTGGCTACAGCAATGGGCTCAGGCACAGGAGCCACCATGAGGGTGGTGGAGGGCCAGGGGGCTTCTTTCTGTTGTGCAGAGGGTCGCTGTGGGTCTGAGCCCACTCGATGACACACAACAACAACAATTAGCCCTGCTAATTGCCCATCTCAGCTCATTTCCCTATGCCCATTCCTTCCAGCTCCCTGGCTCTGCATCTTCTCGGGGATATCAAGGCCCCTCCTTAAGCACCCACACCTGGGTTTTCTCCCTCGGCGCAACCTCATTCACCTTTCTCCTGGCTCTTTATTTTAAAACTTCACTGTCACGAAACC
>NW_022103920.1:39954561-39964467 GCF_000313985.2 Echinops telfairi
AGTGGGAACAGAGATAAACTACTGGATTGAGTGTCTCCCAGCTTCAAACATGACTGGGAAAATAAACCATTGTAGACGTGTGCATTTAAAGGCCAGGTACTGACTACCCACATTCCTGTCTTGGGTCTGGCCACTCAGCCACGGTTCTTATCAGAAGGCTTTCCTGTGTATTTCCTGAGCGGTCCTCGGGTATGGGCCCTCAGACGAGGAGCTCCATGAAGGCAGGGCCACTCATTGGTTCACCAGACCAATGACTCAGAGCAGGGCTGGTGGACCTGGACATCAACCAGTGACAGAGACTCTGTAGCAACGCAGGCTGTAGGTCCCAGATGGAGGCTATTAGAGAGAAGACAACACTAAATGAGACACCAATCGTGAGCACATGAATCAATTAAAACCGTGTTTACATTTCTTTGTCAAACATAATCACTTAGTGCTTGCACTAAGGTCAGGTTCACTATTTGCGGTCTCTATCGCTTGTCAAGAATTGATAGGAATTCCACAGGCTTACATTGCTCGGTATATGGACAAGAAACCTGGCCTTTCTGAGGCAGAAAGGAAGAGCCAGGAGGCAGTGGTTACTCGGTTCCTGGGCAGAGCCGAGGCTCAGAAGGGCCCGAGAAGAGTCTTGTTCAGTCACACGCTAGGCGGTGGGGGAGCAGGGCGCGGGGACACGCCTGGGCTTTGGCATTGAACTGAACTTTGAACCGGGGCTTCCCCACGTGTTGGCTTTGTGTGTCTCTGTGGCACTCCTGCTAAAGCCCGTCTCCTCCTTTGTAAGAGAGGAGTAACAGTGACATTGCAGGGAAACCATCTGAGGGCCGTGCCTGTGACTTTGTTTGTTTGTCCCACGTGCCAGACACAGTGCTGGGTTCTGAATATGTGTCAACTCGCTTAACACTCACAACATTATGACACAATGGAACGTATGGGGAAGCAAGTCACAGAGAAAAGGAATCAGTTGCCTAAGGTTTCACATCTCGGAAGCGATAGAGCACGGACTGAAACCTGCGCCATTGGGCTGCAGAGCCCGGCTTCCACATCCCTGCAGGCTGGCTTTTCCGTGCCGACTCTCAGATCACCCAGCGCCTCCACGTCCATAAATAGCACTTGCAGCCTCTTCATCAGCATGGGGCCTTACCTCCTGCAACCTCTTCTTCCTGTTGCCGACTCGTGCTCATTGGAAAGGGCTACGTGCATGGTATGTGCGTGTCAGGAGAATCGGTGCGGGCCTACAGAACGGAGAACCTCAACTGTTTGTTTGTTTGCAGCTATGGCCAGGCGTTGCAGCCTCTCACGGAGGGGGCGGGCCGGGGGGCAGGAGTTTACGTGTCAGGGAGGATGAGCTAGGGTCTAGAGGTGGGGGACAGATCCTAGGATGTTTTACCATAAGGAGTCTCTTAATGGGCCATCAACACTTGCCAATAAACCATCTAGCTGACTGTGAAGAAAGGGGGCAAAATGTGCCCATTGTTGGATCTGCTTGAGAAGATAAAAGTCCCAGCCTCAGCCCAAGACCCCAAAACCGGCCAAAGGGTCCTCTCCCTAAAGCCCACGGAGAACCACAATGATGTGGACTCACTCACCACAGTGCTATGTCCCCCAGCAGAACTCCACATGGATGCACACCTGGGCGGCAAGAGGAAGGGCAGTCACAATGGCAGTAGACAGCAGCAGAGAACCCATGGACCTCCCCAACAGGGTCTGGGGGGCCTCCTTTCTCTCGTGCCTGCTCTGTGTAGGTCCCTGGAGGTCTTAGATGATGAGGGGTGGAGGGCAGAGGCAGGGCCTGCAGGACTATCTCCCGGACGTGGAGGGGTGGCTGCACCTGCTCCAGGTGCTATTAAGACAGCCTTTGTGTCTTGGCGGAACCCTGGTGGAATTGTGGTTCCGAGGTGGGCTGCTAACTGTCAGGTTGCAGCTCAAAACCACCAGCTTCTCCACCGACGAACGATGCAGCTTTCTACTCCCGGGAAAGAGTTGCCGTCTCGGGAACCCGCAGGGGCAGTTCTACCCTGTCCTGTCGGGTGGCTCTGAGTCAGAATTGACTTGATGGCAGTGGGGTTTGCGTTCATGTGTCATGGAGAGATTCCTGCCTGATACACAGTGGTCCCACTTCCCTGCTCTCCCACTGTGTGAGTCTGGGTACTTTAGAGAAATAGATCCACAGAAACTCATGTATAAGAGAGAGTTTTATATAAAGGGTAAGTACGCATCAAGAAAACATCCCAACCCAGTGCTACCCAAGCCCACAAGTCCAACATTAGCCCATATGTCTGACACCAATCCATAAAGTCCTCCTCCATCTCACAAAACACACAGTATGATGCCGACTGCAAGAGGAAAGCCGAGTCAGTGAACATGTAAGCATCTCAGCACTGGCAGGGGTCTCCACACGGCTGCTCCAGCACCCAGGGCTGCATCGGGCTAGGTCCATGTGGCTTCTCCTCAGGGATGTCTTGCAGGAAGTGAGCCTTGCCAGCTGAAGCAGGGAACTGGCTAAGGCAGCTGCACCCTGGGCCAACCATCACAAAGCAAGAGACCCGAGAACTCGAAAGGCGAGGCTCACTGAGCCATTTAACCCTCCGCCCTTCAATTAACCCCACATGTGTTTATGGGCCAGTTTGGCACAATAAACGAACTAACTCACCCACTCTCTGCTCAGTCAAGGAGCCAAATCACAATTGATCCACTGTCCTATTTACCCCCCAACTGCAGGCTCCTCGAAGGCCCACAGAGCACGCTGGGTCTGAGGCCAAGAGTATGTCTGTACACAAGCTGCTGGAAAGAACGAGGGTGGCAACATCTCTCTTTTTTCTTTTCAAAACTATGCGCAGCTTTTAAAATCTTTTTCTCTTTTTCACCACGCTGTTGCTTTGCTCTTCAAGTTGAAGCTAAAGAAAATGAAAGCTAATCGGTAAGAGCCAAAGTTTGGGTCTGAGTACGACACAGCTGAATACAGACACCATCTCAAGAATGGCTTTGGCACAGTGAACATTAATGAGGCAAAACACCAAACCCGGGGGAAGAAAACCAAGAAAACCGCCGGAAGAAAACAAAACCGCAACAAAAAAAAAGAAAGGAAAAAAACGCCAAAAGAGGTGACCCTGAAACTTGCTCTCAAGCCTAAAGCAGCTAAAGCAAATGGACGGAATGATGACGTCAAAGAGCAAACAGAAGGTTTCAAAGGGTGGCTTGAGAAGACAAAGTGAGGCTTGATACTGAAATCAGAAAAGACCTGGAGCTAAAGACCCAAAGGGAAGAACATACTTAACATTTCTTATGTAGAAAGAACTGAAAACAAAATTCAAGCTGCATGTCACCAATGTTGAAAGAGTCTTGGGGTAAAATATTGAACAATGCAGAAAACATTTTAAAAATGGGAGGAATACGCAGTCACTGTACCAAAAATAATTGGTTGACATTCAACCATTTCAGAAGGTATTAGATGATCCAAAAATGAAGGCCTTGGGGGAAGCTATCCCAGCTACACTGAGGGTCCTGGGGAAAAACAAGGCTCCAGGAATCCACAAAACACCAACCAAAAATGTCAACAAGCGGGTGCAGCGCTGGCAATGCTCACTTCTCTATGCCAAGAAATTTAGAAGACAGCTGCTTATCCACTGCCCGGAATGACTTATGTGTGTCCATTGCAAGGACAGGTGATCCAACAGAAGGCAGGAATGATCCAGCAATATCATTAGTATCACATGCAAGTAAAATTATGCTGCAGATAATTAAGAAACAATTGCAGTAATAGATCAACAGGGAACTGCCAGAAACTCAAGTTGGATTCAAAAGAGGGAGCGGAACAAAGGATATCCTTGCTGATATTGGATGGATCTTGGCTGAAAGTAGAGAATGCCTCTATTTTATTGACTGTGCAAAGGTATTGGACTGTGTCGGTCATCACAAATAATAGACTCGACTGTAAATAATGTGAATTCCAGAACTGTGCTGATGTGGAAGTTGGTCGTCGACCAAGAGGCAATTGTTCCAATAGAACAGTGGTTCTCCACCTTCCTAAGGCCACGACCCTTTCATACAGTTCCTCATGTTGTGCTGAGCCCCCCAACCATAACATTATTTTTGTTGCTACTTCATCACTGTAATTTTGCTACTGTGATGTAATTTTGCTACTGGGAAAGGGTCGTTCAACCCCAAAAGGGTCACGACCCACAGGTTGAGAACCGCTGCAATAGAATGAAGGGGAGACTGTGTGGTTTAAAATCAGGGGAAATCTAGGTCAGGGTTGCAGCCACACTTATTCAATCTGTGTGCTGGGCTCATCATTCGAGGGGCTCAAATCCGTGAAGGACGTGGCATCGGGACTGAGAAAAGACTCACTGACAGCCTGTGCTCTACCCAGATGACGTGCCCTGGCTTGCTGAAAGTGAAGAGAGCTTGAAGCACTTGCTGATGAAGATTCCAAGATTCCAGTCTCCGTCACTGAAGATGCCTCCGCATAAAGAAGGCAAAACCCTTCCCAACCGGGCCAGTGAGCAACACCGTAATAAACGCAGAGAACGCTAAAAGTGTCCACGATTTCATTTTCCTTGCTTCCACCATCGACAGCCAAGAGACGCAGCAGGCAAGAAGTCAACCTATGACATCGGGCAAACCTGCTGCAAAAAAACCTCTTTACCCTACCAACGAGCAAAAGGATCATGTTGAGGACTAAGGCATCTTCAGTCGCCTCATAGCGTGTGCGCGTGGGAAAGCTGGACCACGAAGGAGGAAGACCAGACGAGAAGGGTGCGTGTGAATGACGGTGCTGGAAGAATATTGCCTCGGCCCTGGGCTGCCAGAGCTGAGTCCATCTGTCTTGGAGGAAGCATAGCCGGAGTGCTGCTTACAAGGTGGCGAGACTTCATCTCGTGTTATCGGGGGACCAGCCCCCGGAGAAGGACCTATTTGGTAAAGAAGAGGGCCAGCAGGACACAGGAAGACAGTCCACTGCAGTGTTAGAGTGAACTGAGCAAGAAGAAGGTGGGTTTTCTAGGTCTCGGGATGGAGTACTTATGTATCGACAAGACAGATGAACACCGTGGCTGCAGCAATAAACTCAAGCAGAACAACTGTGAGGATGAGACAGGAGCCAGCAGTGTTTTGTTCGGTGGCACCTAGAGTTCCCCTGAGTCAGAGCTGACTGCTGGCGCCTGACATCACTGATAACTAACAGGTGACTTGGGCTCAGCAGCTGGGAGATCAGAAGCGGGGAAATTGCGAGGGCTGGGAGGAGACGGAGCCGAGTCAGGTGTCTGAGATGCGGTTGTAAAGGAGCCCAGCGAGCCTCCCGGCTGGCAGCTCAGCACGGGAACCCGGGCACGTGAAGCATGTGCCAGCAGAAGTCAAGAAGGTTACTCAGTGCTGTCCAGGTGCCCATTTGGGACATTTCTGCCCCATGCTTTCAGGAGAGAAGAGTCTAGTCGGCACTCTGATCGCATCATTCAACTAAAGTGGTGAGTTCCTGGAGCCTGTGAAGGGGAGGGGAGGAGGAGGGGGTAAATATAGGCTTTTACTTAGGTCTCCCCTAGTCCCAAAGGGGCTGACGCTGTGTCTGCCTCTGCTCTTTCTGAATCTTCCATTTGGCAGGCCCTGTCTGCCTGAGGGGTCTTCCTGTCCGCCTTCCCGCTGAGGAGTGAACGAAGGCTCCTATGACGAGGACTCAGGGCAAGGGGGAAATGACTACGAGCAAGAGAAGGACCCTTCCGGCCTGCACTGGGTTGCCCTTCTCCGCTCGTGTCAGGAGTGATCACCTCTCACAGTCTGGGCCCAGGACTCCGCGTGCCTCACTGTTACGTCTCACAAGGCGGCCCAGCTGATGAGATGAGACCTTGAGAAACTCTGAGTGCTGCACACAAACATGAAAGGCAACAGTGAGACTCAGTATAGGCTTGTGCTGACGTCAGCTGCTTTCAGTTGAGAAAGAGGCCAGAGTTTCCTCAGCGATTTCACAGCTGAATGGGCTGGCTTGTGAGCGACTAGACTCACAGGATTTGACAGTGGGTGCTCACTAGGCCATACTGCTCACATCTACTTGGTGGGACCCAGAGCTGGTGCAAGTGGCCCTTTCTGCGGAAATCAAGTCTTCATCTCTGTGAGTGAAAAACAAGCAGGCGGTATTTGCAGCAAACGAGCTTTCAGGGCAAGGGAATGCGGACGTGTCTGAGCTGAATCCAGGAAGCAACAACATATGAATGTTTGAATATCATCATTTGAACACACAGCCATTGGGAGTAATTCTTGCCTGGTGTGCCTTCACACACACACACACACACACACAGGAGCATGCATAGGATGTTATTTTCTGGCAAAATCCCGCATGACCAATAAACAGGCATGCCAAAGATGCTGGACACAGCCTCCCTGTCTTCATCCTCTTCTTGGGGACCTGTCCGCTCCCAGCTTCTAGAAGGAGGAGCCTCGTCTGCCAACTCAAACCACATCCTTGGGCCCAATCATTTGCACCACTTTGATGAGCGAAGGGCAAGGATGAACCAGTCATACTTGTTCTTCGTTTTGTTTTATTTCTCACAAGGAGCTCTGGTGGCACTGAGGGTTAGGTGTTGGCCTGGTAACCACTAGGTTAATAGTTCAAACCCATTAGCAGCTCCAAGAGAGAAAGATCAGACTGTCCGTACCCATAAAGATGTGTACAGTCTTGGAAACTATATAGGGTATGAGTTGAAATCAACCCTATGGCAATGGATTTAGTGTTTTGGCTTGTTTTTCTCTCAAGCCATTGACCAACAATAAATGGACACTATGCTATGGCCGAATGATGGTGTGTGCTTCAAGGTTATGTACAATCAGGACTGGGGGGCGGGGGGGCCTGTGCAGTGAATAAGTGGCAAAAGCAGGGAGAAGCAGGGCAATTAGACATCCCCATACCCCAATTTCAGTCATAAATAAAAATTAAAATTTTTCCAATAGCCTCCATGTGTTTGCGAAGCCAAAATCAGTGTATTCTGACAGTAGACCCCCATAAACCTCGCACTTAGGAGCCCTGATGGCATAATTGTTAAACGCTTGGCTGCTCACTGAAAGGTTGACAGTTTGACTCCACCAGCAGCCCCACCGGCGAAAAGGTCTAGTGGTCTGCTCCCATGACAAGCACAGCCTAGACCACCCTAGCGGGGCATGGCTCTGAGCTGAAACTGGCTTGCGGTTGTACAACAATCCACAACTCGATAGGTTTCTGTTCCTTCAAATCAAGTAAGTCCCAGAGACAGAGTCGGCGTGACAGACAGCAAAGCCAGCCTGGCCTGAGTGGGGTTGTTAAGGAGTCCATGACTGACTTTAACAAGGCAGAGCCGCGGAGACTGTGCATGCGCTTGAGCACTACAACCTTTACCGGAAGGGCAATGGGCTGTGCTCGCTAAGGGAAAGTCCCACACCGGAAGTAGTCAGCTAGTACTTTATCAGGAAGGCCACACTCCAGAGGCTGCCTCCTCAAGGGCTGCTGTGATCAATGTTCAGGGACTCCCTGAGGGTCTGGTCGTTAGCATAGTGCCTGTCAGAAGTGGACTTTCAATTGTGGGAGCTGGCTAATTGTCAGGAAGTAGGATGAATATTGGACGTGGACTCTAGGTGAAAATAAAGGCATTTAAGCTATGGGGACAAGGTAAAATGCCTTAAACACATACCATTGCCCGCTGCTCTGGGAGGAGGGTGGTCGACAGAGGTGTGGAGCCCAGATCCCCTTTCAAAACAGGACTTGCTACTTGGCGGGCCACTCCTTCAGGGCCAGCTCCATTGGCTCCCGACCTGGGGCAGCAACTGTCCACCGCCTGAGCCAGGTGGGGGATAGCATGCTGACCATTTTTGGCCCAGCACAAGCCCACAGAACCCCACACTGGGCTGGTGGAGGCATTGTCAGAACTTCCCCTCACGGACGTTTCCCTTTCCCCGGTCTGGACGTCTTCTCCGTGGTTTTCCAGGAATGGGGTCTTCACAGGGACCGTCTTCCCCACACTCTGCCTCATCTGCTTCCAGTGGGCCTGATGGGTGGCAAACAGGGCGAAAGGAACCAACAGGACCCCCCTCAGAGACGGCCCTGAGCCCCGGCCTTACAGAGTCTAGGAGCAGTTCCGGGGCCTTGCGTCACTGTCAGTGCACAGCACCCTGCTTCTGAAATGTCTGGTACCGCCTTTGTCCTAAGGGTAACTCACGCGCCAGGTGGCACAGGCTCCTGTGAGAGCAACATGCCGAGACCACCCTGAGCCTTCTAAACCATTCGTGTAGATGATTTCAGCCTTTCATTGTGTTCAATCTCTTCTAAATCTCTGTATGCAGGACCAAAGAGGCTTGTTTGCCTTGCAACCTGGGAGCAGAGCTGTAGAGGAGTACTCACCCTTTTCTCCCTCAACCAATTTCCAATGATTCTCATCTCCCCAAAGGACCGGCGAGCAGTGAATCAGGCATCTTGACTTAAGTCAGTTCCCAGTCATGGTGACAGACAGGTGGTTTAGCTTATCCAAACCCCCTTGACTCACTCGGGTCTGTCTGTCCACATGCCATCTCTTCTGACCAGCCTGCCTGGAGGACCCCATTTGACCCAATGGACATTTATATCACACACACACACACACACACACACACACACACACACACAGAGTTACCTGTCACTGTGTTCTGATTTGGTGAAACTCTTATTGACGCCTATCAAACTTTCCTTATATCTGGTCCTTTTGTTCTTTCTGTTTGTTCTCCACCAGTAGCAAGCCAGCATCATTAACACCGGTCGCTGCTCCTTGCCTGGTCCCCAGAGTCTGGCCCCGTGCTCAGCCTCGTCTAGAAGTTAATCAAGCTTTGTTGATTTGGATACTTGAACGACCCCATGCAGACAGCTCCCTTCATCAGATTACAGTTAGGAAACACTGGGGATTTGAGGCACAAAAGAGGTGGTTTATTGCCATCGTTCTTTTCTAGACGTTGACTTTCCATGGATCCCTTGGGATCAGCTCCTCTTTTCCCTCCCTCCCCAGGCCCCACTGTCAGCAATATATTTACTAATATGTCAGATACAATTGATGTATGGATTATAACATGAGTTGTCAGAGCCCCAAATGATCTAAAAAATAAAAAAAAATGATTACAGCCCATAAGGAGGAAGGAGGGGAAAAGAGGCAGTTAAAACAGGTGGCCAGTCATCAACTTTTACTCCTGCCCTCTTCCCTGCTGCCCTGCCCGCTGGCCAGCCCTGCCTTCCTGAGCCTCTTGGTTCTAAGGTGCTCACAGGAGCTCCCCTCTTTGCCTGTCCTGGCCCCCTAGAAACCATTCATCTGACCGGCCTGGTTAAAGGAGAAGTTCAGCAAATGTTTGTTTCTGTGTCGAGTGATGTGTTGTGACTCTCCGTCTGCCAGTGGGTGTGCGTCAATAGGAACAGTGAAATACAGTGACAGGTTACTAATTACAGGGTCAGGGCCCAGGGAGCGGGGGTGTTTGCTAAGCAGAAAGAGTATGCTAAATAAATGGATCATGCAAACAAAACTCAGGAGGAAATTTTCAGTTGGCATAGAAAAACATACTCTTTTCAAACACAGCTCAAGAAGATAAGAAGCAGCTATGTATCCACCCAAAATATTGATGTGTCAAACACGGATCCGTCTTACCTTCATTAAAGCAATCCTCCTAGGTCTCCCTACCAAGCAGTAGTTTGTTATCAACCTCTCAAAACTCACTGCCACTGGGTCGATTCTGACTTGGCGTTTATAACTTAGTTGTAGCAAATATTTTCTCCCCAAAAGAGCAAAGGGGAGATATTTAACTTTGACTAGATCCCTTTCTTTTTTCCAGAACTAGGATGAATAAAATTTCCATTTCAGCACCAACAAAAACAATGGAAATGTCATTAGTAGTGATAGTATTGGTGGTGGTAGTGGTGGTGGTGATGGCAGTGGT
>NW_022103920.1:39964780-39969156 GCF_000313985.2 Echinops telfairi
CCTCTTCCATCACGTCTGGCATCGCCTTCTTTTTCCTGCAGGAGCTTGGGTTTCACAGAAGGTGCTGGAATTGGCAGCTGTGCAGAGTTGACCTTCTGTCAACAAGTCCTTGCCTGTGCTGCATTTAGATTTGGGGAAATGTTGCCCTCTAGTGCCCCACAGCAGTCTTAACTCTTTAAGCAGAGCGGTCCAACTACCTCTGCCTACCTAACCCCACACCTTTCCAGGTAAGAGGTTTGGCATGCCACAAGCCAGGCTTGGTGAACAGGAAGTCTGGAACTATCTCAGGAAGGTGTTTTGTTTTGTTTCTTAATCCCTTTCTCGATACAAAATGTAAAAAGAAGGGGGGAAAAACTAGACACTGGCAAAGGAGTAACAATCAAATAAAGCAGTTACCTGTTAACGTTCACTATGTATAGTGTACTAAACTCCGAGAAGGACCATGAAAAGAGATGACAGGTAGCTCTCGATACAAGCTGACATAAATTAAAGGAGCCCCTGAGATAAATAGCTCACGTGCACATTGGGTCATCTACTTTCTGAACCTCTCGTCCCCCTTCAAATGACCTACCTGGTTTTGTTCCTTAGCCCAAGTGATAGAATTCCTACCCCAAACCACCAACTGTCCCTCAACTCCATCCACTGTGCTTTCTGCAGTAATAGCTAGCTAGCTAAATGGATCCACTAATTCATACTCTGTGCTTTTGACCTTCCTCTCTCAGATAAAATGTATTTTTAATGGAAACCTTCAATGACTTCAAAGTGATTAGCTAGTCTATCGGTTCTAATCTTAGAGGTCAGGATGGTGAGACTTCATCTCACATGCTGCGGACAGGTAGTCAGGAGAGACCAGTCCCTGGAGAAGGACATCAGGCTCGGGACAGCAGAGGGGCGGTGACAAAGAGGAAGGCCTTGGATCGACTCAGTGGCTACAACCATGGAGTCAAACACAGTGTTTCCTTCTGTTGCTCAGAGGGTCCCTGGGAACCAGAACAACCTCACCTAATGACAACACGGTTTCCACATGCCACGCCAGGCTGGTGGGGAGAGGTTAATCGGAAGAATATAAGCTAGAGATATCCTATAACATCTCTCAAACCCCATGCCTACTCAGCCTCAAACTTCTTGTTTCGTTGCCCATGTTGCGTGATTTGGATCTATAGCTAGTCTCATTATTTGCAATACGTCATATGCTTTGAAGTCACTATGAACATGAATTGGCAGATTCTGAACTATTGCTCCTAGGAGACAGACAAGGTTAGATTCCTGTGAGCCTCTGGTCACCTTTTCATCAGCCAATCGATACACGAAATTGCTTGATTCCGTCCCCGTTTTAAACCCTTTCCATAACACGAGGTGCTCAGTCCTTGCCAATGCACTCAGTCAAAAGGACCAGAACTCCTGCTGGAACGAGGCTTCTCGAACACACGTTCTCCTCAGCTTCACCCGGCCTTCCTGTGCTTAGGAACACGACAGCACATCCACATGACAACCGGGAAACAATTTAAAAACGCATCATCAACAAATAACATGTGAAACATGAATACGTTCATGAAAAGCAGGACACTAAATAGACCACAAAACAGAGAAGTGCTTGCAACTCGAAACAAGAAGGTCTCCTGGGTCAAGCTGCAAACTCAAAATTGTCACCCCTTACCATCTTCACAAGCTGACTGCAGAAGCGCGGCAAATGTAGGTTTGGGTGGAACCTGTGAATAATGAGGATTGACTATACTTATGCTGTGGAATGACAATCTCTCTAGCCAGTGTGTCAGCTCCGTGAGAGCAGGCATCATGTGTGTTGGCTCCCTGACAGTGGTCATCACAGTGCCTGGCACCCAGGAGCAGGCTCATGAAAGCTGAAGAGAAAATCTGTGTCCATCTTTGGTGCTACCTTAAGGTGCCCTGGTGGCATAGCGGTCATGAGTTGGGCTGCTGCTAACTGCAAGGTCAGCAGTTCGAACCACCAGTGGCTCTGCAGGAGAAAGACCCGCATTCTACTTCTGTAAACAGTTGCAGTCTCAGACACTCTTGGGCAGTTCTGCCCTGTCCTACAGGCTCACTCTGAGTGGCCATTGACTCCATGGCAGTGAGGTGAGTGGTGAGTTGGTGCTTTGTGGGTTAGTGAATGGAGACTGAAATGGGAGATGTCAACAGCACCAGCACTGTTGGGTTAGAAGGAACCTGAGACTTTGGATTGTGTGAGAGTCTGGGTAGACTAGAGAAACAAATCCAGGGAGACTCATCTCATATGTGTATAAGAAAGAGCTTTATGTACAAGAGCAATTGAATATTGAGGAAACACCCCAGCCCAGTCCAGATCAAGTCCATCAGTTTGATAT
Source organism: Echinops telfairi (assembly GCF_000313985.2). Taxonomy (NCBI): domain Eukaryota; kingdom Metazoa; phylum Chordata; class Mammalia; order Afrosoricida; family Tenrecidae; genus Echinops; species Echinops telfairi. Next base: position 39,967,123 of record NW_022103920.1, read on the forward strand.
TAGTCCATATGTCTGATACCAATCTATAAATTCCCCTTCAGACTCACGCAACACATGCAATGATGCTGAATGCAGGAAGATCACAGGCCAGTGGGTGGAAAGTCTTGTGGATCCAATGGTGACGGAAGCATCTCAGCGCTGGTGTGGGTCTCCACATGGCTCCTCCAGTTCCAGGGCTCTGGCTCTATCAGTGTAGCTCCATATGGCTTGTCCACAGGAATGTCTCTCAGGGCGACAAGGCAGAGGGAGTGTGTGCCCCACCTCCAGTGAGCTATTTATCTCCTTAGTGCCTCCAAATGAGGCATCATCAAGCTGTGACCTGGCTGACAGGCTAAACCCCACCCCTTCACTCTTAGTAATCTCGAGTTGGCACCAGATTGTGTAACTACCACAGCCAGTCTCATGCTTTTCCAATAGTTTAACCTCAGACCCTTTGACTCACTGAAAACTGCATGCTTAACCCTTCTCTCCTTTTCTATAAGGTCCTTCTCACTGTCCCTCACCCTCTCCCGCTGGACCTGACCAGGCCCGAAAAAGACTCCAGGAAGCACAATGTGAACCATTAGTCCAAAGACTTCATTTTCTAGGGAAAGAAGCCCTTAGGAGCCAGAGAAATGTGGAAGGCCGACAAAAAGCAAGAGACAATGGAGCGGAAAAGTCTGCGTCGAGCAGATTGTCATGTTTTCCCATTCCCGCTCCCCACTGTAATTCAAGTACACAGCAAGATCTGTCCTCCCACGTGCAGGAATGCGCCTCAGAAACATCCCGGCTGGCCTGGAAGCAAAACTAGCGTGGGGAGTGCGGCAGGGGCTTGGGGGAGAAGATGAGCCCTGCTGGCCAGACCTGACCCTGAGGATAGAGAGGATCCTGTGCCTTGTAAGGGTTCTGTCCGGGCCATAACAGGTACCTGAAGGCCCTGCGGACAAAGGCTTGTTTGTCCTTTGCCACCCGTGTGGCAGTGCTTTTCTGAGCAGCTCTAATTATAAAACCCTGTCTCGCTAAGATGGGTAAACTTGGCAGCATTTGAGATCTGCCTTGTGTCTTAACTATTTCTCAGTTGGTTTAGGTTTGGCAAAACCCCAAGTGCATTTTGCCAAGCACTCTTTCCCTTAATTTCTAATCCCCCGGGTAGCTTAAGGGAAATTTCATCCATATGTTTCTAAGTCATTTTCTCTGAACTCATCTCTTGGTAAAAGAAATATGTGCTCCAGCCAGCACCGTCCAGAGAATAGCAAATCATTAGGCTGAAATGGGTCATACTTTCTTTGGGAAGAATTTCCTACATTTTCTGAGTAAGAAGGAGGGAGGTAGGAGAGCGATGATTCCTGTTCCCATGTCCTTTCCCATTTCTGCATGTTTGTTTTCCTTGAGGTTTACTGGAAAACCTGCTGTGTGATAGGAAGAAGTTCATGGATGCCGCATTTGGATGCAAACAGATTGTGGGAGTCTTTTTAATAAGTGTAGGTCATTCCTATTTTTAATGTACATTAGAATAGAAGCAATAATTGACCACATACTAATCACAGGTGCATCTCAGCAGCCTGATGAGAGAGACATTATCCTCACTATAAGGAATCTGAAGAAGCGTGGTGGTGTAGTGGTTACACACTGGGCTGCTAACCACAAGGTCAGTGGTTTGAAACCATCAGGGGCTCCTGGGGGAAAAGGTTTTCTGCTCCCATAAAGAGTTAGTCTTGGAAAACCACGGGGGCAGTTGTATCCTGTCCTGTAGGGCCACTATGAATCAGATTTGACTTGATGGCAGTGAGTTGGTTTTGTTTTTTCATATAAAGAACCTAAAGGAGTCCTGGTGGTGCCACAAATTAGGCATTGGGCTACTAATGCAAGGTTTGCGGTTCAAACCCCCCAACTGCTCCAAGGAAGAAAGATGAGGCTGTTTGCTCCCATTAAAATGTACAGTTTCAGGAATCCCCTATGGGTGACTATGAGCCCGAATCAACTTGATGGCCTTGGGTTTAGAAGGACCTGAAGGAGCCCTGGTGATACAAAGACCATGACGCACTCCGCTGCTGA
>NW_022103920.1:39969715-39972095 GCF_000313985.2 Echinops telfairi
TGCCAGTTTACAGGAATTACAGATGATAGAGAAATGCGTTAAGTCATACTCTGAGGATGAAATCAGCAAAATCCAGAGGACAAACATATGGATGTAAATTTCCCTTAAACTACTAGGAGGACTAGAAATTATGGGAAACAGTTCTTCCAATAAATGAATAGCAAGGGGGGAAATGGGGCAACGGGGGAGGGGGAAGTGTCTAAATTATAAAAGATAAGAGAATCAACTGTGTGCAACAAGTGGGTTGCATTTGGATCCTGGTTCAAAGAAACCGACTGCAAAAGGAAACTGTGAAGCAACCTGACAAATTGAGCACAGGCCAAGGGTTTTAGAGTACGATTGAATCACTGTTCTTGTTTCAGGTGCGAAGGTGGTTGTGACTATTACAGGAGAAAGAGGAGAGAGTAAAAGAGAGTTCTTATTCTTAGAGATACCGACTGAAGTGTTTGCAGATGAAACAATATGATCTGTGGATTTGTTTTAAAATAATCCAGGATGAGATGGGAAGGAGGATTGGGATGGTGTGTGTGGGGGGGGGATGGGCAGCAACTAATAAAAGCTGATTGGCACCATTACTGGACATGATTCCGTAGAGGAATTCTGATCAAAAGTGGAAAGGGATACAGAACAGCATTTTAAACTCTCGTGAACCCCATACTTCCTGAAGCCAAGAAGGTTGAACGAACCGCGAAATGATTGCCCTGAGTTCATCCCTGGTCCTTAAAGCAAACAGAGCCCTCGTCGGTCTTCTTAAAACCAGAGGCTCTTTTAGAAATTCCGTATGAGTCAAATTGACAACAGCCACTCAAAAGATTAGTTAGGAAACCTAGTGGACAACTGTGGACTGATGTTGACGCGGGAGGAACAACTCAGAAAAGGAGGGAGAGAGCGGCTGTACAACCGGAAGAAAGTAAACCAGCTTCACTGAACGGTACATGCAGAAGCTGCTGGGCTGGGGTATGTATTGCTGTGCATATTCTCAACCACAAAATCAATAAAATTGCATCTTTTACAACTGTGATGGCCAAGTGTGGACATGTATTAGAGCCGAGTGATAGGAGGAGCTCATTGTATTAGTGGATATGTTTGAAAGTTTCCTGTGGCAGTTACATAATCGTGTCAACTTGTGAAGGGGTGGAGTCTAGCCTGGCAATCAGGTGTCAGCTTAATGACCTAATTTGGAGGCTCAACGGTTATAAATTGCTCACTGGAGAGGCCAGATGCACTCTCTCCCTGCAAGACATTACAGACAACGAGCCTGATGGAACTACGCTCATGCAGCCAGAGCCCAGAGCTGGAGGAGCCAAGTGGAGACCCACACCAGTGCTAAGATGCTTCCACCACACTGGATCCACAAGACTTTCCACCCACTGGCCTGTGATCTCCCTGCATCCGGCGTCATTGCCCGTGTTTCGTGAGGCTGAAGAGGACTTTATAGATTGGTATCAGACATAGGAGCTAATATCAGATTTATGGGCTTGATCTGGACTGGGCTGGGATGTTTTCTCAATATTCAATTGTCTTGTATATAAAGCTCTTTCTTACACACATATGAGTATCTACGTATTTGTTTCTCTAGTTAACCCAGACTAACACATGTCCATAATAAAATATATTTTTTAAATTATAATCAAGCTGCTGGATATTCAGCTGGTCAACTAAGAGAAGCCAATCTCAAAGTAGTTCAAGACTTTATTTCCTTATTGTGCAAAAGACGCAAATGAGCACCAGCTGCTTGGTGTTCCATTTTCTCCCCTGGAACGTCCCCCTGCAAGGGGTCATTCGATGGCAGTGCTGCACAAGATGATTGCCAAAGAACCCTGAGCAAGAGGGGTCTGTCTTGTTGTGGACCTGGGGGCCTGGGCAGGAGAGAGAGAATGCCTAGGGGTGGGAAGTGGTTGATCGGAATAGAGAAAAATGTGTAAACTGAGGTCCCTTGAGGAAAAAGGCTCTGCACGGAGGTTCCCAGGCTCTGTATGGCTGTGGCTAGCAGCCCTAGTGGCATGCATTGGTGAGGACAACTGCCTCCAGAGACTGCACTGTGCACCAAGTCTGGTGAGGGAGGGCAGCCTCCGCCCAAGGGAGCTTGTAATTGTTTGTCAGGCCTGAAAGATCACATAGGATTTTGGCCGCAAGCCAGACTCCTCAATTATGATGATTAAAATTACTCTAATTAATTTATAGATCTCCTTCTTCCACACCTATAGCTCTATGAATCTTTTACAACTCCATGAGGCTCTGGCGTAAACATGCCATGAGTTTTTAATGTGACAGTGATGGTTTCATCAAAGAACGGGGGTGGAGGGAGATGGAGGGGCAAAGGGTTTCATCAAAGAGCAGGGGTGGAGGGAGATGGAGGGGCAAAGGGTTTCATCAAAGA
>NW_022103920.1:39972845-39975091 GCF_000313985.2 Echinops telfairi
GGAGGGAGATGGAGGGGCAAAGGGTTTCATCAAAGAGCAGGGGTGGAGGGAGATGGCGGGGCAAAGGGTTTCATCAAAGAGCAGGGGTGGAGGGAGATGGCGGGGCAAAGGGAAATGAAAAGAAGCTGAGCTAATCAAGAGAAAGACTTGCATTTCCCCACGTCTAACAGACCCCCCAGAATGGTGCACACAGGGCTTATAGCATATTCATTTCCTGATAAAAAGAGTCACGTTCCTAAAGACTTACATCCCAAAATGCATAGCACATGAGGGCTCCAATTTGATCTCTCCACTCTCACAGTTGTGGGGTTGAATTGTAGGTATGGGCCTGGGTGTCGCCTTGGCTTCTGTTCCTGGCGTTCAATTTAATGTGCATGGAGTTCTACTTCATGTGGACCCTTTACAGCTACTCTGAATAGTCTAGACCAGCGCTTCTCAACCTTTCATAGGGGTCTCCCCATTCCTAACAGTAGCAAAGTTACAGTGATGAAGTAGCAAGGAAAATAATTTTATGGTTGGGGGTCACTACAACATGAGGAACAGGATGAAAGGGTCACGGCATTAGGAAGGTTGAGAACCACTCGTCTAGACCCTAAGGCATATTGGGGAACAAGAGGGGTAAATAGAGGTGTTTGTCCTCTACATTAAAATTTCCACATATTTTGTTCCTGAATGATGTTGCGGAAGAAACTATTCTGAGTGGTCTTCAGCTCATGGTAACATTAAGATGCATGTAAAAACGATTTTTAAAAAGACCTTTAAATGTGATATACAGCATCACACATCTTTTTAACCTTATCAGGGAACATTGTCTAAACTACACAAACTATGATGCTTTCCCATGACTAACACAGCCCACCTTCAACAGCAGTCAGCCACGACCTCGCTGCGTCTGCCAGCTCCGCGGGGCTGTTTTAAAAGGAACACCAAGCATCCTTACCATCTTATCTGCCCGGATTCTGCACGCGCCTCTTCTGTTTCAGATCCATGGGTGAATGGCTGGGCCGCCAAGGGAACTGGAGAGTGACGAGCGCCTACCCGGAGAGGGCCCGGAGCTTGCGGAGTTGGAGACAGAAGAGGCTTGATTGCAGCGGCCGCCAGGGACAAGCACAGCAGGTGCTCAGTAAGCCCTGCAAATGCCAGACCAGATGCCCGGAGACCAGGCATGAATCGCTGCAGCGACGAAGAGAACACTGTGCCTCGCATGTTCTTCAAAGGTACTTCCCTATGTGGGGTCCAGAACGGGGAATGGGGTGAGGGCTGGTGCTGGAGGAGAGGAGGCGTGCTCGGGTCAGCCGTTGCTGTGCCAACTGTGAGGGTCTCCTCCCCACCACACTGCCGGGAGACTCCTCACCTGAGATGCTGAAACTTGCTCGTGTGAACTGTCAAAACTGTTATTTCCACCCAATTTGATGGGAACCTTTCATAACCACATCATCCACATCTTTGACTCCTTAAGGAGAAGAGTGTACGGAACATGTAGCCTTTTCATGATGGCTAAAGGAGTTCGTCATACGTGACAGTTTGTGTTACCCTTGAATGTGGTCATGCCTAGAGAGATGACGGAGCATCCTTGTACATGTGTGCTCCTGATCCAAAGGGCCACCGGTCTCTTAGGCTTCTGTATAAGAGGATGAGGTGGAAGGTCCTCTCCTGCCTCCCGCTGTCTATCGCTTTGCACAGCGATTGATGTTCCTGACCATAAGTGATTCCTATGTTCTGTGTTCTAATGCATTCTGTGAGTCTAACCAGGTTTTAGAGATTGTTGTGGGTCTTTAAAATCATTTTACTGGGGGCTCGTACAACTCTTACCACAATCCATCCATCCATCCATCCATCCATCCGTGTCAAGTACATTTGTACATTTGTTGCCATCATTCTTCACAAAACATTTGCTTTCTACTTGAGCCCTTGTTATCAGCTCCTCATTTTCCCCTCCCTCTCCCACCCTCCCTCCTTCATGAACCCTTGAAGATTTATAAGAAGTTTTTTCATGTCTTGCAGCCTGATGTCTCCCTTCACCCACTTTTCTGTTGTCCGTCCCCAGGAAGGGGCCTATATGTAGATCATTGTGATCGGTTTCCCCTTTCTCCCCCACCTTCCCCTTCCCCTCCTGGTATCACTACTCTCATTATTGGTCCTCAGGGAGTTATCTGTCCTGGATTCCCTGTGTTTCCAGCTCTTATCTGTACCAGTGTACATGCTCTGGTCTAGCCAGATTTGTAAGCTAGAACTGGGATCGTGAT
>NW_022103920.1:39976464-39977968 GCF_000313985.2 Echinops telfairi
AAAAAAAAAAAAAAGAAACAGGAAAAAAAACAAACAACCTACTGCCTTGATCCAATGGTTCTGACTCACAGCGGCCCTATAGGATTGGGTTTCTAAAACAAGTGTTTATGGAAGCAGACAACTTTGTCTTTTTCCTGCAGAGCTCCTGTGGGTTCAAAGTGTTGGCCTTGCAGTCAGCGGTTCAATGCATAATCCACGATGACAACATGGTTTTTTCCCTTTTTTGTTCTCAAAGGTACTGATCTTGATGCAATTATGTGTGTTCTTTTTTTTTCACTTTAAATAAGAACATGTAAAATTGCATCAAAATCAGGCCCTTTAAGAGCAAAAAGATGCTCATTGGATGAAATGAATGAAAGATGCCTTGCCAAATATATCAAACTTTTTACATACAGATGAGATAACAAGGCCAGCATAACTCCCAGGCATCCTCCATGTGTGTATGCATGTCTTCATGCAAAAGTACAAGGTCGATTTCCCACGTGATTGTCCTACCATGCTGTACTCCTACCAGAAATGAATGGGACGGCCGGTTGCTTTGTGTCCTTGCCAACACTTGGTGCCATCTGTCTTGTGCTTTAGCCATTGCAGTGGGTATTTTGCTTTAGTTTTAATTTCCATCTCCCTGAAGACTAAAGACATGGTTTCACTCTGTTTCAGACACTTGCTGACTAGCTGCAGAGCTTCCTTTGTGAAGTTCCTGTTTAAACCTTTAGGTCAATTTTTTTTTAAATTGGGCTCTTTGTCTTTTAATCACTGAGCTGTAGGAGTTGCTAAAATGCTCTAAATAGAAGTCCCCGGTCAGGCATATGGATGACAAATATTTCATTTCCCAATTGGTGACTTGTGTCTTCCTCTGGGTGAGCAAAGTTTTTTTGGTCTTTTTTACCAAGTCCATTTTAACCATTTTTCCCCCTTTGACGATCATCTGGTGTTGGCTGCGTGAGCCAATTGTGACTCGTGGTGATGGCGTGTGTGCAGAGTGGAGCTGCTCCACAGGCTGTGTGACCTCTGAAGGGCAGAGGACCAGACCTATCTTCTGGGCACTGCTGGGTGGGTTTGAACCACCCTAAAGGAACAACAAATTCCTGGGCCCTATGCCAGAGGAGAGGGACCTCTGGTGGCATAGTGGTCACGCTGCTGCTAACAGCAAGGCCAGCAATTTGAAACCAGCAGCCACTCGGTGGGAGAGATAGGGCTTTCCGCTCCTGGAAAGAGTTACCGTCTCAGAAACCCACAGGGGCAGGTCCCCCTGTCCTCTAGGGTCACATGCATTGGAATCACTCGGCAGCCATGAGTTTGGTTTGGTGCGGCAGAGGTGTGGCAGAGGTTGTGTTTTGGCGGATCCCAGGGATGCTCAGTTGGTCCAGTGACGTGGCGCAGCGAGAGTTTCTTAAAGATCGCTGCAGCTTCTTTAAGGGCAGCCAGGCTTGAGAGCCTCTGCTCATTTGAAAGGAAATAAGGCTTGAGATGCAGAGAGCACTACACAATGACATTCTCAAAA
>NW_022103920.1:39982080-39985185 GCF_000313985.2 Echinops telfairi
GAACTAGAGGAAAGTTGTATGTTTCATCGTTGCTACACTGCACCCTGACTGGCTCGTCTCTCCCCTGTGACCCTTATGTAAGGGGATGTCCTGTTGCCTACAGATGGGCTTTGGGTCTCCACTCTGCACTCCCCCTCATTCACAATGATATGATCTTTGATGACCGATACCTGATCCTATCGATATCTCATGATCACACAGGCTGGTGTATCTTTTATGTGGGCTTTGTTGCTTCTCAGCTAGATGGCCGCTTGTTAGCCTTCAAGCCTTTAAAACCTGGACACTATATCTTTTGATAGCCGGGCACCATCAGCTTTCTTCACCACATTTGGTTATGCACCTGCTCTTGTCTTCGATGATTGTGTCAGGAAGGTGAGCCTCATGGAATGCCAGCTTAAAAGAACAAAGAGTTCTTGCATTGAGGGAGTACTTGAGTGGAGGCCCAAAGTCAAGACTAAATGTTTAAGGGAGAAGATACCCTCATCTTTCCCCAGTAGGACAACTGTTGGTTTTGAATTGCCAACCTTTACCTGACAGCACCATTAGGGCTCTCTAAGGGGAAGCAAATATAATATGATAACCTTTGGGAATCACTAAGCCTTCTCACCAACAACATTCACCAACAAGAGTTTATTATAATTACTATAATACAGAACTGTCTTTGGCTGGATTCTCTAGAAAATAAAATCACTGAAGTTTATATATTTATCAAACCAACTCACTGCTATCAAGTCAATTCTGACTCACAGAGATCCTGTAAGACAAAATAGTCCTGTCCCTTTAGGTTTCCAAGACATTTACATATATGTAAACATATATGTATATTTGTGTATGCATATCTTCTGTCTATATATGTGAATATACACACATATATGTATATATATAGGGGGAAAGATGTGTGTGTGTGTGTGTGTAGAGAGAGAAATTTTTATCAAGAAAACGGCTCAAAAAGTTGTTGAGGTGGGCACTCCCAGGCAGGTTCCAGGTCTGCAGGCCGGATGTTAGGGTTGAGGCTTCCCTGCTGGGCAGCTTCCTGGGCTGAGGGCTGCAGAGGTGTGTGTATCCAAGGTCGGCAGGTCAGGCTTATGGCTGCAAAGGCAAATAAATCCAAGTTGGTGGGTCAGATGGCAGGTAGTAAAAATGAAACTGGAGATCATTAGAGAATTCTTCATCGCAAATACCCACCCCATCCTCTCCCAACAACTAAACCTCGTCAGACGAAATACAGTGAACCCTCGCCACTTCGCGCTTCAACTTCCGCGGCTTCACTCTATCGCGGTTTGTGCGTAACAGCGCATGCTCTGTCATTACTGCCACTGATTGGCTCATACTGTACACGCTTGATGCCATAAATAATATAATAAATAATAAATGATAATTGTAACGTCCAAAATGTTTTACTGTATTTTCCCTTTTTCGTTTAATAAATTGGGTAATACGAGTGTAATGGTGACTAAAGGGTGTTTTTTCATGTCCTCTATGCTCTAACTATGAAAATATTTGATTTACAAATAAGGAATCCTACTTCGTGGAATTTCATTTATCACGGTAGGGTCTAGAACCGATTGACCGCGATAAATGAGGGTTCACTGTACACAGGGATCAAATTGACAGCATCTATGGGAAGAGACGATGGGAAAGCTCAAGATCATCAAAACAAGGCCCATGCAGACTGTGGAACAGGCCATCAATTGCTCATATGCAAGTTCAGGTTGACGTTGAAGGAAATGAAGACAAGTCTACAAGAGCCAAAATATGACTTTCAGAACATACTACCCGGATTTAAGGAACATCTCAGGAATAGACTTGAATCATTGAACACTGGCAGAAGAGCTGATGAATTGTGGAATCAAAAACCTCATCCATAAAGAAAGCAAAAAGTTGTTTGAAAAGACCAGAAAGAACGAAAAGACCAAAGTAAATGTCAAAAGAAACTCTGGAACATGATTGAACACAGAGCAGCTAAAGCTAATGGAAGAAATGCTGAAACAAACGAGCTGAACAGAACGTCCCAAGAGCAGCTCGGGAGACAGAATAAGATGTAACGAAATCGCAACGACCTGGAGGTAGCCAGCCAAGAGGAGGAGCACAGACCACATAGCTCCAGCTGGAAGAGTCGAGAAAGAGTCAAGCCTTTAGTTACAACGTCGAATGGTTCTGTGGGAAAATTATTGAATGATATAGCAATTATGCAAGGAAGGTGGAAAGAATACAAAGAGTCACTGTATCAAAAGCAAGGGGTAGATGTCCCACCCTTTGAAGAGGTAGCATGTGGCCAAGAACCAATGGTGTTAAAGGAAGAAGTCCAAGCTGTGTGGAAGGCACTAGTCAAAAATGAAATCCCAAGAATTTACGGAATAAAAAGCAACCAATTGAAACATTTCGACAAGCTGACATGTACAACACTGGAGGTATTCACTAGTCTGTGCCAAAAAATTTGGAAGACAGCTAAGTGGCCAACTGACTGAAAGAGAGCCATATTTGTGCGCATTCCAAAAAAAAGATGACCCAGCAGCGTGTAGAAATTACCAAACAATATCACACGCAAGTAAAATTTTGTTGAAGATAATTTTTAAATGTTTACAGCAGTACATCAATAGGGAGTTGCCCGAAATTCAAGCCAGATTCAGAACTGGATGTGAAATGAGAGATATCATTGCTGACGTTAGATGAATCTTGGCTAAAAGCAGAGAATACTAGAACGTTGTTGACTTGTGTTTTATTAACTCTGCAAAGGCATTCCATTGTGTGGATCACAACAAATTATGGGTAACATTGAGAAGAATGGTAATTCCAAAACACTTCATTGTGCTACAGTAAATGTGGAACCTGTACTTAGACCAAGAGGCCGTTGTTACAATAGAACATACGGACACTCAGTGGCTTAAAATCAGAAAAGGTTTATGTTAGGGTTTGAGGTAGTTAGTTTATTGTGCCAACCTAGCCGATAAATACATGTGGAGTTACATTGAAGGGTGGAGGGACAAATGGCTCGGTGAGCTTCACCTTTCTAGTTCTCGGGTCTCTTGTTTTCTGATGATGAGACCAGGGTGCAGCTGCCTTAGCCAGTTCCCTACTTTAGCTGGCAAAACTCACTTCCTGCAA
>NW_022103920.1:39987065-39988170 GCF_000313985.2 Echinops telfairi
AGGATGTGGGCAATTTAGTTCTCTCTGGTTTTGACACTAACTATCACGCAGTTTTTCTTCTTCTAACCCTAAGCCCCTGGAGTCAGGGCACAATCCTCCAGGATGGCAATTCTGTCAAAGCCCTCAGACATCAGCTGCAAGTTTGTGGGTCCCTGGGACATCCATACACCTGACCAGGTAGCTATAAATTCTCGTTTTCCAACGATCCTCCTCAGGTTTGGTAATCCACTGGAGTGTCTCACAAAACTCTGATGCAAAGTTGCTATAAGGTGCCACCAAGGTGGTTCTAACTTATAGTGAGCCTGTGCACAACACAAGAACCTCACCGTTATCATGTGTGTGAGCCAGTCCATCTCATGATATGCTTACAACGACAGTTTTCTTATAAAAGATGCAAACAAGAGCCAGCGTAAAGAAAGAAATGGGTAGGATGAGGTCGGGGAGAGTCCCAGTGTGAAGCTTCTACCCTGCCAAGTGCACTCTCTGTTCCCAGCTCATTGATGTCTATCACCAACCAGGAAGCTCATGCACGCTTCAGTGTCAGCGTTCTACTGAGCTTTATTAGGTAGGCATGAGCGTTTGAATCGTTGGTCAAGTGACTGAACTCAATCTCCAGCACTCTTCTCCCCTCAGGACCAGCTCCGCGCCTGAGTCACTTCGCCAGGGTCACAGACAAAGTTATTTGGGTAAAAGACTCTTTGGGAAGGTCACGGGAAAGCACAAGGTCATCTTCGGGCCATTTACATTTAATGTCCTCTCATAATCTCAGAGTGTGTGAAGTAAAGTGTATGAGATTGGTATCATGTATTTCATTTTTTAAGGAAAAGACAATGTTTCATTTATCAAACTTAACAGCAACACACAAGCGCTTCCTAAAATAATGGTGATCTATGAGGGGATTCATGGATAGACATGCACCCTGAACTAACAAGGGAGGGAGATACCGTGCCCACAAATACATATAGGCTTGACAGAGGCTATTTCTACGTGCATATTTAACTTTACTGAAAACTGACCCATGAACGTGGTAGCGTATACCAAGAGTAAAGTTATAAAAAACTTTTTAGAGATCATCAAACAACTAGAGGGAGGGAGTTATGGGACC
>NW_022103920.1:39989669-39994259 GCF_000313985.2 Echinops telfairi
CATTTTACTGGGGGCTCTTACAGCTCTTATAAAATTCCATACATCAATTATATCAAGCATATTTGTACAAATGTTGCCATCATCATTTCCAAAAGGTTTTCTACTTGAGCCCTTAATATAAGCTCCTCCTTCCCCCCTCCCCCTCCCCCCATCGTGACTCCTTGATCAATTAACTATTGTTATGATTATTTTGTATCTTACACTGTCCTGTCTCCCTTCACCCACATTTCTGTTATTCATCCCCTTTGGTGGTGAGGCTGTATATCCAATCTTGTGATGGGTTCCCCTTTTCCCCCCCCCCCCCCAACCATCCCACTACCCTCATGAGATCACTACTCCCACTACTGTTCCTGAGGGGCTTATTTATCCTGAATTCCATATGCTGAGAGCTTTTATCTGTACCAATGTGTGTTCTCTGGTCTAGCCAGATTTGTAAGGTAGAACTGGGTCATGTTAGTGGGGGGAGGAAGCATTCAGGAACTAGAGGAATGATGTGTGACTCGTTGGTGCTATACTGCACCGTGGTTAAACCACACCTGCCTTATAACCCTTCTGTAGGGGCATATCCAGTTGTCTACAGACAGGCTTTGGGTCTCCACTCCAACCCCCATTGTTTGCAACAATATAATTGTGTGTGCTTCTTGCATGTGGGCTTTGTTGCTTTCCTGCTAGATGGCTGCTTGTTTAACTTCAAGCTTTTATGACCCCAGACACTACATCTTTTGATAGCCGGCACCATCCGCTCTCTTCACCACATTTGCTTATGCACCCATTTTCTCTTTGGTGATCACGTCAGGAAGGTGAGGATCAAAGAGTGCAGATTAACAGAACAGTGTTCTTGTGTTAAGAGAAGTCTTGAGTAGAGGCCCAAAGTCCATCTGCTATCTTAACACTCAACATATAACTATATGTACATTGGCCTATGACTTCCAATTTTCCTAGATGCATACTTCATACATTCCAAGTCCTAATTATTAATAGATTGTGTAGCTGTCCCTTCTTATTCTGAATCAGACCCCATCATAAAAAAAGGTCCCGACGGCTTTAATTCCACAGCCTTTCCTCCATCCACTCATTATGACGGACTGGACGCTGAGAAGCAGCTCTTCTCAGGCATGCTTTCAGTGCCTTCTGGCCGCAGGGGCTCATCTTCTGGTACCATCTCTGACCGTGTTCTGCTGCTAATTGTGAACGCTGCACTGTCTGGCAGTGTTCGATGTGATCCATAGGCTTTTCCATGGCTGATTCCTCGGAAGGGACAGCCTCTTCCTTCTTCGTCGTCTGTTTTCAGTCTGGAAAATCTGCTGAAACTTGTTCACTTTGGGTGACCCTGATGGTATTTGAAACATCAGTGATACAGCGGGCAGCATCACAGCCACGCACAAGCCACCACAGAACAACCAACTGACTGACAAGTGGTGGTTGAACCCCCAGTATAAGTCAAAGGTCTGAGCTACATCAACTACAAGCATGATATTCGGGGGTATCAACATCATCCCCAGAACCCCTTTCTGAAGCGCTCTGATCTTCCGTGTTTATGTTTAGGGGAACTCACCTCTCACACACACACACCCAACCTCTGCCACACCAGATGCCGAAAATTTACAGCTTTCAGAGGTTACCCATTGGATCTCTAAAGACCTGAAGAAATGATTTACTTCTGTTCTAATTCACAACAACCTTTTCTGGGACAGAGGGCCTCTTTCACCATCACAATTAAACCTCTCCTAGCCTTTCCAAGTCTGAAAACCACCAGAACGATAACTTGGAGGGCATAATTTCCCCACAGTCTCCCCTTCAAAGACCTAGACCAGGCCCATTCCACGGAACTTTCCGTGACAAGAGAGACAGGCTCCAATTAGCACTCTTCAATACAGCAGCACCGAACCACATGGGGGTAATGAGCACTTGAAATGTAGCTAGAGCAACTAACCGAATTTTCTATTATGTTTAAGTTTAACTAATTTAAATTTAATATAGATAGCTACATGTGGCTAGTGGCAGCATCGATTCTACTCCCATGCATGCTATACCTTATCCACATTAAAATTGCTCAGGGATCTTAAAACGCTGACTCTGACACAGTAGATTGGAGGGTGAGACCTGAGATTTGTTCTGTGTTTTTAACAAGCTTCTGCGTGATGCTGATGCTAACGTTGCTGATCTGAGAGCCCATTTGGAACAGCAAGGATCTTGACCAGAGCTATCTGATAAAAATAGAGTGTGTGCTACAAATGAGAGCCATGTAAATGTAATTTTAAATGTTCCAGTTGTGCACATTAAAAAAGATAAAAAGAAATGGGTGATATTAATTTTTTAAATCTATTTTATTTAATTCAATATATAAAATATTATTTCACAATGTAATCTGTATAACAGGTGAACAGCAAAAACATTTTATAAGTCATTTTGGTACTCTCTTTAAAATCTGGTGTATATTTCCCAGTTATAGAATAGCTGATACACTAGCTACATTTCAAGCAAATAATAGCCCCCTGTGGCAGTGGATGGCATATTGGATAGCAAGGTCAAGGACAAAAGAGAACTTGACCATTGCAGTCATGTTTTGATCCTATTCATCCTGCCGTGGTGGTGTAGTGGGTTATGTATTGGGCTGTTAACTGTAAAATTAGTAGTTCTAAACCCCCGCCTCTCTCAGGGAGAAAGATGAGGCTTTCTGCTCCCGTAAAGAGTGACAGTCTCAGAATCCCACAGCAGCAGCTCTAACCCAACCTGTAAGGTCACAATGAACCAACAGCGACTTGATGGCAGCGATGTGGGTTTCAGTTAAAGGGATCAGGACCTCGATCACACCATGGATGAATCACTACAAACCCATTTCCCAGAAATCTAAGAACGACACCAATCACCACACAGTCAACACCAAGAGTGATGGCATCTTGGGCACCCAGACCCACAGTTGTCAAGTCGGCCCACAGGGCTCACTACCCACCCCTGCTCAGGACAGCGGGTTCAACGGGCAAGAATGCCCAGACATTTGTCACACCTCCGCTTCCCTGCTCATTACAGCTGTCAGCACAGTTACAGGAAAGGCATAGACCACTGCCACTGAGTGGCCCGTCTGCCAGCAACAGAGGACATTTGTGACCCACCTCCCAACACCTAGCTACGGTGGCTGTGAAGTGCCTCTCAATCTGTCCCATAACATTTTGTAAATGAGGAGTTCTAGCAATTTTGGAAGGAGAGGCAAAATCATGAGCATATTCAAGAATGGCCCCTGAGTCAATTCTCCCTTCAGATGCCCGGGAGCTCCAGGTGCCAGGGATACACCAGCGTCATCCTGAGCTCCCCACGGCAGCATTCCATGATTCCCCATCAGACTGGCTTCCATGTTTGCTAAAAAAGCTCATTTTCTATCAAACCAACAAGAAACCCACTGCTTAGTTTCCTAGTGCTGCTGTGAACGAAATATTATAAGTACTATTTAATAAGCAGAACCTCATTAGTTGGGATGGCTCAGAGCCCAAATTCTGGGTACTGGCTCTGGGGGAAGTCTTTTTCTGTGTTGGCTCTGGGGAAAGGTGCTTATCTCTTCAACTTCTATTTTCCCCTTCCTTAGCCCTCTCATGTGGCTTGACATCCATCTTCCCCGTTTCTGCTTCTCCCGCTGGCTTGTTTAATCTCCTTTAGATCTCAAAAGAGATTGACTCAGGACAGATACAACAGTAATGGGCCTGATTCACATACGAAAGACAACCCATTCCCAAATGGGATTAGAACCACAGGCATAGAGGCTCAGAGTTACAACACATATTTTGAACGAGATACAATTCAATCCATAACACCCACAGTAACTGCAACTGCTCAGATGTGAGTATGAAATGAATTACATTCAGACGAATCCTCCCTGTTGGGTTCGTTCAGTACTGAAACCCCAGAATATGCCCCAAGATTTGCAAAGCAAAAAAAAAAACCAAAAAACTAAAGGTAACTTGCTAGAAATTACCCTGTAACACCCATTTTTTAGGCAACACTTACCCCATTTCCTGCCGGACCTCAAAATCTCTTAAAGCCAACATAGTAGGAGACACTACCAGTCTGACCATCCAAAGGGGACCTGGGAGCAAAAGTGAAGCCCTACTGCCCAGCTCAGAGGTCTGAGCCAAAGGAGAAGGGCTCGAGATGTACTCTCATGAAGATTACAGTTATGAATACTCTATGGGGGGTTTCTGCCCTGTCCTCCAGGGGTGGTTCTGCCCTGGCCTACAGGGGCGGGTCTGCCCTGTCCTACAGGGACGGTTCTGCCCTGTCCTACAGGGGGGGGGTTCTGCCCTGTCCTCCAGGGACGATTCTGCCCTGTCCTACAGGGGCGGTTCTGCCCTGACCCATAGGGGCTCAATGAGTCAGTGTCAACTTGATGGCAGTGAGTTTTGACTTTGCCTTTGGTAGCATAATAGACTACGAGTTAGTCGTCAATCACAAGGTCAGCAGTTTGAAACCACCAGCCATTCCAAGGAATAAAGATGAGGCTTTCCACTCCTGTAAAGAATTACACGCTTGGAAAGCGTGCAATTCTGCAAGGGCTGTTTTGCGCTGCCCTGTAGAGTGGGTAAGCGTCAGACACAACTC
>NW_022103920.1:39995502-39997907 GCF_000313985.2 Echinops telfairi
ACACACAAGGGAGTAAAATGTAGTACCCATCAAAAGTGTAACAAGTTGTATGAAATTAATGAATGAGTATTACAAGCATAGTCCCGTCTAATCTGTTACACCTATGGATGGAATCGCATGACTATGGGCACTCAGAACACGCTGTTGGGCAGATGAACATTAAAAAAGAGTAAGGAGCATAGATTTGTGATTTCCACTTTGGACGGATGCCCACGTTAGGGAGAACCCTGATTATAAGTGCCATTTTAACATGGACTCACCAAACTCAACAAGTTGGGCATTGATGCTGTCGAGCCCGTGAGAACCCACTGAGTCTCACCACGGGCTACAGCCTGGGAGCTTCAGTCCGTGTTTACTAGGAGCTTTGGCCTGCTATTTTACTTCCGCCAGCACGGTGACTTCAAAAAGTTCATGGAAAGACCCCATTATCTTTTAATTTCATTTTTCCGTGAACTTTTCGAAGCGCCCTTGCCCATGACATTCCAATTGATGATGCCCTTGTGTTACCAATACAATAGATTGAACATGGGAGGGGGAAGTAATAGTTCAAGATAAAGACTCTTTAAGGAAGGACTGTCCAACTTTCCATTTTCACCACGACAACATGAAGCACTGTATACATCCAGACCCCAGCCAAAACTGATTAAGCTTCTTCTTAATTATTCTAAGGCAACCAGTTACAGTCTCTGGAAATGGTCCTAAGGTCATACAGCAACTTCAACAAGAAAATTCATTATTTTCAGTGGTTTTTAAAGTGGGCACTCCCTGGGCGAGAACGGGGTGCTCCAGGGGGGCTGCAAGTGCAGACACCTACACTCTATCCTGGATTAGGGGGTCTAGGCGGGTGCTGGGCAGTTTATTTTTTCAAAGCATGCAAACAAGTTTGGGAACCTATGCTAGTGAACGAAGAAGATCATGCCTATTAAAACCTGAGACTAATATTAGGTCTGCCCTGTGCTCCAAACCCCCAGTGCAGTGGGAGGCTGCGGGCACTGCACATGGTGTCCAGGGCCAGGGAGGCAGAGCTGGCTTCTGCTCCATACATAAAGTCCAGGCTTCAGCAGTATGCTTGTGGAAGGACTTTGTGACTGTGTCTGTGACTGCCTTTGAAGAGTAGAATTTTGAAGAGTGAGGTTTTAATTTTATGTGCTGCTAGTTAAAAATCCCTGTCATCAAGTACATTCTGACTCATAGCGACCCTATCGGGCAGGACAAACCTGCCCCTGTGGGCTTCTGAGACTTAATGCTCTCTGGGAGTAGGAAGCCTCATCTTTCTCTTGAGGAGCAGCTCGTGATTTCAAACCGCTGACCCTGTGGTTATCAGCTCAACGTGTAACCTCTATACCACCAGAGCGCCTTACTTTGAGTTAGCCTCGATTTAGTCTGCATTTTAAACAAAGAATTTTCAGAATCTAGACCCTGACACGTTACTGAAGAGTGCACAATCTGGAGTCGGTTTTTTTCAAAGTTCAATTTGGCTGCTTATTAGCTCTGGGAACCGGGGCAAGTCACTTGAGTGGCCCTTCGTCTTATCTCTAGCACTGGGAAGATACCTGCTCCATTCGGTTCCAGTGAGAGCTAATCTGAAAGGTCTCTCTAAAGTACCTGGCACATAATCAACCCTCAGAAAACTCCCTCTAACCATACCCAGAGAAGGACAGCTAGGACAGAGGGAGAGAGAGGCTGGGGAAGAAAAATCCGCCTTCCTCAAGCATCTGGGGGAGACGGAATAACTTGGCTTCCATGTTGCCCCCTAAGGATCTCCTTGAGGCCAACTGTGTCTTAGACTGGGTTCTCTCGAGGAGCAAAGCCAGAGAAGCATATATATGTGTACGTATATAGAGAGAGATGTTTATATGAAGACAAGGGTTCACACAGTTGTAGAAGTGGATACATTTCAAGTCCAGCAAGTTCCAAGTCTGTTGGTGAGATGAGATGTTAGGCAGGAGGCATCTCCTGAATAGAGCAACTGCAGGAGTCGACAGATCCAACATGGGCAGGAAGACAACAGGCTTGTGTCCACAGAGACAAATTAATTCAAGGTTGACAGGTCAGGCTTGTGGCTGTAGAGACAGGCAGATGAATCAAAGGTTAGCAGGTAAGGTGGCTGGCCGCTGATGACTCTCAGAATTGGCAGGCACTATAGCAGGCCATTGGCTCAAGTCCAAAGAACTGAGGGCAAATGAGCCAGAGGCAAGATCCAGACCCAGTGAAAAGCCGGCAAGCTTTTCCACAGCGTCTACTTATATTGGAAGTGGGCCACATCCTCTAGGGCAATCTCACCCTTCCTAATGTCGTGACCCTTTAATACAGTTCCTCATGTTGTTGTGAGCCCCCCAACCATAAAATTATTTTTGTTGCTACTTCATAACTATAATTTTGCTACTGTTATGAATCCAGGCAAC
>NW_022103920.1:39998800-40007177 GCF_000313985.2 Echinops telfairi
ACACACACACACACTCCTTATGGCTCACAATAGAATCTTGCTTGGCTCACTTGCCTGGGACACATCACTGGGGGCATCATGTTTGGTAAAGGAGAGGGCCAGTGAGGGCCAGGCAGCTCGGTGAGAGGAGGATGGGCACAGAAGTTGGAAGTATGAACTTGAACATGCTGGTAACCCTGAGGATGGCAGAACTAGACAAAATTTTCCTCACACAAGGTTGTCATGAGTCACAGGTGACTCAGCAGCAGCCAGCTATTGGCTAGGCTGAGGTTCAGCTTTGCACACACACACACACACACAAGCGCGCGCGCATGTGTGTGTGTATCTGTACAAACAATAGAGAATCTTGTAGTAAGAATATCAGTAAATTTGATGGGAAATTGGGAAAAACACTGGCTATCTGCAAGGTGGATATGAAAAAATTGATTTATTAAATTAGGACTCAATGTAGACAGTATATGCCAAACCACACGCACTGCCATCCAGTCAAGGCTGACTCATAGCTACGCCTTGTGGGATTCCAAGGCTGTAACTGTTTATAGGAGTAGAAAGCCCCGTCTTTCTCTACCAGGAGCTGTTGGTGGTTTTGGACTGCCGACCATGTGGATCACAGCCTAACTTGTACCACTAGAACCAACAGGCCTCCTTATACAGTATGTATGCTGAGTTGAATTCTGATGTGTGATGTTGAAGTAAGTTAGGGTCAAGGTCGTCATGAAAACTAGGAAAAGGGAAAGAGTGGGAGCAAGTGAGTTCCTCAGGATCCTCTCCAACCCTCACCACAGCCTAAGCATGGCCCAAAGACAAGAATTCCTGGTCCAGGGGATGGTCTTGATCCAGAGACCCTGCTGCCTTCAAACAAGGGGACACCTGGGGACATGTCAACTTTCTGTAAGCTGCTGGCATAAATTTCCTTTGGAAGCCAGAGCCACACAGTCCCTCCCCTGTAGAAGCGTATGGCCCATCTCGGCACGAGGTCTTAGACAAAGCTGGAGACGGGGAGAGATGTCAAGATGTTATGGTCAATGAAGGGAACAGAGAAGGGAGGGCAGCCTTTGTTACTTTTTAATTGGGCAAAAGATGTTATTTCAGGCAGTGAGGCATTTCGAAAATGCCATCAGTTGTTTGCTGCTGTCACCTATGAGAAGACTGTGGACAGAGAGGAAGCATGCTTCCAAAACGAGCCATCTTTCAAAGTTGAGGAGACGGGTCCCTGAGCCAGAGGATACCAGGAAATCACCAGTTACAATGACCAGACCGTCGCTAGTCATCTGAACTGGTTAAGTGCCCCCTCCTCATAAGGTTAGGAGCCCGGCTTATTCTCGAAGCAGCATTTTCCAACTTTGTACAGACCAAGACACAGACAGCATCTGCGAGTGTCCCTGCTCACGGCTGCACACACCAGCGCTCGGAGCTGGATACAAGTGGTCTCGCGCACACCCTTCACGACTCCTCGCGAACTGCATACAGCTCCCGTTGCTCTTAATAAACTACACCATTATTTGACAGCATTATGAAATCCGCGCTAGGTTTTCAGCATCATGAATGGTCCCAATCGTGAATGGTCCCAATCGCGGGGCACTAAAGTACCAATGCTATCATGTGGGCATGCACAAACCCCCCTGCTTGAAAGAGAGAAGGCTGAGCTCAATCACTCAAGAAGGGTCTATTTGTGCTCATTTTCCTCCCATGCACTCTACAAATAGCTTCTCCTGAGCTCTCGGTGAGCCGGCTCTTCAGGAGGAGACAGGAAATGAGACGGGAGTGCTGCGGGTGGCCGGAGGACCAGAGCGATGCTGTAGCTGCTTGCCTGGTGGTGGATGGAAGGGGCCTCCTTTCCACCCAGTGAAAATCTTCACACCTCTCCCCAGCAACCCGAGCTCTGTGAGGCTGCCGACAGAAGTAAAATGCGGTGGACCTGAGTTAAAGGAAGAAAGGAAAAAGAAGCCTCTACCATTAGAAATCTGCAGACACTGGGAGGCGGGATTGCCTGCATTATTCATTGCTTCAAAAAGTAATTATTGATTTTCTAACTGTGTGCGGGTTTTGGAAACTGCCCTCAAGCAGATGACAAAATGCTGGGGATGCCACCAGAAAAGGGGTGGGAGAAAAGTGTCATGTGTGTTCAAAGTTGTGCTAATTTAGTAGGTTATATTCAATTAGATTTTAACTGTACAATTTGCAAACTTTATTATTTTTTAATGATGGACCCAGTGCAGTGAGTTGTTGAGAAGAATACATTCTCAGCCTGCTGGTAGCAGTGAAATGGATTCAGTCCTTTAACAGAGCGATCTGCTGGCCCATTCAAGAGCCATTCACTCCTCTATCCAGAAACGGGTGGGAAGTTTATTTTAAGAAAATAGACTTCCCAAAGCTGAACGTGACATCCAGTATATGAAATCCAGGATGGGTAGATCCACAGCAACAGTGCCTGGATCAGTGTTTCCTTGGGAGCATGGCAGAGGAGGGTGGTTGGGGAAATGGGGAGCTAATAACGACAAGTACAGGAACGCAGAGGAGCGTCTAATGCTGATGGGGTGATGACCCTACAGCTTGCCTTGATGAGAGCGAACACTGACTTGTATGACGTGTGAATCATGTGCCAACAAAACTGTTGGGGAAAAGGTTAACTCCAGCTATCTTTTCCCTGGGCACAATTTCTAATTCTGAACATTTGGAATCAATCAAAAGGCTCAACAATACAAAGATATGAAGGTAAACTGTAGCAAGGCCACTCAGTGAAATACCAGATAGCTATTCAAATGCCAATGACGACAACCATAGACACATATCTGCTGCTCAGATAAAGTCATACGGAACCTCTGAGACTATGCCCCCCAACAATGGTGGCTCAGTTTTCAGCCAAGCAGCAGATAGGTCCGAAACCAAACCCACTGCCATTGAGCCAGTTCCACTCCTGGTGACCCCATTTGGGGTTCCCTTGGCTATAGTCACTACGGAAGCAGAGAGCCCCACCGTGGTTGCTTGAAGACAAGCTCCTCAGGCAGCGACAGGCCCAGAGCCAGAGGTGTGAGCTGATGCTGGTCGGGCTTCCAGCTCAGGACTGGCTGCTGTCTTCCCTCCTGCTGAGCCACCGGCACTCGCCACACAAAACACCCAGGGAGCAGAGCTCTCTCCAGCCCCGGGTGGCCTCCACGCAGCTCCATTGTCCCACCCCCGTCTGTCGGGAACCAGCGCGCCGGGTCCCTAAGTTCAGCTGGTGCAGGAGCTGAGATTGACCCCAGGCCTCAATCGATCACAGCTCTGTCGTAAACAAACGCGTGTGGTCAGCAAATCGACTTCTGAATGGAAGCACTGCCTCCTCGCAGTTCACATTGTTGCGTGTTTGGTGTGTGTCTCAGAACCTCCATCAACCCTTTTCCCTCAGAAATGCTACCCGCAAACCAGGGCCTGGGGCTCCACCGCCTGGTTCCCGCTTCGCCTTCCAGCCCGGGAAGGATCCCTGCTCTTTTCCACCCTGGGTGACCACTCCCTCCCACCCTCTCCCGTCCCGAGGCCTTCTCTCTCCACCCATCAAATCCACGGCGCTAGCAAATTCCACTGCTTGGGCAGGCACACCGTTTGGTCCTGAGAATACAAGGGTCACCCAGAGCAGGATGCCTCCTTCCAAGGGACCCAACAGAGAGTTTCTGGCGAACAGTCCCCTTTGCTCTAACCTCTGCGCTGCAGGCATCCCTCAATTCACAGGAAACCAAGGAGGCTCCGTGTTGGACAACCATGCTGGCCATCCTGCCAGGAGCGCAGAGGGGCGAGGAAGCGTTAGTTCATGAGGGTTATCAGCAGGCATCTCTGGGCCTGGGATTGCACCCACTTAAAACACTCGTACTTCCTTTGCAGAGGGGCATTTACACAAACCATGTTTGCTTTGTGCTTTTTGTCTTTCTCCATACTGAGCACACGTGTGATTCTGTTTGCCGCATAGTATGCTTTCGTTAGTAGATTTATTTAGCACGGCCTCTTCCCATTGCTCTTGGATGCCGTCATCTCAACAGCTCCGGGGAGAGGCAGAATCGGCATCACTCGTATTCCCGCTGTGTAGAAGAGGACGCCGGAAGTGGCGTGGCTCTGGACTAGTTCTTGTCTAGGACTGTTTCGCGTGCTTTCCACGGGCAACAGCAAATAGGTTTGGGTCGACTTGACATCCCACTGAAGAGGACTTCAAAGCCCGGTGGGCCGGGCCACTAGCAATGTCTGACCTGACGGAACAGGACAAGTACCACATACGTGGCCTTTCTGGACTATTCTGCTCAAAAAGTGCTTACAGGATCGAGGACGTTTGGGCGTGCTTCCTGTCAGTCAGGCTTGAAGGGTCCGCATATGACATAGAAATCACAAGAGAGCTGTGCTTGGGTTTGAAATAGCCGAACAGATTACTTTGTAAGGTGATTCTTGGTCCCCCTCCCCTGTCTGCCTTCCCCCTTTTCTGAGTCGAGGTCCTGGGGGCCTTTGACTCAAGCCGGAGCCTGGGTGAGGCTCCTGAACAGGAGACAACGGGCCACAGGTCACCTCAGCTGACACAACGCCCACAGATCGGAGATCACACGGAATGCCTCGGGATTTCCACACCATCTGGAAAGCTGGAGCCGTACCAAAGGCTCAGCTCACAAGGACCTCCTTAGGAAGAACTGTCCCAAGGGAGTCCCAGAGACAGTCGACCCAGGCTTTGGAGCCACCCTGCCTCGCTTTGAATCCTGGCTAGAGATCATGAGCTCTGTGACCTTGGCCTTTTGAACTTCCCTGGGTCTCGGTTTACTCATCTGCAAATTGGGTGGGAGTCAGACGTAAATGATGGAAGGAGGGCGGTGGGCTTAGCCCTCTCTCTCTCTAGCCCCTCATGGATGCTCCGAAGCTTTAACTACCTTTGCCCCTGGGTAGGTCAGGACAGTGGAGAGCCTGTGCCGGAACTTCATGACAATGGCTCTCCGTGGGATTGTTTCTACTGCATTAGGCTGTGGCTTGTGGCCATGAGCCACTGTTAGGGGCAGCCTGTGGCAACTGTCATTGGGCTGACTCTCAGACCTTGTTGCGTATAAACGCTGTTTGTAATGTTGCCCAGGGCTGTCAGGAAGGCTCGGCAGAGACCTCTCTCCGGGGCTGGGGCTGGGTGTCTCCTGAGCACACTCTTCGCGCTCATGAACTCTCAGGAGTGCCCGACCACCTGCCTTCTCTCGTCCCAGTGGCTCTGGGGAGGGAGAAAGACTTCATGGGGGTATTTTGGTATGGCCTTATCGCTGGCTTCATTTACAATCCTGCTCTGTATTTTCCTTCCCTCGTGCTTCCCTGTCTTGGCATAATATGAATGAGAACCATAACTCCCTGAGCAGCTTACCTTGTGTCAGGCGTGAGCTAGGAATTTTCTAGGGACAGTCGTTAGAGTTCACACCCATTCTACCACTGGGCATCTGTCCCAATTTGGAGATGAGACAACTCCAGGCCAGGAAGCTGACACACCGTCTCTGGGGAGGGCTGTGGGCGAGCTAGGATTCCAGCCACACTGGCCTGTGGCTGCTCCCTCTCATACGAGGCCTTCCTGTATGCTCCTGTCTTCGTCTCTTGGTGTTGTTGTTGTTAGGCGCCATTGAGTCCGTTCTGACCCATAGTGGCCCTGTGCACAACTGCAGGACACATTGCGTGGTCCTGCGTCATCCTCACAATTCTTCCTGTGCTTGATCTCATTGGTGCAGCCACTGTGTCCATCCATCTCCTCGAGGGCCTTTGTAGTCTCCCAGGGCTGCCATAACCAAAGGCCACAGACGGCAGACTTTACAAGACACAGATGTATTATCTGACAGGTTTCAAGGCTACAAGTTCAAATCAGGGCCTTGGCTCTAAGGAAGGGGCCCTCCTCGTTGCTAGCTCTGGGCATTTCGTGGTGTCCCATGGACTCACCTGGTCTCATCTCCCTCAGAAGAGATTAGGCTTAGGACCTAATCTCTACTCTGTATGATCTAGTGAGCAAAAGAAAACCGTTTTTGAACAAGGTCGCATTCTCAGGGACAAGGGTTAAGGACTTCATGTCTTTTGGGGTAGCATAATTCAATCTATAACATAATCCTTCGGAGTTTTAAGTAGAACCAGCCCCTTTGTCTGTCTGTGGCCCGTGCGATGCCGTTAGCTGCTCCAGATGGGTCATGTCGTGACGTGAACTGGTAGTTCTGGTGAGGTTCCCACAAGTTCCCAGAAGAGGAAGCGTGGTGCCATGAGTATGTCCAGGATGGCGTCTTTGCTTTGTGACCCAGTTTCCTTATGTGTAACATTAACCTCCTGCTAGAGAGACTTAGGCAGGAACACAGAACTGAATGATCTAGTTTGACTGTAGGCTCTGCTGTGAGCG
Organism: Echinops telfairi; assembly: GCF_000313985.2. NCBI lineage: Eukaryota > Metazoa > Chordata > Mammalia > Afrosoricida > Tenrecidae > Echinops > Echinops telfairi. The sequence goes on from NW_022103920.1 coordinate 40,005,156, forward strand.
GCATGACTGACTATACACTGAGCCCATTCCTCCATCTGCAACAGCGGCATAATGGTAGTAACCACTTGAGAGGGGTGCTTGGGATAATATAAGTCAACAGGTGTAATACATTTAGACTCTGCCTGGCTTATCTACTATCATTACTAAACATGTAAAGTGTTCATAGTGACTGGCTAATTGGTATTAGCTATGATCCCTTCCCCAGTGTTAAGACTGAATTGCAGGCTACACACAGGAATTCATTGGCCCCCTCCAATATGTGGAAGGAATTCTGTGAGTTGTTCTTTCCATAGGAAATGAGGAGTGATTCAAGGAGGAAGGGCAGGAACAGAAAAATGTAGAACAAAATTCAAAATCATTAACAAAAACAGCTTACTGGTCTGATAGAAACTGATGGGCGCCCCCAAGATGATGGCCATCAGGCACCCTTCAAACCTGGCACCGAATCCAGGCCGGGAGGCACCTTTCAGCCACACAACAGGCAGGTCTATAAAGCGAACAGTAACATCCATGCGGACCCATCAGGTCCTCCAAACACAAGACCAAAACAGAATGTGGGTCAACTGTGGGACGGAAAACGAATTTGCTCTGTAAACTTCCACGAAACACAACAGGATTGATTTTTTAGATAAAGGAATATATTTTTCAAAGGGATGTGGTGGTTACGGGGGGTATAGCTCTAAAGGGGGGCACACACACTAGAGAAACGGAAGCTGAAGGGGTGCAGGAAAATGATGCTAAGGCTTTGGGTAAAGAAACAGCACGATCAAGGAAAGGGAACGGGGAAAGTGATCTGGGAATCAGGAAGGGTCATCGTGTTTATTAGTTAGCCTTTAGCACATGCCCACTGGGTGCCAGGCACACACGCAGCTTCTCATTCCACCTTCGGAGAAACGAGAGTGGCGATGATGGTCTCAATGACAAGACTGAGGTTTAGAGAGTTGCTGCCTCTTACTGTAAATTATAACATGAATCATAGCCTTTCTAGGATATGATCAAGAGGTGCGAGAAAGATAGAAAATTCAGAGAAGATCCATAAGATAACGAAAGGGTTCAAAGAGACTTCCATCTAGAGCAGTGGTTCTCAACCTTCCTCACGCCACGACCCTTCATACAGTTCCTCATATGGTGGTGACCCCACAACCATAACATTATTTTCATTGCTACTTCATAACTGTCATTTTGCTACTGTTCTGAATCGGGTGACTCCTGTGAAAGGGTCGTTTGACTTCCAAAGGGGTTGCAACCCACAGGTTGAGAACCGCTGGTCTAGAGGTTGGCAGTTGTCCAGCCTGGTGAAACAAGGGCAGAAGTAGGGGTAGAGGACAGGATCGCTTTGTACTGGCATTTATTGCCCCCTTACTTCTTCTGAACAGGTGGCTAATAGAACCCATCCCACCTTTAATGCAAGATGTCCTTTAGCCAATTAACTCAGCATCTCCCACACAGTGATTGGTTCAGGGATAGGCCCAAGACTTAGTCTGAGCCCATGAGCCATGAGGAGTGTTTTCTGGGATCTTCTGGTAAAGAAACAAACATTGTTCCCTTCTATGTAAGCTCCCAGGTAAGACACTCCTCCATTCACTTGAGTCCCTATAAGGGAGCGTGTAGCCCTGAGTGGCAACAACTACCGTTGTCTCCCAGTCCCCTTTCTCCCTTTTTGTTGGGAATAAGAGTGGCTCGGTTTCTCACTGGGAGCACTGGAGTCCAACACGAAATTCCATTTCCAGCCCCTCTGCCTCCCTGACAATGAGTGTGGCCAGGTGACTAATTTTCAGTCAATGTGATGTAAACAGTACAGGTTGTATGGTGCTTCCAGTGAATCTTTTAAAAGATCAAAGGAAGGTCTCCTTCTGCCTAGAGGTGTAACGGTAGAGGTAGAGGACCTTCAGCTGACCATGGGAAAGGAAGGCATGCCCATGGATCTGGACCGTAAGCTAGAAGTCCGGGTCCATGACACGGTGAGACTGCCCACCTCTGGATTCCTTTAGTGTGGGGGACAGAAATAAGAGGGCTTCAAGA
>NW_022103920.1:40007754-40020461 GCF_000313985.2 Echinops telfairi
CATCATGGAGCTTTTCCTAGTGCTTACATCATCATGGAACTTTCCAGTCACATGAGCCAATACTTTATCTTAACATTAATTTGAGTTGTCGGGTTGTTTACTTGTAATTCAAGGCGTTCTAGCTGGTAACACATCGGTGCACAATACTTCATTTCCAAGCAAAGTAGTGCAAACAGATGGGGTTTAAGGTACAGTACGGCACTGAGCATATAAATAAAGGCTTGATGACTTTCAAAAATGTCCTTCCCTTTTATTGAATCCCTACTATGTGTCATTGCTTATCCTTGCAGCAGAACTCCAGGGAAGAGATTATTATTCCAGTTCTATAGATGAAGAAACAAAACCCTGAGGCTTGACTACCTAGCCCAAGGCCACAAAAGGCCCTCAGGTCGGCCTGGAGCCCAGGCTGCAGAGGCCCCCACCTGTAATCTGTCTGTGGAACAGCCTGGCCCCAGCCCCTTCTGGGCCAAATGGCCTGCAGGTCCTGGGTGCTTACCTTGGCCTTCACGCGCCTCCCCTCTCGGCCAACTTTGAAGGAGATCGTTTGTACCCTTCTCACCAAGAAGAGGGACCGCACTTAGGTGAAACCCGAGTGTCCCCTCTGGTTCTTGCTCTCTGCCTTTCTTGGAGACACGGCACCTTGGGGGACCGTGGCTCTTGCTCGCTTGTGGGACACACAGGGTATGCTGAGCACACGTTCTAGGTATTGGGTCTGGCTCGTGGTCCACGGTTAATAACCGAGTACACTGCCTCACTCATGTTTGTTCTGCGAGCACTGGGCTAAATGTTTGCATTTCTTTCACTTCCGGAGCGAGTGGCTCAAGGCACTTGTTGATTACTGGTGACGTAAGGCGTCCAAATGGAGGGCGTCTGACATCCAGCTCCCGTGGGTTGTCCAGCCCTGCTGTCTATGAATAGATGTGCTTCCAGAGTTGCGCTTAACATACACTGACGTCTAAGCACACCATTGTATATCTTATATTTCGGAATAAGCAAATCGTGTAATTATATGAATTATGTAAGCCTCCATGGCATAATTTATGTAATTAAATTATGTGAGGAATGATAAAGTTTATGCAATCTGATTACGTCAAGTATAACAGTATTCTGTAAATCAGATAAGCAAATGCTGACTTCCCATTTGAAGACCTGTGAGCCATCTTATCTGTGCCTCCTTGCTGTTTGGTCAAGATCCCCTTCTCTTAAATGTTTTTAAATATTTCAAAGTACTAAAAAAAATCTGGTCCTTGGCCAAACTGTGAACTCCCATCATATTTGGATAAGTCCCCCTGCCTTACCACCATCCAATGAGGTGAAATCAGTGAGAGTAGCATGTGAAACAATATCTAAATGTCACTCATTCATCTTTCTTAGCCTACTAATGACATTTGTCTCCCGGATAAGCCAGAGTCTCAAGCTTCTCTGTGGATCGGCCACCAGAGGTTGTCATTAACTCTCACTACTTAAAACAAAATCCAAGCAAGGATTCTAAATGTGCCAATTTCAGGAGGGTGGGGCTTACCACTCCCCCACCCAAGTAAGAACTTTGCTACCACAGTGCCTGACTCAGAGCGACCCGGTGTGTGTCGAGCAAACTCGGCTCCAGGCGGTTTTTAATGGCTGGGATCTGGGAAATAGGTCACCAAGTCTTTCTTCCTCGGGGCCTATGGCTGGACTTGAACCCCACACTGGTCAGCAGCATAGTGTTTCACCACTTCAGTCACCCCCAAAGCCCAGGAACTCACTGCCGTCAGGCTTGGGTGCCCTCGAGTTCATTTCCAACTCGCAGCGCGTGGCTCCCTGAGATGGAGCAGAACAGCCCCCCCACCCCCACCCGCACCCCCACCCCACCCCCAGGTTCTCTTGGCTGTGATTTTTTTGGCCAAGCCTTTCTCCCGGGGACCTGCCCAGTGGGTACAAACTGCCAGCCTTTCTGTTGACGGTGAAGCACTTCACACACACCGGTGAAGTGTGCCACCAAGGATGAGGCCTTTGCTGCGGCCAACACACAAAGCAGGTGGAGGTATTTCTGCGTTCAGGAAACAGAGTTCCCAACAAGAACACAAGCAACTTCTGTGAGACATTCCGTCTGGTAAAACAGTATATATTCAAGCAGCTAGATTGAATTAACGTAATTTAATTGCCTACGTAACTAATTGTATATGAAACGATAAATTAAGCGCTAGGTATGGCAACCCTTAAACTCTACCCATTTATTTAAAGCAGTCATTTTTCAAAGACTTTAAAAATTACCAAACGCACTCAGCTCTCATATTCTGCCCATGAACAAATGCCAGGGTCTGTTTCTACCCTGACGTTAAAGTAATCAACCTTGAACGAATCGCAGGGCTCAGGAAAACCAGCTCTGATGAGCAGGTCCACTTTACACCTGCATTTTCTTGGCGGGTGGTCGGCAGGGGCATGGCATCACCAGGCTTAGCTCAGGCCGTCCAGTCGTTAGCTCACGATGCCACTCTGGCCTCCTGCTGGACACGGGTGCGTCCAGAAACCTCAGGCATGTTTCGGTGGATTTTCATCGTATAACAGTGTGTGAGCAATAGAGTTGTAAGTGGTCTAAGTGTAATATTTCTTAGATTAGTATTATGAATACTAACAACCAAATTATTTTTGTAAAGCCTTTCTCCTTCAAATTACATTATTAGTTACATTATTAGTTACATTATTAGTTACATTATTAGTAACTGAGCAGAAGCCTTTAAAATTTTTCTCCTGCCTTTTCTTTAATTACTATTCCATTCTCAAAAAAAAAAAAGCTATTGATAAAGGCTCACAAATCCTAATTACCACAATATTGTAGCTAAAACACGAGAAAACTTGACAGAATCAGTGGCTGCGAGAAACGAGAAACGGGGCGCAAGGGAAAGAGCCGCAAGTGTTGGCAGTGCGGGAGGCGCCCCGTGGTTGGGACAGGCCGGGCTGGAGCACATCGGGAGGGTCTGAACCGAAATCCGCATTGGGTTTTGCCCTCGGCTTCGAAACGTCCACTGAATAATGCAAGGAACTTTCATGACCTTCCTAACGCCCCCTAGCATTGATACACGGAAGGAAACCGTTTCTGTGGTTAAAACTAGAGACCGAGATCTTTCCATTAAAAATAAATTGCTAAATTGATGCTGACAGCTGCACCCACAAAAATTATAGACAGTCATTATGGTGTCAACCCGCCCTCTGACTGTCACCTCCGTGCATCTGCAACCCCTCTCCCCGCAAGTGACGCCAGGGAGGAGTGTGTTTCCCCGGGGCGCAGCTGGGGGGGAAAGGGGCCCCCCCGCAGAAGTTTCCGTAACCTTGGAAACCAAGCCAGTCCTATCATTTCAGTCTAAAGGGCAGATTCTGAACAGCCCAAACGCCATGAAACACCATCGTCAATGCCGCACGCGTCTGCTTCACACCTCGTTCACCATTTGTGGGAGGCGTGGCTTGGAGAGTCCACGGGAAAAGATCAGCCTCTGGTCTGAAATTAAAAGGAAACGTGGGAGAAGGCCTAATGGGAATCGCTGTGCACCTGAAGCTTAGCAAGGTGGTCCTTGCTGATCATCAAGGCGCTATGCAACTTAGGTGGGCCCTGAACAGACTACAAGCATACCGCCGCCCACCCCAGGGGAGAGGCGCTTACTGTGCCTCTGCTCTCCGAGCTCGCCGCCAAAGGTGTCCAGGAGTAGGTATTGAAGTTGGGAGGTCTGTGTTTAGAGAAAAAATAAGCACGCAAGAAAGCCCCTGTCTGAGCTCCACTAAGACCCAAACTTACAATTCGGGCTTCTTGGGAACAGGTCTCGAATGGCATTTAGCCCCACCTGTCACTCAAAGCCAGAATCTCCCCATTGTCCCTCTATTAAATAGCTAAGTCATCTCCTTAGAGAATTTGCTGATTTTCCAGACTCCTCATCCAATCTTGGACGGATCTGCTTGTTAGGATTTTTTGCTTATCACGGGCAGAATCTGTCTCAAACTAATTCCCCAATACTGGGCCGTGCCCTCCCTTTCAGAGCCAGGGGATAAAAACCTATGCTGCGAGGTGTCGCAGAAGTCACAGACAATATTCATGATTACGGAGGTCAATTAGGGAAGTTGACAGGGTGCCACCAGTCTAGGATCAGAAAGCACGAAGGTTGAAAATGCTCTGTGGACAGCAGCACCTCTCCCCAGCCTACAGCCGTGTCTCCCTCAGGTCCTCAGCTCTCAGGCAGCGTCCTTGGCCTTGTTCCATGCCCAGCCAGACTGCCGCTCTCCTCCTGGCCTTGGTGTGGCACTGCCTTTGGTGCCTCAACTGTCTCTGCTACTTCGGGCAAGGATCCCACTCGTGTGCGCCACTGGTGTCTCTTCCTTTGCGATCATCGTGGGATTCCTCTCCCTGCGAAGAAGATGGCAAAACCAACCATTCCCCATTATTCGTGCTTCAAAGACCCCATTTGTGTGGCCCCACCCTATCGTTCAGTGGGGTTTACGGAGGCAGACAGAGAAGAGCCATTAGAAAGTTCACATCCCCGCAGTTGCTATGAGTCAGGACTGACTCCGTGACAGTGCGTTTGTTGTCTTTTTCATCTCCTAGGGTGGAGGCAAGGATACAATATTAGCACAGTGCCTGCTCATTATAAGCACCTGATAATTATTTGCTATTATTATAATTAGCTATTTGTCTTAGTCACCTAATGCTGTCATAACAAAAAATACCCCAAGTGATGGCTTTGAAGAACAGAAGTTTATTATCTCACAGTTCCAGAGGCTAAAATTTCCAAACCCAGGTCTCGGCCACACGGATCTATCCCGTGGGTCACTGCACATCACGTCTGATATCTCCCTGAAATCTTTGGCTTGCATGTGAGTCCTCACGTGGCCTATGTCTCCCTTCTCTGTGTGTCTGGGTCTAGCCTGTACCTTTTGTAAGACACCATTTAAGGAGTAATTGGACCTCTAATGGTCTCTAATGGTGCTGTGAGTTAGGCATTGGGCTATGAATCAAAAGGCTGTCAGTTCAAATCCCTTATCCAGTCCATGGGAGAACTATGAGGCTGTCTGTTCCAAGCTTTAGTCTTGGAGACCCCATATTGGGTCAGGATGAGTCAGAGTCGACTTGATGGTAGTGGGTTTGGGGAGCGGTAATTAGGTTTAGGACCCAGTGGACTCTGGCATGGTCTCCTTACCATAACAAAATAAAGCTCCTATTTCCAAACAAGGACCCAGGTGTTGGAGCTTACACATTTCTTTTGGGGAGACGCCATTCAATCCATAGCACTCTTGTACCCATTTTCTGTAACTAGACAATGGTCATTCCTTGATTAGGCTTGTAGAAACAGGGACATTCTCAGGTTACCTGAAGTCTGTGATGGTCAACCTTTCTGCAGAGTTCCAGGATCTGGGCCACACACTTGGAGGGTTTAAATAGTACCCACAGTTAAGCTGAGATTCACCTGTCCCTCTCTGTGCCACCACTGTCTGTCTGGGTGGGACTTTCCTTCCTCAGAAAACACTCTCGTTCAAACTCAGAAAGCCAAGTTCTCACATGTTCCTATTTTAGGGGCACCAGTTTGTCATCAGATCTGACCTCTGACCTGCAGCTGGCTGGCCTCTGGTTCTGTGCCATGTTGTGTGGTGCTGAGTTTATTGCAACCATCTAGCTTCCCAGAATCGCACGAATGCAGAAATGTTCAGCAGGAGGGATCAAAGTTACACGCTTTTTGACCAACATCAGGCAGCGCCTGTAGGATGAATCTGAGGGCGTCCGAGTGAACCACGATACACCAGTTGAAGGGCACCGTGTGGACTCATGGGGCTTGAGGACCGTGGGTAAAGCAAACGGCTACGAACCTAAAGGTAGGCCGTTTGAACCCACTCAGTGATCTGTGTCTGTGAAGGTCACAGCCAAGCCTGTGGGGCAGCTCTACTCGAACACAGGGGTTGGCGGAAGTTGGGATCACTAAAGGACAGTGGATTTGGTTGGTCTGGGTTTTCCCAAGGAAAGTGGCCTCAGAAACATCCATCCCAAAGCCAGGCCCCGTGGAGAGAGAGCTCTGATCAAGAGCCGGAAGGTTGCTTAGGAGACAGCGTGGCTCTAACAACGGGGTTATAACAGTAAGGAAAATTGCCATCTGCTGAGCTCTTAATATGGGCCAGGCACGATGCCAAGCATTTTACAAGTGTTATCTATCTTTTTCTAAAAAAAATATGTAAAAAATTAAAAAAAAAAACCTGTTTAAATTGTGGAATATAATACTCTTAGATTAAAGTATTCAAAACAAACGTGAAGTGTAATGAACAATCACAAAGCAAACACTTGTGAGCCACCTTCTCGGTCAAGAAATACCAAATCTCAAGTAGCACAGCTGTCCTCCTCGTCCCCACAAGCTCTGGGCCCCCTCCCCACAAGCAACCCCCTCTCCTCACATTCATGACAGTCATGTCCTTACTTCTCTCAAGCACCTCATCTTGATATGCGATACAGTATAACCTGTATCCTGAAGTGTTGCTCTATCTGCATTTCACAGTAGAAGCACACGCTGTATGTTGCTTCTTTGTGTCCACCTTGTGTGTAGCATGCACGTTCACTGGTCCTGATAGCAGGAGTCAAGCACAAATAGCGAGTAGGGTCCTGCACAGTGATACATCTCAAAACCCTACTTTCATCCCACCGGCAAAGACTTTGCCATCCTAAGGTCGGTCACCTATTCACCGTCTCCAGGGACCAGAACCTAATATACTTGGGGCAAGACTGCGTCTTACGTGCTTTGGACATGTTGTCAGGAGAGACCAGTCCCTGGAGAAGGACATCGTGCTTGGTGGGTTGACACGGTGGCTGCAACAACAGGCTCAAGCATCGGAAGTTGGGAGGGTGGCACAGGGCTGGGCAGGGTTTCGTTCTGTTGTGCGAACGATCGCTATGGATCAGAACTGAGTCCGTGGCCCCGAACACATCCCCTTTGGTGACTACCGTTCAGTCCATTCCAGATGTTGTCAGTGACTTTGCGGAATCCAAACAGATCATGTGTCTGGGATTTCCCATTCCCACCGCTCTAGCAGCATCTGCCATGGAGGAGAGCTCGGTACATGGTTCTGGAATTAATGAATAGGCCGATGCGGTTGTTGTATTCTAGCGCTCCCCTCCCCAGCCTTCAAGTAGAGAAATGATTACTTTAGGTCTTGCCATGTGCCTGCAGTTCCTTTACTGTGACTGGCTTCTCCACCTCACAGGTGCTTGAGAAATCAGAAGGGTGTGGACTCTTCTAGGTGGGCACCATCTACCTGCTGCGAGCACCCACTGGGAAGGAAGTATGAGTCCAATGAGTCCAATGAGTCACAAGACTGAAGTCCTTGCAAATGAGCCTTGCCCATTAAAGAGGGTTTGGGCTTTGCTCCTCCCCCTCCTTAGCACTCCCAGGAGTGTTTCTCTGGCTTTTGTGACACTGAATAAGAATGGGGAGAGGGAGAACGAATGGAACTGAATGGCCCAGAAGAAAAATGATCACATCTTTCCCAATTGTAGGCGTCCCTGATCTATTACACAAAGGAAGTCCGCCCCCTAAGGAGTGGACCACCAAACCCACAATGGAAAGGCTCCATAGCAAAGACTATTTCCAAACCCTGCTCTGATCTCACAGTTACACTATTAACCTGGTTTCCTACCAACATAAGTAGGTGATACCAGTTACCATATTTATTCATTGCTGGTGAAATCATTTATCAAAACCAAAAGAGTAAAAGCCAATTGATCTAGGACCTTGGTTCCCATCCATGATGGGGCTCCCCAGGGACACCGTCGACTAGGAGGGACTCAGATGGAAGTGATAGGTGTGTTGGGACAACCAAGTGGGCAACTATTAGTTACATGAACATGGCAAGAGTCTCTCCTCTCCCCACCTCTTAGGATAAACATTGGGATGGCCAAGCAGATGCAGGGGAGGGCCAAGGAGACAGAAGGATTCTTAGGTTGAACTCTAAAGAAAAGAAGAGGTTTTGAACTCACATGTGGTTCAACCTCACACATCAGCTTGGAAGCCCAAACAGAGCTTTCACCCGAACGTCCTAGGTAGAACCAGACTATGTATTTGCCTGGAGTGCCCTCCTTACAATATAGTAACTCTGCCCTGACACCCAGGACACCATTCCGTGGGAAACTGCCTGCTTTGGGGGAGGATGATTGGCTGTGGCATTTCTATTACCATATATTAGAACCTTGGGTGAGTGCCACAGCTTTCCTGAAAATTTATCACTGCAATTATAAAGTACATCAACAGGACCATAGGATTCACTCTTCAAAAAAAAATTAAACTCATTTGTTCCAACTTCCATTACATACAGCTTTTCATGAAGGGAGTTGTCAATGCTTTGTGGTTGAAGAAAACAATGTGCATCCCCAGTTCTGGCCTGCGATGATGTCCCTGTGCATTTTAAAGTGGCTAAGCCCCTTCAGAGATACACGGAAGCACACACATGGAAATCAAAGTATGCCTCATCAATCTACAACAGCCACGCCATAAAGTTCACAACAATGCGCTGACGGTCTTTGACAGTGCCCGGTAAAATTCCACCAGTTTATTTTGACATTTCTTAGTTTGTTTTTATTTTGACATGTATTTAACTCCATAAAAGAAAGGACTAATCCAAATGTAGCTGGGGCTGCTACGTGCTCCTAAATCAGCTCCATCTCAGGGTGACCTTACCTACCTCAGGCCTGCTGTGTCCTGCGCCATCCCCACAATGGTACTTATGCCGGAGCCCATTTTTGCAGCCGCTGTGTCAATCCCTCCCAGCCAGGGTCTTACTCTTGTCGCTGCCCTTTTACTTTAACAAACACGGCCCTTCTCTAGGGACTGGTTTCCCCTGATACCAAGTTCATAGCACACGAGATGAAGTCTCGCCGGCCTCACTGGCAGGGGCATTCTGGCTGTACTTCTCGCAAGACACGTTTGCTTGCTGCCCGCAGTCCATGGTCCTGTCAGCGTTCTTCACCAGCTTCCTCACCGAGAGGCATCAATTCTGCTCCAGTCTCCCAACGCCTCCCATGCATATGAGGCGGTTAAGAACACGATACCCTGGTGTGGGTCAGATGCACCATGGTCCTCAACGTGACGTCCTTGCTCTGCACCGCTGTAAAACGGCCTCGTGCAGCAGTTGATGGCTTGACTGCGGCTTCCATGAGCGCTGTTTGTGGACCCAAGCAAGATGAAGTCCTTGACAACCTCAATCTACTCTCGGTTTATCGTGAGGTTACCTACAGGTGCAGCTGTGAGGATCCTAGTGGCCTTTACATTGAGTTGTCATCCAACTGAAGGCTGAAGGCTTCGATCTTCATCAGCAAGTGCCTCAAGTCCTCCTCACGGGCAAGCATCACGGGTGTTAACGAGCCTTCCTCCAACCCTGATGCCATGTTCTCCTGCAGATAGTCCAGCTTCCCAGACGGTGCGCCAGCACACAGAATGCTCTGAGGGTGGCCGACGGCTGCAACCCTGACACACACCTCTCCTGATCTTAAACCATGCAGGGTCCCTTGTTCTGTCTGAATGACGGCCTCTTGGTCCTCGTACAGGTTCCACACGAGCACAATCGCGTGGTCTGGAATTCCCATCCCTCTCAATGTGACCCACAGTTTGTTCTGATCCGTGCATGGTCAATAGAGAAGTAAACATCTTTCCGCTGTTCTCTGCTTTCAGTCAACATCCATCTGATGTCTGCTGTGACATTGCTCATCCCCTTCCTCTGGGTCTGACTTGAATTTCTGGCAGCCTCCTGCTGATGCAACCACGATCGGTATGGTTGCATGAACCAGACAGACTTCTGAAGTCACACACACACACAGAAACCCACAATAAGTTAAGTTAAAATACAAATAATAAATTTGGAAAGAGATCTTGCAACTCACAACACAAAGAATTACATTACTTAAATACAAAAGGCTTTAACAATTCAATAAGAAAATGATGAACACCTTAATAGAAAAATTAGCAATTTACAAAAGAAAATACAAGTCATCAATAATCAGAAACACAACTAAAATAATCAGGAGATTAATTGTTTTCCTATCAGAATGGAAAAATAAAAAATAAAAAATACAGATGAGGCTGTGGAGAAATGGTAATTCTCATACTCTGCTGGCAAGTTGTGGTAATTAAAATTTCTTTAAATGTATATTCCCTTTGACAGCAATTTCATCTACAGAAAAGTACATAAATCATTTCTTTTAGAGGACTTAGCTCAAGACTGGTCCATCTGAAGTGGAGGTTAAAGATGTACCAAATGTTTAACGTTTCCAAATTACTCTATCACTCCATCCTCTCTGACATCAGCTATTCTTTCCCTCATCTATACTCTCCTTCCTGCTTGAGGGTTCTGTAATTGGCCATAATGTCTGACAGAACACACAAACTGCCAAGAAAATGGCTAGTGCAGCTGTGGAGCCTGGCAAGTCTCAAACCCATGGGTCAGGTATGAGTTGAGAAGATTTTCTTCAATCATACGAGCAGGGACAAATGAGCCCAAATCAGCAGGTCAGATGACAAGCTGCTGGTTCACAAGGCTCATGGAAACCATAGCACCAGGTCAGAAGAGAGGCCTCTGGCTCAAATCTTCAAGAGCTAAAGGTTAGACAAAGATGACCCTGACGCAGGATCCGAAGCAAGAGATGGAGCTATGGTGCATGCATACCACACCCCCCAGGAAACAGGCAGAGAGGACTTGCGTCATGCCTTCGAAAAAGGTGGTACTTACTTACAAGGTGGTTCAAAAACTATGTGGGGGAAATACAATGAAAGGATAATGGAATTTGTCCATAAACTTTGTGAAGCCCCCTCGTACATCCCAGCCTAATCTTGCCTCATTAACTTAAAAGAAAATTCACACCCAAATGGGACCCTAGCCCCAGGCATCCAGGCGAGGATTTATAATCCATCACAAAGTGGAAGACTGTTGCTACAAGGGTCAAATAGAGGAATTCCCTTGCTCCGAGTCTCTCTTTAGACATCATCATCATATGGGGTTTTCCCCACTGCAGAATCCATTTACTCAGTCCTTTACCTGAACCTATTCTTTCTCCTGTAGCCCATTTTTCATTTATTTATTTATTTTCCAGAATTTTACGACTTTATTCTCCCTTTCCAACATAAGGTTACTCATTCAGTGACATCGAGTTGATGCTAACAGAACTATGATAGTCTAGATCAATTTCCTTTGTAGGATTAACAATCTCAATAATCTTCCACTCTACTTCTTTAGACTTCTCTAGATTTTTTTTTTTGTTTTAAAAAATGCATAATGTATCAATTAGGAGTCCGTCTGGCTATGCCAGACTGACAACCACGAGAGAAGTTTCCTTCGGTCCCACACAAAAGAAGGTGCGGTCGGCAGTGGCAATGCCCTCTCTGCCTGGGCAGCCGCAGCAGCAATCAGAGGGTCGGAAAGACATCCACACTCACAGGACCCAGTAAGCTTTGTCAGATCTAATCTGGCACCAGGCTCACTTAACTGTGTGGTTTACAGAGCAAAAGATGCAGTCGGATGCACAATAGCATCAAGCTTTTCCGCTGGAAGAATCTTCACTCTGTCCTCCAAGTCCCATTACTCCTGGGGTCACCCACCATTAGCTGTGACTCCGTGGTGGCCAACATACAAGTTTATGGTCATTTATGGTGCTTGTAATTGAAAACTAATATACTTACCTTAGTCAAACAACCAAATTTAAAGGATTCATTAGAGATGAGTCTAGGATTAATTTAGCCAGTTTGGGGTTTAGGTTTTAATTCATGCTTGGTCTTGGAATAACTGCAATATCAGGTTTTGCTATAATAAGAAAGCCAACAAAAAGAATAAAATAGATGAATAAATGGAACTGGCAGTTGCAAAAACTACCAAGTTCATGATATGCAGTATTAGGAGGAACATTTCATCGAGGTGCGGCTTCCAACATACCATCTTGAGAATCCATAAAAACAAAACCTTCTGTATCAAAAGGGATCTCGATAAGAGGACTCGAACCCTCTATGTCCAAGTGCAGTGGTTTCTCTTGTTCATAACTCAGGCCTGAATTGTCTTTCATTTGAGTATCTTGCTCCTTCAACTCTAAAGATTTGTGTGGGGCTGAAGCTACCATGTCTTCGTCTTCCTGTAGAAAGCTACAAATCATGCTGGGTCTATTGCAGGAATTACTGTCACTGATTCACAGCCATTCCACACCACCGATGTTCTCTTCGCCTGCCTTTTTTACTGTCAGAAGAGTTCTTGTCATGTTGAGCTTCTTCATTGTATGGCATTTGTATTTTAACGTTGTTTTATTATTGCCTTCAGCACCCACATGTTCCTCCCCATCTTCTTCAAATATAACACAGGTCCCAAGAGCGTCGTCATGCTCCCCAGCAAAGAAGCACCTGCATGGTAGGCTTCTCAGTGTCGATCCCCAAATCTTGCATTTATTTTCACATTTTGAGAGAAAGTCTGAATCAATAATTCCTGACAATTCCACCAAAACCAACTGTTCTTCCTCCTCTTCCCACTCCTCGCAGCCCCAACTCTCAGCAGCCGCCATGATCCCGCCCATTTTCCATTTATTTTGACCCAACCTTTTCCAACTTGAGAAGGGGCATCAGGGTCAGCTGCTGGGTGAGTCCAAATTACTAGTAACAAAAACAGTCTCATCTCTGATAGCACCAACATTCCCACACTACCCTCCCACCCCATCATCTCTGAGAGCACCAACGCTCCTA
>NW_022103920.1:40021367-40036850 GCF_000313985.2 Echinops telfairi
CCTGGCTTCGGGTTCCATAACTCACTGCTCCACAAAGTATATTTTAAACATGTGATTATACACAAAGATTTAGCAACCCAAAGTACTCGTTACACCATGGTTTATATGTATACATATGCATTTTTAATTTGAAACAACCCAAATGATGATAAACTCCAAATATGGGATTAGTTAAATACATTTTAGTTTAAGAACAACCATTCATTAGTGTAACAGGAGCCCTAGTAGCAGAGTGGATTACACCTGGGGCTGCTAACCACAAGGTCAGCAGTTTGAAACCACCAGCCACTCTGTGGGAGAAAGCTGAGGCTTTCTACTCCCATAAGAAGTTACTGTCTCGAAACCCCGCAGCATCAGTTCTAGCCTGTCTTATGGAGTCAATCTGAGCCAAGCTCAATCAAGGGCAGCGGGTGCATTTTTCTTCATTAGAGTGCTCTGTAATCCTTAAAACTAATTTGACAAGTGATCGTATCGACATATATGTGTGGACTCTATTATTGTGCATTTCTAAATATGTAATATTGTGTGGTATGTTTACATCCATAACTAGGTAGGTATATGAGGGGCGACATTCCCAGTAAAGTTGCTTGGTTTGAAGATTAAGTATAAGTGTAGTAATGTAATGCAGTATAATACAACACTGTATTATATTATATTATTATAACTATACCCTAACATATACACTTATTTCTGGATTTATGGTAGCCTCTTTTATCTTATTTATGCTGTTTGCATGCCTTCTGACATTTCTGCAGTGATTGTCTTATAAATGTGGAAGAAAAATACCACCATTTTTAAAACCCAGAATATGCATGTGAGTAAATGCTCCGAGCATCCCTGCTGGCCACAAACGATTCCTAGGATACGCAAAAGAGCCCAAAGTGGATCGTTTAGCATTAGGGCAGTCATATAATTTATCATCCAAACCAGGGCAATTTTGAGACTGAGTGGGAAGCTATTAATATCCGTGCAGGGACAACCAGCATAAAGTGGGACTCCCTAGGCAAACACAGATGTGCCGTCAGCCTACTCAGAATGAAAGGTTTGTTTCATCATCTCAGAGAACCCAGTGTTAAAAGGGTTAGAGCAGTGGTTCTCAACCTGTGGATCGCGACCCCTTTGGGGGTCAAATGACCCTTTCACAGGGGTCGCCCGATTCATAACAGTAGCAAAATTACTATTATGAAGTAGCAACGAAAACGATTTCATGGTTTGGGGGTCACCGCAACATGAGGAACTGTACGAAAGGGTCAGGGCATGAGGAAGGTTGAGAACCACTGTGTTAGAGGGCAAACCACACACGTAGAAACCGCCCTTTCAGCAGTCGGCTCGGTGTAATTTCTAAATATGTCAGCCAGATGGTTAAGGAATCTTGAACCGTTCATCTTTGCCACCTAACTAGATCATTTGGATCAACAGAACCCTAAATTTAGAGATTTGTTCTTAATAAAATGTATTTCTCAAAGAAATGTGCCACTTGGCTCGGAACACAGTAATACTACCAGCCTATCTCTCACGTACAGTCGAGTTTAGTCTTGGAAACACTGTGTGACTCTTTCATCAAACTCTTGATGTCAAGCCCCCTCACGACTTCACCTGTTTCCACTAAGGACTTTGTTTGGAGAAACAGGCTCTTACTTCTGATGGCCACTGCTCCCAGGTGCCACTGCTGGGTCACTCTGGCCACCAGCTATTTATAGGCACCCAGCCTTGCCAGGACCAGCTCAGGTTTCTCCTCTCTCCCACGCTGCGGCTGCCCACCACAGCACTGTCTGCACGTCAGGGCAGCAGAGCTGGTCCTCTAAGTATCCATTGATGGGCATCTGTCTCCAGCCGAGCTCCTCCCGAGAAGCCATGCTCAGTCTCTGTACCGCACGGCACCTGGCACAGGGCCAGGCAAGGGGCGCCCATCAACATCTCTTATTCTGATCATCAAAGAAAAAAAATTGCATCAAAGCAACTCAGACTCATGAGCACACCATGTGTCTGAACAGAACGATGTTCCACGGGGGTTTCGATGGCTGATTGTTGGGGATGCATGCAGAGGCTTTAAAAAGCCCATAGAAAAATGGATTAAAGGATCGTAGTACTTTCCCCTGAACTTTTTAAAGCCCCCTCACGGATCTCCAGCCACCCACCACCCTTTTTTGGAAGCACCTTGGTATAAATTTGAACTTTCCACCTTTCATTTAGCAGCTGAGAACATCAGCCATGAGCAAAACCCGGAGGGGGCGATTCTGATCATAAAATGAGAATTGTAATGCCTTTATCTATTCCACCACACCCCAACCCAAACAGAGGGAGTTACTAGGCACCGTGAGAAGTACTGTTTTCATTATCCAAATTCCCTGAGTGCCCGGGGATTTGCAGAGAAAGAGAAGAGGCAATCAAGGAGACCTTTCTCTTTTCAAAAGCTCCAGTAAAGATGCTCTGCTGCGCATGGTAGACCCAGAACGCAGCTCGAACAGATGAGTGCTGGGAGAGAGAGAGAGGGCAGAGGGTGGTGCACAGGTACAGAAGAGAAGACTAGGGCAGGCTCTGTGGACACGCAAGCTGCCGTCACTCCCATCTCACAGTATTTGACTTGGGTTTGGATTCTCCGGTGCAGGGCCAACATGGCGTGTCTCAGTCGATCAATTCTCCAACAACTGCTTTACTCTCCTGAGAGTCCAGCGCCTGTCGTTACTTGGCATTGATTACAACCTAAGCAACACACTTGCTAAATCAACTGGGGGGTCAATCTATAACTGGAACGGTCCGCTTTGCACCTCCCTGCTGCCAAGTTTATGAAGCTATATTCATGCCGATGTGTTTTCCTCTAAGCCAAGCTTAAGGTGACTGCAGCTTTAACAGAAGTGTGAACAACTAAGATTAGAGCCCAAGGCCCCCTTCTTGGTTGCAGGACCCAAGGCACGGTCTTCTCACACAGGAGCATCTCCTTGGAAGTCTGCCAACTCTGGCGCATTACCTGTAACCTGCAGCACGCTGCAGTGCTGATTTCCAGTCACACACATAGCTGGCCAGGGAGAGCAGGCCCTGGTCAAGCCAACGTCCACTTCCGGTTGGACTGCTGGCGCTTACAGGCAACGACGCATCTTGACACCGTCCCTTTTGAGAATTGTAATGCCTTTATCTATTCTACCACACCCCAACCCAAACAGAGGGAGCTACTAGGCAACGTGGTGCTTTTGGGAGCTCTAGAAACAGGCCCCCTTGCTTCCATCTGACTGCAGACTCCTGATTTTGCTAGAACTAGCCACTTGACTGCCATCTGTCGGGAAAAACTGTCAGAATCCATCCACGAAGCCTGTGATGTGAAGGATCCCTTGGAAGGGACACAGTTGTGCCGTGCACAGCTTACTCAGCGGCCCCTGGCCATGGGTTTGAAAACTTTGGGAGGAGAGACACCAGTGAGGCCTCTCTAGAGCAAAGGGAATTCGTGGCAATAAGGGTGAGCACACCAATCTGCAAAGTTGGACTGGCTGGTGAGACCAGGAGCCGTGGCGGTGTCTCCCTCAGGAAAATGGTGAAGACAATGGAAATCTTCCAGCCTGGGCACATACTCCTTCCGTGGCAACATGAACACGCAGATCAAGCCATGGGCCCTGGCCCACAGCACCCCCTCTGCAGTCCCGGTGAATCCAGGAGACAGAAGAGCCTGAAGGCCAGTAGAGGGTGCGCTACTTAAAATGCGCTGGCCTATAATAAAAGAATCAATCGATGCACGTGACCAAAAGGCAAACCAACACTGGGAAGGAAGGAGCCATGACTTATTTTTGCCTCACGTCTGAGCCTCGGTTTCCTTACCTATAAGTTGGGACTGATGAGGACCACGGAGGAGAAGGGTCTTCAAGTGGAGTTGGTAAGCTCCCTCACAGCCACTGAGGCCACTCTCACTCAAAGCAACCCTACAGCAGAGAAGAGAACTCCTGAAGCTGGGACTTTCACGGGCGCAGAAAGCCTCATCTCTCTCCCACGGAGAAGCACGTGGGTTCCAACCGCTGCCCTTGTGCCCTGACATATAACCCACTGCACCTGAGGGTAGGAAAGCTGTGAATTATGCAGAGAATAAAAAAACCACATTACTTGACATGACGGCCACATACTAATTGCATCTACGAGATCGAGATCTTATTATTACTTTTTCTTTAGCTCAACAAATAGTAATCACCCAAGAATGAAATATAGGTCTGAACATGAACCAATGAAAGAGACTTTGGGCTTTTGGAGCAGCGATGATGAATCTCACAGCCCCTACCCCATTGATGAATCTCACAGCCCCTACCCCATTCTTCCTCGCTAGATCTCTGCAAGGTCACAGAAGCCTACCGTGGCAAGAGTTGACTCAGTTAGGGGAGCATTCTCTGAAATGAAAACGGAACCTGAGGTTACTGGTCTCTATCAGGGTTTCTCCATGTGAGCACGGCCATTTGGGGTCAGATAGTTCTTTTTTTTCTAGGGCAGGGGATGGCAAACTTTTTGGATGGAAGAGGCAAACCTGTCCATCACAACAATTTTTTAGAAAATGATTCAAAAGCTAGAAATACAATTTTACAAACAAATGAAATTCATGGAAAAATAGCTCCAGTTTAGCAACACTGGCCTACATGGACATTGAGATTTATAGCCTTAGCATCGTTCATGAGAAGTGGTCATCTATAAGCAAGTTCACCTCTAACCCGTGAAGGCCTGGAAAGTTCTGCCACGATTGTGGGTGAGCTTAAAGGCACTGCGTTTCTATTTCCCGTCACAGAGATAAAATTCAAACGCTGACCTTGACTTCAGAATTCCTCCCTTAGGAGGGTATTTGGAGATGAGCTGAAAGAAGGCATTAGATTGAGGTTAACCTGAGGCATCAGGGCCTAGGAACCCTCCTCTTCCCTGGGTGTCTGGAGCCTCCCAGGGTCCCGGATGGCCACTCTCTCGTGCGTAATGTGCAGTTACCACACAGCTCTGGCACAGAATTAGCTACTTGCAGCCTGACAACTGGGGCTCTGCATGGGCACATCCAGCTCATCACTTGGTTTCCCACAGCACAACTAACAACGCCCAAGCCGTTTGATAAAATAGCTCAGGGAAAACAAAGAAATGACAACAAGAAAGCCTTCCGACAGTACACTCGGGTCAAAGGGTTCCCTGGTAAGCTCATTTACCTGACGGAAATAAGTAAGCAGATTTACATACTGTAATACTTCTTTGGATCTCTTGACTACTGCTTCCATGAGCACTGAGCATGGACCCAAGCAAAATCAAATCCTTGGCAACTTCAACCTTTTCTCCATTTATCACAATGCTGCCTATTGGTCCACTTGTGAGGATTCTGGTCTTCCTTACATCGAGTTGTCATCCATCCGGAAGGCTGTGATCCTAGATCTTCATCAGCAAGTGCTTCAATTCCTGCTCACCTTCAGCAAGCAAGGTTGTGTCACCTGCATACTGCAGGTGTTAGCACACCTCCCTCCAACCCTGATGCCCCACTCTTCTTCACATAATGCAGCTTCTCTGACTACCGCCTGTCTTGTCAGTTTGTCGTTGTGTGTGGCTGTGATGCTGGCAGCCATGTCACTGGTATTTCAAATGCCAGCAGGGTCATCCAAAATGACCAGGTTTCAGCGGAGCTTCCTGACTAAGAACAGACAAGGAAGAAGGAAGAAATCTCTAAGAACCTTATGAGATGCTACCTGAGGTCTACATGGACGTGCTGGCAGTGGGCTTGGGTTTGCTGCTGGCTACCACCCATGAGGTGTACTGGCCCCACATCACACCGGCCAGGGTCTCCTCTGTGGACGGGGAGCATTCACTGGAACACCACTGGGCACGTTACAGATATTGCTGGCAGGCACCACCCAGTTCACTTCGACTCAGCGACCCCGAGTGGCAGGTTTCCACGCTGCCACCTTTACAGGGGATCGCCAGGCCTTTCTTTCTCAGAGCTGCCAACTGTTCAGTTAGCCGGGTTTGAAGGGCCAACCGTTCAGTTAGCGGCTGGTGGCTCGCTTAGCCCTTATGCCGCCAGGACTAAATCCAGAATGGATTTCCCCCCCTCCAACAAGATAACATAATAAAACAAGAGTCACGAAAGCCGTAGGGAATTGGTACGGGAAAGGGCAATTGGTATGACAGAACAGAAAAGAGAGCCCAGAAGCAGACCCACATATGTGAGAACTGAATTCTATGACAGATCCGTCGAGGCAAATTCATCAAGATGCAATGCTGAGGCAAATGGCTGTTTGGGGAAAGATCAAAAATTAATATTTTATCCCATATCATTAACTATAAAATGTCACAGATGAGAGATCCAAATATAAAAATAAAAACCTGCACAAGAAAAGGTGACGTGATTTTATGCCCCAGGGAAGAGAAGGTCCCCTTCAGTAAGACAAGAAAGCACAAGACCTCCAAGAAGCCCCCATCGAACTGGTAAAAAATCTCCTAGCCCAAAGTAAAAAAAAGCACAGAAAAGACACCGTCAACAATGCCAGAAGTGCACCAAGCTCCGAAAAGCCAGCGTTTTAAACAGATCAAGCCTCCACACCTCACGTCTACAGAGAATCCCTGCAAATCAATAAAGATATTTAAAAATATCAATGACAAATAGCAAAAGGCACGGACGCAAAACAAGAACACAAGAAAAACTGCTCCAAAATACACTAGAAGTGAGAGAGGTGCCCATTAAACAGGATTTTCTTTTCCTTCACTCAAAATATAGGCAACAATGGAAACCTCTGCAAAAGCGCAGCGTTAATGTGGCTGTGAGGAAACAGGCGCACTCCTCAACTACCAGGAGGACTGCCAGTTAGTCTGCATTTCAGGAGACCAGCGGGCAGGAGCCAGTCAGATGACCTTAAACTTGGCCGGCAACTCTGCTGAGTGAGCACAGAGGTGCTGACTGTCTCCCCTAGGTGAAGCAACAGCAGCAACAAACCAGAAACGTGACTCCCCACAGTCCGAGAAGAAGAGCCTTGGGAGTGCGGTGGTCAAGCACTTGACTGCCCATTGAAGGGTCAGGGTTTGGACCCACCACTGGCATCGCAGGAGCACAGACCTGGCGATCCGCTCCCCCTAAGATTTCCGACTGCCACTGAGTGGCTTCTGACTTACTGCAACCCTGCAGGCCAGAGAACTGCCCCCGGCAGTTTCTAGGGGTAGTCACCCTGATGGGGGTGGACTGCCACCTCTTTCCCCTGTGAAGCAGCTGGTAGGCTTAAACTGCCGACTCTTCAACTAGTGACCAGGCACTTGGACCACAGGGCCACCAAAGCTCCCTCTCATAAAGATTATAGGCTGGGGACATCGACTGGGTCACCGAGGGTCTTTCTAGGAGTGGGAATTGACTCGCCGGTACATCACAGCAGCAGCAACAAGAGACTAGGTCAATAGATTCTGTCGTAACGTGTAGAATATTACACAGCCGTTAACAAGAATAAAATGCTTCCACATGTAATGACAGTGTACTTACATTTCTTCAAGACACGCTGTTGGATGAAAACAGGAAGTTAAAAGAAATGTCTACACAATGATGCTATTTACAACATTAAATGAAAAACACACAGACAAAGCATTAACAATCCCATCTAGGGATAGGAAGCTATGGCAGGTAAACGCGTTAAAAATGCTATTTAACAAAAACAACCGGCCAACCCAGAGGTAGGAGAGAAGACTGTTTCAAAAGGAAAATAAAGGAGCGACCCCCCACCCCACCCCCACCCCCCGTCTCTGTTGTCTTAAAAATCTCATGATGAGAACAAGTTTGTGCATGACTTTTTGAAATGCCATGTTAAGTTTCCTTTACAAAATAAAAATGAATAAACTTTCCTAAAGAACATAATTTGCAGACACACTGCACTGCTTCCTAAGACTACCCTTTCCACCACCAGGCAAAGGCAGCTTTGTCTCCACCCACTGGGCTGAGCGGTTCCTTTGCATAACAAAAAGGTCTTACAGGTCTCCCGGGAACAAAGTGTGTTTACTCTGCCCGGGTGACCATTTTGTGGGAGAAAGTTGTGGCCGGCTGCTTCTGTAAAACTGTACAACCCTAGAAACCCCAAGGGGCGGCTCTCCTCTGTCCTATAGGGTCCCAACTGATTGGAAGGCAATGGCTTCGGTGTTCTGTTTTGTTGGTATTCATTCCAGACGAAGTTTCCGGCAGCAGAAGTCGATACACCATTGAGGCAGCCTCTGCACAGGAAAGAGAACACCGTTTTTCCTTCCTTCCCAAGCAGAAGGGCGGTTGTCAGAACAAAGCTCCTAAGATCAGGGTCAGCCTGTTTCTGACTGGCAGCTGCTTCTCCCCAGTAGTATGGCCACGCCTGTAGTCATCCGAGCGACCACTGTGGCTGTCTGTGGTATGCAAGGCCCTATGCTGGGGGCTCATGGCCCAGACTTGCATTTAAACATCACCACAAGCCCCATCAGAATCTTAGCACAAATCCAACAGGTGAGGACACTGAGGTTTGGAGAGATTAAAGAAGGAGCTGTCGGGCAAATTTTGAGTCTGCACCCTGGCCTTCACTCTTTGCTGCCCCTTCAACCTCATTAAACAGGGGGATTGAAAGAAAGGAGTGGGTTTTGCTCCAACCAATGTGTCTATGTTCATTGTAATTGAGCTGTTCGCTATATTGAAGGAGCCCTGGTGATGTAGTGGTTACAGGTTGGGCTGCGATCTGCATGCTTGGCAGTTTGAAACCACTGGCTGCTCAGTGGGAGAAAGATGAGGCTTTCTACTTCTGTAAACAGTTAGTCTCAGAAACCCACAGGGCGTCGCTGTGAGTCAGCATTGATTGGATGGCAAGGAAGCATGTTGAGTTTATTCATATTGACGTTAAGGGCCAAAAGTGATTTCTAGAACAGGATTGAAGCGTCTCGGATCTGTCCGCCTGTGTAGCTGCAGAAGTTCGGAGTAGGGCGGCATGGAGAGCCAGCTGCTTCCAAGGAGCCCCCAGTGACCAGTGCCACAGGGGAAGCTGCTGGATTCCAAGGCAGCTTGGTCTCATGACAATATACTCCTGTGTTGGCTTTTCTGCTCCACTCAGAATGCAGACTTCATAGCGTCTATTGGGGAGTGGTGGTGGTGGTTATATTTATTAATAGACTCCAGGTTTGTCCAGATCTTACAGATGGCGAAAGCCCTAAAATGAAATCAATCACCAAGAGCCTGGAATTCGTATTTCCTTCCCACTCCTGTGGCTACTAAGGGGTCTTTTATCCCAGTACTGCTTTTAATCCAAAAACATGTGAGGGGGCAGGGAAGAGGCAGGCAAAGTTGTCTAACAAGGCAAGGTAGTCGGCACACCTGTCCACCAGATGCCAGGAGCCTTTGTAGAAGGTAAGAACGTATGTAACAAATTTCCCCCCAAAGAGTGGGTGAGGGAAATAAATTTTGAGAAAAGAGTGGCAGATGGGATAGATGGATTCAATTAAGGCAAAGAACATCAGACGGTCCTGGGGATGCCTCATTTTAATGGAGCCTGTCACTCCTCCTCCTTGCCTCCAGGTAACTCCGGAGGACCGTGGAGGCAGGAAGCAGGGTGTGCGCACCCAGCGCTTCCACCCCAGCAGGAGGTTAATATCCGCAAATGAGGGGCCAATACGCCCTCTTGTCTTCTTGCACACAGGCCTCAGGCTCAGTGAAGGCACGCCCACAGAACCCGGTGCTGTTCAAATGGAATCGAGATGTTCCAGTCATCTCTGTTGAACCCATTTTTTTATTTGGTGCCAGGGAGAGTGTCCTTTTTAATTAAACCCATCAGTCTGTCCGTTTTCTGAGTCAGCAGACGAAACAACGGAAATATTCATGTTGTTTTTTTATCGTCCTAAACATTCATCACGAGGGAAAGGTGGTGTTGTGTCTTTGTAAGGTTTTTATCACAGACATTCTACCAGCATGCTTTCGATGGCTGTTCTGCAGGTCACTTTATTCCTACTAAGAATATATGACTCCCCTGGCCACGAACTATTTGTGAGCATTTACTACTCAAAGGAACTCAAATCTGCCATAAATTTGCCATCTGTACTTAGATCGACCCAAAACTACTGGCATGTGCAGATAAAGACGTGTAGGGAGGAAAATGGGAATTTCAGGCTTTGGGATATTGATTTCACCCTACAGTTTCAGCCACATGAAAGTATCTGAATACTAGTGCCAGGTGACCTGTATATTCATGCAATGCGAAGTATGACAGTCTGGTAGTTTAATGAGCAATGCAGTCTTACTTCTGTAGTTCCTGACTGTGCAATTTAATTGACAGCCAGGTTATCCATCCTTACAAAGTCAGAGGTGAGTTAGTTTGACCAGGCTGGTATCAACTCTATCATCAGAGGAAACAACTGTGGAAGGCTGAGAGTAGAATCTCTAGGATTAGATATTCCATCTTCCAACCGTCATAATGTAGGTGTTCACGTAGGTGTGCTCCGATGCGCTGTGAAGTCTGACAATGTGTCCAAAGCCTGATTTGGTATGGATGCAGTTTCAGACTGCAGTTCATGCTGTTAGCACGTTCCATAGTAAACCACCCCCCGCGCAGCCAGACGAGATTCATACTGGCTATCAAACCACAGTCAGGGTCCTAGGCAACCTAGAAACTTAAGAGGAAGCAGTGAGCTGATGGTAAGAATAGGGAACCATCGTTTATTTCTCTGGAACGTAGGTGCCCTAACTTCTGCTGCTGCTGCTGCTGTTGTGTACGGTGGAGCAGGCTCCAACTGAGAGAGATCCCAGTTAACGGAGTCTGCCTTGTAGGTTTTTCTGAACTTTTGGCTTAACAACCGAGCATTTACCATTGAGTCACCAGAATGATACCCAAATTAAACTGGCAAGTCAATTCTGACTCACAGAAACCCGTTAAGAAAACCAAGCTCACTGCCATCAAATCGATTCCAATGCCCAGAGACCTGCCCCACGCTCCCCTTCATGGAATTCTGAGGCTGTAAATCTTTACAGGAGTAAAGATCTTGTGGTTACCAGTCCCATGAACAACCCGCTACACCACCGGGGCTCCTGCAGAGGGACTCTAAAGGACAGTGGGTCTCCACCCTTTGGGGTCAAATGACCCTTTCACAGGGATCGCCTAAGGCCATCAGAAAACACATTTCCAATGATCTTAGGAACCGAGACACGGCTCCTCTGACTCCAGGCGGGTCTGCCCACATGCAGATATGCTGATCTGGTGAGAAAGAAGCTATCTGTCGCAAAATGTAGCAATGTAGTTTACTGTTGTTATATTGAGACTGTTACCCATGCTACACCATGCTTCAAGACAAAATTTCATGTATTTGTAATCAGAAATAAATATTTCACAGTATATAATTACATATTGTTTTTGCGATTAATCACTATGTTTTAATTATGTTCAACTTGAACAATGAAAATACATTCTGCATATCAGATATTTACATTATGATTCATAACATTAGCAAAATTACAGTTATGAAGTAGCAATGAAAATAATTTTATGGCTGGGGGTCACCACCACATGAAGAACTGTATTAAAGGGTGGTGGCATCAGGAAGGTTGAGAACCACTGCTATAGGGCCAAGTAAAACAGTTTCCAAGACTGTAATCCTTGATGGAAACAGACAGCCACAGCTTTCTCCCAGGGAACGGCTGGTAGGTTCAAACCACCAACCTTTTGATTAGCAGTTGAGTGCTTCAACCACTGTGCCACAAGGGCTCCTTCCAGGGCGATAACTCACCGCCATTGGTCGATTCCGACTCATAGCGAATCTGTAGGACAGGGCAGAACTGCCCCCTGTGGGTTTCTGAGACTGTAACTCTTTCCTGGAGTCGAAAGCCTTGTCTTTCTCCTGCCCAGGGTGAAAAACCACCTGTAATTTTTTTGAGTGGCTTACAGTGGCTCCTGAGAGGGGAGAGAAAACTGTAGATGCTTCCACCTCTGACGCTCAGTAACTAGAGTCCCCTTCTCAGCAGCCTGGAGGAGGACAGCATTTAACACCTACCACTGTGGGGCCATTTCCAGGAGTTAGCGTATGATCTGGTCATTGGAGAGTCCCTTTCTACAAGGTAGTTTCTGAATTCAAAGAGCAAAATCTTGAGCACCTGAACTTCAGTTTGGGGTAGTAAACACAGTTCAACATGCACGGCGGTGATGGTTGCAAAGCATGGGAATATAATAATGTCGCTGAATCGGAGGGTTAAAGTGTCCAGTGTTGTTAAAGATCTTTTCACACACAGTGCCCAGAAGACAAGTGACAAACAGACTACAGAAGATACTTAAATAAAATCGCCTCGGTAAGCAATTCTGAAGGGGATGACAGACAATTCACAGGAGATTCAAAAGAGGGACAGGTGAACTTTTCTCAAACTTTTTCTTTATTCAACTTATTTTTCTAGGATGTTTTTAGTTCAATCATTCTGTATCCGTGAACTATTGCTGCATAACAAGTTACCCCAAAAGGACGCAACTTAAAATAACAAACAAGCATCCAATTGCTCACAGTTTATGTGGGTCAGGAATCCGGGCCTGGTGAAGCGAGGTATGCCTGCCTCAAGGTCTCTCACAAGGTTGCAATCAAGATGTGGGCCAGGACTGTGGCTTCATCTCAAGACCCAACGGCAGGAATGTGGGTTTGCAAGCTCACTCTTACGGCTGCTGGCAGCATTCAGTTTTTTGCTGGCTGTTGGCTAGAAGCCTTCCTGGGTTCCTGGCCACATGGACTTCTCCATCGTGCAGCTCACAACGTGGCAGCTGATGTGCTTGAAAGGAATGAGAGCAAGACACAGTCTTTTTGAAACCGAACCTCAGAATGGCTATCCTATTAATTTTGCCATATTCTATGTAGAAGCAAGTCATCAGCTGTAGTCTACAGTCAAGGGAGGGGAATTACACAAATGTATGGATACCAGGAGCTGGGGATCATCAGGGACCCTCTGACTAGAGGGTGTCTACCATGCCTCCCTTTGCATGCAGAGAAATAAAGGAGCAAACACCAAGACAGGTAAAGAGTGGAGTGGGAAAGCTAAAGGGGAAGAGAAGATGTTCCAGCATCTTACTTTGCCTCTGAGTGTGCTCTCTCTGCCCCCCTCCAAGTCCCCCCCACCAATGTCGAGCCACATAACATACCCTCTGAAGAGCGGCTTTCTTCATAGTCGCATCTGGTCTCTCCTCTTCACCGACAGGCCTTCATCTCTTCCCACCCTGAATACTGTGGCACAGCATTTCCGCTCGGACTTCCTCAGTGACGGTGCTCACGGTTCCACATGCTTAGCTGCTAAGTGAAAGGTGAGAGGCCACCCACCACACCAAAACCAATCGCACTGCCATCGAGTAGATGTCAAGTCATAGTGACACTACAGGACAGGGTAGGGCTGCCCCTGTGAGTTTCCAAGGCTGTAATTGTTGACGGGAGTAGAAAGCCCCATCTTTCTCCCAAGGAGCAGCTGGTGTTTTTGAACTGCCGACCTTGCAGATTGTGCCTCAACTCATAACACCACGGGCTTGGCCATCTCTACTTCTGAAAGAGGTTGGCTACTGAAACCTGTAAAGCACAGGTCCACGCTTGGCACCCGGGGTGTTGCCAGGAGTGGCACTGACCCAAGGGTAACCGGTGTGAAGTTTCCAGCCAGCTTCCATGCCTGCTCCAGCCAGGGTCACCTTTCGGAACAGCACTTTCAACATCCAAGGATTCTCATGCTACACAAAGTCCTGCCATGGCTCCCCACTGGCCAAAATCCACTCTCAGGTTGCCACTCCACACCTCCTGTGGCTTGACCCAGCCTGGGTAACTGAACCCATCATCCCCAAGTAAACCATGCCCAACACCCAGAACACCATACTTGCGCTCAGCGCGTGAAGCCTCTGCTAGCACCATTACGTCCTAGCCCTGTAAAGGCCGCCCTCCCCTCACCAAGGGAGGTAAATCCTTCCCGATCTTCAGGCCGCAAAGCCCATCTTGTCTGTGCTATGTGCTGTGACTGCTTCACACGCTGGACTGTGGGTCTCCTGGCACGGCCCTCAGAGAACACGCTTCTCACTGCCCTGACCAGTCGTGGCAGATATGGCGTGCAGGTCTTGTTCTCCCAAGGAGATGGCAAGGTCAGACCTTCCTCCTTCCGCAGAGATCACCAGACCACACTGCCCTGAGGGCTGGGCCTCCTTTATCTTCCTCTTCTGAGCGGCTGTGATTCTGAATCGACTCCGTGGCAGGGGGTTTGGTGTTTGGGAGTTCGAAGCGTGGCTGGTCTGCGACCTGCAGTGATTATTGGAGAGATGAACGGAAGGATGGAATGTTACCCAGAGTCTAGCATATCTTAAGAGGTCAATGAGTACTACATGAAGGTTAACACCACCTATCGTTAAAACAGGAATTCTCCACCAGACAGCATCTCATCTACCTAAGAACCTTTCCAAATGGAGCAAAGGCAAATGAAAAATCTGTGTCTGAATCCCATTCCACACAAACATCACAACTATGGACTAATGTGGAACTCGTTCTTCCTCCCCCACATCCTAGACCCATTTTGAGACACAATCGTCTGCGTCAGGAGCCGGGCGTTTGTTAGCTGACACAGCCAGGGAGGAACTCACCCAATAACACAGCTATTCCAATTTGGTGCACTTCCGTTATGGGGCCAATGAGTCCATGCTCACTGTATCAACTCATAAGGACCCCATAGGGCAGGGTCCACCTGCCTCTGTGGGTCTTCAAGCCTGAAACTCCTTATGAGAGCAGACAGCCTCCTCTTTCCCCCTCAGAGTGGCGGATGGTTTTGTACTGCTGACCTTGTGGTTAGCAGTCCAACACGGAACTCACTAGCTAGCAGGCCTTTCTAATGAGCATTCGATACCACAGCAAACTCACTGCCATGACGTGGATGCAGACTCAAGCAACCCTATAGAGCAGGGTAGAACTGCTCTTGTGGGTTTCCGAGACTGTAACTGTTCATGGGAGTATAAAGCCCTGCCTTTCTCCTCCAACAAGCCTTAGGGAAAAAGAAATGTTAAGGACTAAATGGGTGTAGAGAAAGAGAGAAATATACATTGAATGGAAGAGGCTGCCCAGGTATTTTGTGTCATCTGGTCAATTCAACCCTATAGCACAGAGTAGAACTGCCCCATAGGGTTTCCTGGGCTACAGTCTTTCTGATCGAGGTCCTGGTAGACCCAGCGGTGAAGTGCTCAGCCTTTAAGGTCCCGGTTCAAATCCACCAGCACTCTATCGGAGGAAGATGTGGCTACTGGCTTCCTTCAAGATGAACAAGCTGTCAAGAGTTTGGTTTGTCACAGGGAATCCAGGGCGGATGATCCCTACAGGACCAGTGGTGTGAGTGACCATACTGGAAGAGTAGAGGGAGAGTGGGTTGGAAAGAGGGAATGGATTACAAGGAACTATGTGACCTCCTCCCTGGGGGACGGAGAACAGAAAAATGGGTGAAGGGAGACGTCGGACAGGGCAAGATATGACAAAATAATAATTTATAAATTATCAAGGGCCCATGAGGGAGGGGAAAAATGAGGACCTAATGCC
>NW_022103920.1:40036973-40038068 GCF_000313985.2 Echinops telfairi
ATTGTGATAAGAGTTGTATGAGCCCCTAATAAAGAGATTTAAAAAAAAAGAGTTTGGTTTGAGATTATTTCCAGAGCAGTTTGCCAGGTCTTTTCTCCAACAACGGAGCTGATGAGTTTGAACAACTGAGTGCTGTGCCCGAGGGTTCTTCTATTTTAGGTAATTCCTAGTAAATGTACGTGGGGGGCTTTTATGTGTGTGTTTGTTCTTTTTAAGGAAAAAGAAAAATCAGATTTTTGTAAGGCCGCCCCATGAGGGAGGAAATCTCAAAGCATGAAATTTGCATCATTTAGAGCGATGGTTCTCAACCTTCCTAATGCCACGACCCTTTCATACAGATCATGTTGTCGGCGACCCCCCCCACCATAAAATTATTTTCGTTGCTACTTCATCACTGTCATTTTGCTACTGTGATTAATTGGGCGACCCCTGTGAAAGGGTCTTTCGACATCCCCTCAAAGGGGTCGCGACCCACAGGTTGAGAACCGCTGATCTAGAGGGAATCTAATGCTTCTGGAATCTAATGCTTCTGAAGTGAATTCTCCCTGGGATCAGATTCTGCGCTGTAGGGGGCGGCCGCTACTTCTGGCCAACCTTTTCTCCAGGTAGGGAGCTGGGGCGTTGCCATCACCTACGGGAAAGGGCTCCAGGGTCTGGGCCTGCTGGCAACCTCTTCCGAAAGGCGGCGAGTGCTGCTACGGAAACCCCGGGGCAAAGCCGGCGGCGCCTAGGCTGGAGGCTCGCAGGGCGCAGGGAGGCTAGGGGCCCCCGGACCCCGAGTTTTGCGCTTTCCAAGCCCCACCTCCCGAGAAGGGAAGGCGGCTCCTCTCGCTCCAAACTCACCTGCTTCCGAAAACCACTCCCACCTTCCCATTGGGCTCAGCTCCCACGGGCATCCGCGGACTCCTCACGGTCCAAAGTCCGCCGCGAACGAGAAGAAAGGATGAAGGGGCGGAGGGGAGTTGGTAGGCGAGGTCACCGGAGTCCCCTCCCTGCCTCGGGGTGGTGGCGAGGCGCACATCTGCTCGGCTCCTCCCCACTAAGCCACCGGCTGCGCGCGGAGGAGGCGCCACGGCGTGGGAGACCGGGGCCCGG
>NW_022103920.1:40038415-40049102 GCF_000313985.2 Echinops telfairi
CTCAATGTCGGAACGTTCCGAAGATGACGTCGGAGCGTTCTCGAATCCCGTGTCTCTCGGCTGCTGCTGCCGAAGGAACAGGGAAAAAGCAACAAGAAGGAAGAGCAATGGCGACACTGGATCGCAAAGTGCCCAGTCCGGAGGCGTTTCTGGGAAAACCCTGGTCCTCCTGGATCGACGCCGCCAAATTACACTGCTCCGACAGTAAGAACCCCACCGCCTCCTCCTCCTTTATTATCCTGTAACCCTTCCATTCACCTAGAGCCACTGGGAAAAAGTGTGTGTATGAGAGAGAGAGTGGCCCCCGGTGTCCTCCATGCTTCTCCCTCTCTCTAAATAAACACACAGAGACAGATCATCAGTGCACGGAGAGAGGCCCGGCTGCCAGGGCTGTCTGTCTGTCTGTCTGTGCCCGGCTCCCGGTGGCAGCACGCGGGGTGGGCTTTCATAGCCCCACCGTGTGTCTCTGTTTAAAAGGCTACTCTGTCGCTGCTTGCATAGTTTTTTGGGTACCTATCTGGACCAGGTAGATGGAAACCCCGACTTGGGAGAAAATGTTGCATTGTCAAATTTTGAAAGATTTTCATATACAATATTTCTATCGGTCTGTTTGCAAATAAACACTCTCCCTCCCCCCCTGACTTTGGCTTTTTTTTTTTCTTCCCCTTTTCCCCCTCTTTTTTCTTATTTCTTTTTCCCCCCTCCCTTTTCTTTTTCATCTGCAGATGTAGATTTAGAAGAGACTGGAAAAGAGGGTGGAAAAAGCAGGGAGGTTATGAGGCTTAATAAAGAAGGTAAGTGGGGCTACTGGCATTTTAGTGTTAGCCTGTGTGGCAGAATATCTTCACAAGATCTCGAATATAATGTGAATTGTTCAGCTGGGTACAGAGTGACGAAGGCTTGTCAAAATTGAGCACGCCCAGGTGATGATCAATTCGTGTTAACTTCTCTGAAAGTGTAAATACAACTGGGGGGCAGAGAAGGAAGACTGGAAGGCAGAAGTTTTCTGCACTTCAGTGGAGTCCACACTCGGACCCTCAGATGTTGGGTCCGTCACCTTCGGGGCATCGTTGCCGAATGGTGGAGGGTCAGAACCTCAGACGTGAGAACTAAGAGCCCCATCCCAAGCATCCCAAAGCTCCTGCCTTGTGGGTACACGCACCACAGTTTAAGGAACCCCACGCGGTCAGTCGTTTCAGCAGCTCCCTCTCCACTCGCCACTGAAAGCCGTCGTACATGGCAAACCTTTCCAGCAAGTCACACGTGGCCCACTTTGCATTCAGTCGCAGATTGTTAAGTGGTATGCAGAGTCGGGGAGTCTGTGTGCACAGCATTCCCACCCCCACCCCACCCCTCGGCCCCTGCCCCCAGCCCATCTCTCTTTTCCCAGCATGGAAATAGCAATCCTTGACGTGGAACGTTGTGAATAGATAGGTCCTCTCAGACTCAGAGGAGTGAAGCCACAGGCTGATGGAACTGGGCCTTAGACACACGTGGCTATCGTACATAAATGATATCCCGTTGGCTTGGGCAAGCCTGCCATGTCTAACTGGCCAATGGGCTTCCATGGACCGCCTCCGGAGGCCACTTTCTGCTGAGCCAGTAGGTGAACTGTGGTTCCCGAACTGATGTCTTAACACACCACTGGCTGACATTGGGAGTGAGGGGAAGGCAGAGAAGGGTGGTGAGAAGTGAGAAGGAGCTCAGGTTTTACTGGGCAGTAGGAGCACTATTGGCCCAAAAGGAGTGGCAGAAGGGGCCATCCAATGCCCAAGAAAGGTCTCTCTCAGAAACACCGACGTCGACCCTGTAAGGCAGCTGAATCCTGCTTGGAAAGAGGCAATTGGTTTCGTGGACTGACGTCTATCCCAGTCAGCTTTCCGTGCCCAAACATTTTCTGACCATCCAGTGAGAGGGAAAATTGTGCTTCCAAAGGAGAAAGCCAACCCCTGGAGGTTCAAATGCATGCTCAAGGACAGGGCTCTAGCATAATGCGTCTGCTAATTAAGCAGTTTGATTGGGAGCAAAGCCTCATTCTACAGATGTTTGCCACTAAATTTCTCAGTGTGATCTTGACGTGTGTCTTCAGGATGCATGAGGGGATGATGTCCCGTGGATGTTCTGACAAGTGGCTGCCGAGTTGTTTAGTGACTGTGGGAACAGCCACTGAGATTGGGTTTTGCTTCGCCAACTCTTGAGATCTTTATAAGCTCGTGGGACTCTGTTCTCAGACCAGCAGCCATGAAAAGTTCCCATGGACGATGGTGACGGGTAGAAAACCCTTGAAGTTGAGTATAAAGGTCAGTGGCTGGCGAGGATGGGCACCACTCGGCCTGGCTGATGGATTATGACCTGAACACGAGAAACCCACATTCTGTTCCCTCCTTCTCTTCTATTTCAAAAGATGCTTGTTCTCAGATTCCCTGTGCCTCATGAGAAATAGATTCTTTTAAGGAAAAATGAAACGCTCTCCTTTCCTCAGAAGTCACAAGCGGTACATCCTGCTTATTATGTCCTTTGTCCTGTAAAGGTACAAAGATTTAGCTCCTAATTATATGCATTTGCATTAAGGACACCCACTGTTCAGTGTAACATGCAATTGCTGAGTTCACCAAAATAGCCACGTATGGGCTGAAATCTCTTTGTTCGCGGCCTGGTGGAGCAGACTTGGGTGAGCACGTCTCGCAGTCCTGCTGGCACGGGCACTGGGTTTTCCTTATGGATGAAATAGGCACAGACTAAATACCTCTGCCCCGATGGAGTGGATGTCAGGGCCCAGCGGAGACCCTGTGTCTGAGCCTTTGGTTGTCAGACTCTCCAGGAGGCCTGGGTGTGTTCGTCTTGGTGGAGTTACCCCTGTGTGTGGATGCTCCGCTGCAGGACACAAAGTGGCCTGTGTGCGTCTGTGTGTGAGCCCGTGTAGCTTCACCAGGACCCCCGCTGAAAGTACGCGGGTCTGGAGAAGAGATTTGGGTATGCATAGGACTGAAAGAATAAAATAAGTTTGGCAATCCCCATAATGCAATGAGGAGATTTTGATTCCGATTTCAAGGTGATATGTGTTTTAGACGGGGCTCAGGGAGGGACGGTGGGCTGGGACTCGGCAGTGAGCATCATGTCACCTTGTGCCTCTGTCTGGCTACGGCCTCCAGAAGACGCTTGCTGACTTTCTCAAGAACCGACGGTTGTGATAGGGTTCCTCCCCCATTGTTCACGCCTATTCCTTCTCGGAGATCTTGTGTCTACCTCTTATCAGGTGTGACATGGCAGTAAGCAAGGCTTTCCCTCGGTATGATTACTTCACCCCGGCTTCGCTGAAATATTTGTGGCCAAGAGAGATTTGGCTAATCCACCTTCCCTTCCTCGGGCTTTTGAACCTGGCCACATCCTGACGTGGGTTCAGAAGGTGGTGCCAATACCTTGCTTAGATGTGGGGCTGGGGGACACATCTAGAGCCATGAGAAGGCAGGAGGGACAGCTGGGCTTCTTCATTCCCAGTGGGTGACCTTGAGAACGTCATGTCCTGTCTCTGGGCTGGTGGCCTTACCTGCAAAGTACAGATGGAGCAGGGACCCTATAAACTCCTTGGTCCCTTTGGGGCCTCTGAGCTTAAGCTTCCCTTTTGCATATACTTATATTTGAGATGCAGTCATACCAAATGGCGTTTTAAAAGAAACTGCCACCCCCCCCCAAAGAAAGAAACAAAACCTTTAAATCAGAAATATATTGTTTAATCATTTTATTGGGGGCTCGTGCAACTCTTAGCACAATCCATCCATCCATCCATTGTGTCAAGCACATTTGTACATTTGATGCCATCATGGTTTTCAAACATTTTCTACTTGAGCCCTTGGTATGTATCAGCTTCTCATTTTTCCCTTCCCTCCCACACCCGCCGTCCCTCATGAACCCTTGATAAGTTATAAATTATTATGTTTTCATATAAATCAGAAATCGTTTAAAGCACTTCATACTGGCTGATTTTCTCGTTGCATGTAGCCTGTTGGTGGTAAGAATCATTGTCTTGTATGCAAGCATATTTGGAAGAATCTGAGCTCTGCAAGCCATTAGGGTTGGTGTGTGGCCGTCGGGCCTGGGAAGGGAGAGAGTGCCAGGTCCCTGAGTAATGCGCATCTCCCACTGGTGAGTGAGCTGACCTCCATCAGCTTGGCCGGTCAGGCGTTTGGATTTCCTGAGAGGACAGTTCCCAGAAACCTTATTCGCCTAATCTAAGATGTGAAATGTGTTTATGGTAAAAAATAAATTCCAAGGGAAGACCATTTGTCTCTGCTAACCAAATTTTATCTCTGCAGCTTAGTAAATTTATCTGAAGACTCTCGTTAAGTGTGAGGGAAAACTCTCGGTGGTTTCGGGAGACCGTCCCCTTGTCTCCTGGCAGCACGTGAACGCCAATTCACAAACACGGAGCCGCGCTCTGGTGGCTGGGGGTCCTTCAGGGTGTAAGACGGGCATAACAGCAGGGTTTGTGGTTAGGGCTAACGAGAGAAGACACAAGGCGCACAGTTTTAAGTGCTTAAATAATGTTTATTTCTATTGTTCCTTTTCTCCCTATTATTATGATCACCCTTATTATTATTAATGAAGCCAGTTGTAAAAACTTTCCTATTATTAGTAACTGGGACTTTTAACTAAGGAGGAGATATATTGTATCAGATACCTCATTTACAGGATGTTTCAAAACTATTTTATCGTTTGTAAAGCTAATGGTTTGTTTAAAGCAACTTTCTGTGAATACTATACTTTTCAAGGGAGCATATTTAAGAAGTGGCTGTCCAAGTCTCGTTGCGGGTTAGAGGAAACTACTGGGGAGTTTGAGGGTTAGAGGAAACTACTGGGGAGTTTGGGGCCTCGGCCAGGAGGAGTTTACGAAGTTCTTTCTGGGGACCCCTGCTGTTGTTAGGTGCCCTCAAGTCGGTTCTGACCCACGGCAACTGTGTGTGTACCAGAAGGAAACACTGCCTGGCCCTGCGCCAACCTCACAATTGTTGTGTTTTTGGCCAGTATGGCAGCCACTGTGTCCGTCCATCTCTCTTTAGCTGACCTTCTCCTTTATCCAGCATGAGGTCTCTCCCAGGGACATGTCCAAAATACACGAGAGGAAGTCTCGCCAGCCTCACTTCTAAGGCGCAGTCTGGCTGTACTTCTTCCAAGACAGATTGGCTTGTTCTGCCGGCAGGCCATGCTATTGTACGTGTTCTCTGCCAGCACCGTCGTTCCAATGTACGCGTTCTTCCTCGGTCTGCCTATTCGCTGTCTAACTTCCGCATGCATCGGGAGCGGTTGAAAAGAGCATGGCTTGCGTCAGATGCCCCTTAGTCCTCCGTGAGAGCCTTGTTTTTCAACACTTTGAAGAGGCCTTGTGCAGCAGATTTTCTGCCTCCGGGAGCATTGATTGTGGATCCCAGCAAGATGAAATCCTTGATAATTTCCATCTTTTCTCCCTTTATCATGATTATGATCTGTTGGTCCAGTGGGAGGATTTTGGTTTCCCCACACTGAGTTGTAATCCACGGCTGCAGTCCTCGGTCTTCATCAGCAAGGGCTTCAAGTCCTCCTTGCTTTCAGCCAGCACAGTTGTATCATCTGCATATCGCAGCTTGCTAATAAGCCTTCCTGCAATCCTGATACCTCCTTCTTCCTCATGTAGTCTAGCGTCTGGGAGCTAAAAAAAAGTTGTAAAAGGGATGGGTAAATTATTTCCTCTCCTCCCTAAGCAAATGATGGGTCCATGCTTGGGTCTTCTGGAAGCCTACATTTTCCAGGCATTTGACTATATTTTAATGTTCCTTTTCATTTAACGAAGGAGCCCAGGTGGTCTAGTGGTTACAAGTTAAGCCGCTAACTGCAAGGTCAGCTGTTTAAAACTACCAGTCACTCCGAGGGAGAACGATGAGGCTTTCTGCTCCTCTTAAGAATTACAGTCTCAGAAACTCACAGGGGCAGTTCTATCCTGTCCTATTGGGTTGCTATGAGTCATAAACGATTCAATGGCATTGAGTTTGGTTCTGGATTTTAATTTAAGGAAACCTGGTGGCATAGTGGGCTATGAGTTGGGCAGCGTACCACAAGGTCAGCAGTTTGAAATCACCAGCCACTCAGACAGAGAAAGATGAGACTTTCTGATCCCACAAAGCATTACAGCCACAGGGGCAGTTCTACCCTATCTTATACAGTCACTATGGGTCAGAATCAACTTGATGGCAGTGAGTTTTGTTTTATTATTGAGTTTCATTTAATGTGGGTAAACTTGTGCAGTAGTGCTTCCCATTCAGAACAGCTTGGGCCAGTATTAATGCACGGTAGTTCTAGGGTTTTGCGATTCTCCCTAGAGGCTTGCGGAACTGGGCTGGAACGTAATAGGACCGGGAAGCGGAGTTCAGCCCAAGTTGAGGAGCCTTGCAGTTAATCCTGGATGGGAGCAATTTGTGGGGGAAGAGATGGCAACTGACTTGCTAAGAATGAAGTGTTCTTAGAATCCGAGCCAGAGAAGTCAGGGACAAGTAGTGGAGATTTATGGGAAACTGCAGGCGGCTTCCCTTTATCATTATACAGACAACTCTGTTATCTATGTTAATAGGAGATGGGAAGGCACGAAGTCCACAGATTACACAGATAAACCTCATCGTCACCATTAATTTCAACTTCTTTCTCCATTAGGCCTACAGCCCCCCACCTCCACGCCCCTGCTAACCAGCAGTAACATTTGTTCACTCTGGCGGATCTTTATCATCTCTTTTCTCTGGGGCTCTCTGGGATGGAAAGACAGGAGAAAGGGAGTGGTCTACAGGTGGTGGGGAGGGAGAGGACACGGAAGAGGAGAAATAGGGGCTTGGAGAATTCCTAAGCTTTACGATTGCATCCAACTGTTGGAGAAGAGAGAGGGGCATTCATTCCAAGACAGCAGCTCTGAGAGAGGGCACAAAGAACAGCAGTCTGTAACTGTTGTTGTTGTTGTTGTTAGCTGCCAGTGGGCCAGCTCCAACTCATAGTGACCCTGTGCACACCAGCGGAATACTGTCCGGTCCTACACCATCCTCACGCTGTTCTAGGGCTGAGCCTATTGGGGCAGCCACGTGTGTCAGTCCCTCTCATGGAAGGCCTCTTCAAAGCATCATGTCCTTCTCCGGGGACTGGACTCCCCTGACAACATGTCCAAAGTACGTGAGATGAAGTCCTGCCTTCCTTGCCTCCAAAAGTACTCTGGCTGTCCTTCTAAGACAGATTTGTTTGTCCCTGTAGCAGTCCACAGTGCTTTCCGTATTCTTTGCTAGCTCCACAATTAAAAAATGGCCATTCTTCTGTCTTCTTGATTTAATGTCCAACTTTCACACGCATGTGAGACCATTTGAAACCACCACAGCTTGGGTCAGTCACACCCTAGTCCTCAAAGTAACGTCCTTGCTTTTCAGTGCTCAAAAGGGGTCTTGTGCAGCAGACTTACCCAATCCAACATGCCCTTTGCTCTCTTGACTGCTGTTTCCACGGGCGTTGATTGCGGGTCCAAGCAAGATGAAACCCTTGAGCACGTCTTTTTCCATTTATCAGGATGTGACCAATTGGCCCAAGTTGTGGAAATGCAATGCTTCCAAATGTGTTATTGCTTTGCAGATAGGAGCTCCCCTATGGAGAAGCACTTCTTCCAGAACAGGAAGTTAGCTTCACAGGACAGGCCTTCTTGGAAACCCTATACGTCACTGCATACCACGTGCAGCCACAGCGCCACCTTCTCCTCCCATGAGGTTGTCTGAGCATGGTTCCATTTTGACCAAGAGAAGACGTCACCGATCAGCACGGTGCAGATGGGCTTAGCTACTAACCTAAAGATTGGAACCGACCCGGTGGCATGATGGGAGAAAGGCCTGCTCATCTGTTTCTGTAAAGATGACAGACAAGGAAACCCAGGGGGGCTGTTCTAGTCTGTAACACATGGGGGCCCCCCCAACGCCCAGGTCAGGGGCTAGAAGATGTAGCCTTCTGCGGGCACACACGCTTACTTTGTTCCAAGGCTGCACCCTTGTTGAATCGGTACTAATGGCTCACTTGTTATAAACTCCGAAGGGTGAGTGTACAGTGAACTGTACTGCTCTCTCACCTCTGCCCCCCCACCCCCTGTCCACCCCCCTGCCCAGAGAACTGCCGTTTACCACTTGCCTGGGAATTCTTCCAAAGACATTCCGTGTGCCTTCAAAAATGCCTGCTTTTTCCCTCATCTTTTTCTTACACAAACGATAGTGTAAAACCCAAAACGCCACTG
This sequence comes from Echinops telfairi, assembly GCF_000313985.2. Lineage (NCBI taxonomy): Eukaryota > Metazoa > Chordata > Mammalia > Afrosoricida > Tenrecidae > Echinops > Echinops telfairi. The sequence goes on from NW_022103920.1 coordinate 40,046,691, forward strand.
CCCTTGAGTTGGCCCCAACTCATGACCCTGTAGAAGGCTTCCAAGACTATGAATCTTTGTGGGAAGAACGCCTTATCTTTCTCCTTAGGAGCAACAAGCAGTGCGTGAACCACCAGCCTTCCCGTTAGCAGCCCAACCCTACTCCACTGCACCACCTTCCTCCCTGCCATGAGTGGATGCCGACTCATAGTGACCCTCTAGGGCAGGGTAGACCTGCCTCTTGGGGTTTCTAAGACTGCAACTCCTTACAGGAGTAGAAAAACCTCATCTTTCCCCTGAGGAGTTGCTGGTGGTTTCAAACTAATGACCTAGTGGTTAGTAGCCCAGCTCTTTAATACTATGCCACCAGGGCTGCTCTATGGTACCGACAGGGCTCCTTAAGGTAGCATACTATACATCGTATCTAGCATCTTACCGTTTCATTTATCGGAGATAGCTGTCCATATCGGTTCATAGAAGGATGGCCATGCAAGCCCTTGGGTGCCTTGTTGATTTTTAAATATACTTCCCCACCCACCCTACTGCTCTCTTAAGGAACCCAGGTGGTACACCAGCTAAGTGCTCAGCTGCTAATCAAAAGGTCTCTGGGTCGAACCCACCAGCCACTCCTCAGGAGTGCAGTACCTGGCAGGCTGAACCCATAACATTTACAGACAAGGACACGCTAGACAGCAGTTCTTCTCTGTCACACGCCAAGCAACACAACTGCTGACTTCACTCACGCCTTGGACATGGATTCCAAGGACTCTCACAGGGGGTCAGCGCAGGGCTAGGCCCCAGTGGGGGGACAGCAGGGAGAAAGCGCCCCCACGGGCCTCTGCCCTCCATCCCCACAGTGACATGCGTGGGAGTGTTCCAGAAAGAGATGATGGGGTAGTGCTGTTGAAGGCTGTGGCCCAAACCCCCACACCAAACCCCCTGCTGTCGAGTCAGTGCTGACTCTTACGCTTTTGAGACAGTACGTTTTAGGGGCGCAGACGGCCTCGTCTTCCTGCAGAGGGAAGGGGAGGTAGTTTAGATGAGGGGCTCAGAGAAGTCTACTTAATCGAGATCCTGGTATCTGCACCCAGAGTTGAGTCGTTGAGAGCTGTGTGGGGTGGAGTGAAGAACATGTGCGAGATCGTGGAGAAGCAGGAGAGACTAGAATGTTCAGGAAACTACGAAAAGTGTTCTGACTTGGGTGACGACGACGGGAGAGTCGGGGGATGGCGCGCATGACAGCCCGGGTTTTGCCAAGCTTGGCACTGTTAGCACTTTAGAGCTGGGTGCCTTCTTGTGGCAGGGGCTGCGCTCAGCATCAGAGGGTGCTTAGCGACACCCCTCTCCCCGGCCTAGGAGATCCAGTGTCACCCCTCCCCAGTGGTGACAGACATTGAAAATGTCTCCAGGCATTGAGTCACCCTTTGGAAACAGAAGTGGCCCTGGTATAGAATCATTACTGTGAGAGGTACGGCCACCAGATGACAGACTCAGGTGCTCACAGAAATATTCTGTTGATATTTTCAGGCCTACCGTCTAGGGAAAGTTGCCTCATCAGGTAGTCAAGACTTGTGTGGAGCAATGGGTTCTGTGGGAAGTGGGGTGGGGGGTGGGGGCGGAGCCGAAAGAGAGCGAGCGAGAGAGTGAGCACAAACTCGGTCCCTCAAGTTGTCCTCCCAAGGTGTCCCCAAGGCTTGCCTGGACCCTCCATCTTATTCCACAGTCAATGGCGGTAAGAGTGAGATTCAGAATATCATCCTGGGTGGCCCACCCCCACCCTCTCTGTGAGCAGCGGGGACCCCAGGCGCCCATTCAGATAATGATGGCGTTTATGGTACGTTGGCCCCCCATGTCAGAAGCACCATGGTAAAGCATTAAGGATTTCAGCTCCTATTCAAGTCTGGCTGGAAATACAACGGGCGTTCTCTGCGGTTTGATTACCCGTGGGGTTTGTCTGGGACGGGGAGGTGCATGATGGTGAGCGGGGACTGGCTGCAGGATTTCCATCTTAGGGCTGGGGAAATGAGAAGGGCCGGAGAGGATCCAATTTCTCTAGGGCTTCGGACCTGCATGCCAAGTGGTCTCCAGCCTTGCTCCGGGCCGAGAGGCCACATTAACTCCTTCAGTCAACCGTTTGCAGGCCTGGCGCTTTCAGAATTGATTTAGAAAGGTTAGGCGGCTTTCTTGCTGGAGAGTGTTCTGTGGAGCCTGTGTTTCTACGCTTCGGGCTAAGCCATCACGCAGAAGCTGTGTTTCAGTCATCATAGCCTTCGGAAGTGGACCTCAAACGGGAGGCACAGACACAGTGAGAACCTGTTCTAGTCTGATCGCTTTTACCCAAGGGCCTCCAGCTGCGGAGGCGGCTGGCCCGGTACCCGCCCCCCCTCCCCCAGGAAGCCGGGCTCAGTCACTGACTGATCACCACACCTCACC
>NW_022103920.1:40049279-40059461 GCF_000313985.2 Echinops telfairi
TCAGGAAACTCCTTGCTGCAAGTGGGCTGATGCCAGAGTATAGGGTCCTGAAGACCCCGGGGGCCAGACCCGGCTTAAGCCATTGCCTATAAGAACAGCTAAAATTCAGTTGGAGGGAAACTGCTTGTGTTTTTAATGCAAATGCTTTGTTCTGGTACCCGAGGCTTCATAACAGTCCATCTACCAGTTGTGAGGGGCCAACAGGTGCTTCAAGAAAGGACACAGTACTTTCTAGGGTCGAGGAGCCCTGTGGTGTTGTGGTTACCCATTGGGCTGCTAACTGTAAGGTCAGCAGTTCGAAGCCACCAGCCACACCTTGGGAGAAAGATGGGGCTTTGCACTTCGATAACAAGTGACAGTCTCAGAAACCCACAGAGCAGTTCCATCCTGTCCTATAGGGTTGCTATGAGTCAGCCTCAACTGGACGGCAGTGCATTTGATTTTTTGGAGGGCAGGACCAAGTGACACTAGTCACCACAGTGGGAAAGATAAAGGGACTTGGTGACCAGATCCATGAGCATGGAAACAGGTGGTTGTGGCTCTCTCGAGGTACACAGTTCAGGGACACCCTCGGCCAGGTGGGATACACCAACTGGTCATGGGATCCTGGGGTGGGGTAGGGGACACAAGATTCCCCCAATCTGATAACACTAGCCCCAGGGGAGTCCCGTGGTCTGGCGACATGGAAGATGGTTGAGATATAATTCCAGCACCTTATTCTGTCTGGAGGGATAGAAACTTTTGGGGAGATAAGCGTGATGCTTATACAACCTGTACATATCCTAAATGTCCCTGAATTGCAGTTAAAGATGACACGTGTTCCATTACCACAGGGTATCCGTTGCCACAGTCGTTTTATGGTTTTTTAAAGCATTCTGGTTCTGCAGACCTGGGCGCCGCAGAGCGCACTCTGACTGTTCACTGGGCATCCGCTAACTGAGTCTCGCTTTCCTCACTTTCAAAACCAGGAACCCCGGGAACTCACCTCTTGGCAGGTACGATGTGATACCCGGTGAGGAACTCGGGTTGTGGTGCTTGCTGACTACACTGGGAACTTGGTTATGGGGTTGTTGGTTCACCAGGGTCTGCAGTTCTCTTCTCTGTGGGAGTGCAGTGACCATGGTCAGGGGCAGGTGAGGAGCAGCTCTCCCTGTTCCAGGAGCACGCCTGGTGCTCACAGGCCCCCTTTGGTCAACATGTGTGTCCCTGGTCTCGAAGGAGGCCGAGGATAAAGGCACGAGGAGACGGATCGGGGTTCCTTCCCCTTCACTTTCAAGAGTGCATGGGTTCCAGTGCTTTTCAGAGTGGGGGCTGTCGGGGACCTGGTGCAGAGAGGAGTCCCTCCAGTTCTTCCTGGAACCTGAAGGGCTGGGAGCAGGCGCAGGAGCCTGCAGGTTACGCAGGTGCCTCTCTCTCTGTCCGGCGGAGCTCAGAGAGGCACAGAGGGTAGATGAGCCCAGCAGCTCCCAGCCCCGCCCCTCTTCTGGATCCCTGGTGAAGATGCAGGACCGCTCGCAAAGAGTCTCACTCCCAAGGTCCCAGGTCAGGACCCCTGGGGAACTGCTGTTGGGTGTTTCCTTTAAACAGCAGTCCTCCGTGCCAGTTACTGGGCATTGACTAGATGCCAGGCCCAGGGCTAAAGGTAGGTTTCTCACTTAATCCTCCTGACCACCGCATGAGACACCTTTTGCTATCAACCCCGTTTTAGAGATGAATATGCCGAGGCTCTGAGGGTAAGTGACAGAGAGAGGCTATGCTGGTGAGCTCTGGCTCGTGACGGCATCCTAGCCCTAGTCAGCCAGGCATCCAGGATACATGTTGAAGGGGCCCTAGCTCAGGCTCCTGTAAGCGCAGAGTGAATGCCCCTTCAACACTACACCCAGCAAGTGTCATGGCGGCTGGGGTGACGGGGACAGGGGAACAAATGGTGAAGCGCACAATTACTAGCCTAGGTTACTGGTCACTGGGTTGGTGGTTCAAACCCACTCAGAGGTGCCTTGTAAGACAGGCTTGACAGTCTGCAAAGTAACGTCTCCTCCTTGCGCCCTTTGGGACCTCTAACCCTAAGCTTCTCTTCTGCACAGCTGCTAGGGTCTGTAGGGGCGTCAGGAGTCAGAATCAACTGAAGAACAACAGCAGTCCCAGCCCCGCCCGGGAGCGCTTTAGCGGAATGGCAAAGACCGGCCAGCTTGTCTTCTCCTGCTGACAGGCCTCCGGGTCCCCCTCTGCAAGCTGCTTCCCTGTCCAGAGGCCCAGTGCTCTTGGGCCTCTGTGGCCAGAGTCCTGGCCTTGGGGAATCTCGGGAGCTGGTTCCAGCCCTTCCTTTTTGGGAGAAGGTGTTAGCAAAGATGGTTGCCAAGCAACCCCCGGGGCATCTATCCACAGTGCTGCTTTCTCTCCCGTTTTCCCTGCTAAACATCTCGGCCGTCTCCCTGTGGCACTGGCGGGATTGCGCAGCTTCTGGTGGAGGGTGCACCCCCTTGTCTGGTGAGGGAGAGAACGTCTCAGTGTCCACCGCATCACATTGAGCTGTCCTTTTGATGGGGACACATGTGCTAAGTGGGTGTGAATGTCCCTTTGCCTTCTCCAGCCACAGCGATGGCCGGCTCGCCACTGCTCTGAGGATCAGTGACAGAGAAGCCGAGAAAGGCACAGGGTGCATGTCCCACGGGAGCACTGGGCGATAGGCTGTGCTCGGTTCCCGTGGCTTTGGGGTTCACCCACTCGGAATGAATGAGCCAGGGCACATGAGCCCTTCAGCATCACCCCTCTCCTCGACCGTCCCCTCCTCTGTGTGGGGTGTCAGGAGGCCGATGGCAGGGCCCGTGGGGGTCCTGACGGGGCTCTGGGTAAGCGCTTGGCTGCTCACCGGAGAGGCCAGCTGTTGGAACCCACCAGAAACTCTGGAGGAAGAGGCCTGGCGATCCATGTCCAGAAACATGACAGCCTAGAAAACCCGGTGGGGCAGTTCTTCTTTGTCCTTGTGAGCCAAAAAACGTATTCAAGGACACCCAACCCTAAGGTAATGGGGCCCAGACCCCAGGGTCTGTTGGATGGTGCCTTGGTTCTCCCCACAAAGGCCTGTGCACTCCCTCACCCCTCTTTCGGCCCTACCACCACGAAAGAGGGGACCCGGTCACGCACGCGTCTGTGTTACCCACGCACGAATCCCTGCCCCATCGCCGAGTCTCCAGACGCCAGCCCTTCTGTTCCCTGGGGCTCCTCCCCGCCCCTTCACCGTGGGCGTCTGGCCGCACCACCTTCTGCAGAGGCAGGTCAGACCGAAAGAGAACACAGAACTCATGTGTCAGCGCCTCAGACATCAGACTGGATGGCAGAAGACGTTTGACACTAAGACCCCGCCAGCCCGGTGCAAACCCAGCCCATGGAAACGCACGTGTGAACAGACGAGGGGCTGTCCGCTCTCCCGCTGGAGTCGCTGGGGCCTAAATCGGTGCCTGTGGAATTAATTGCGACCCATGGCGACTGCACGCGTGCATGCGCAAGCGAGACTGCGCAGGCGCAGGTGTCGGAGCATCGCTGCGGCGCGTTGGATTATCCGTGGCAGATCAGTGGGAAGTGGATCACCAGCGCTTTCTTCCAGAGGGCCTCGGGGTGGGCTTGAACTTCCAGCCTCTGGGTTAGCCGCTGAGTGTTAACATTGGCACCAGCCAGGACCCTCCCCCCACACCCCAGCAGACCACCCTAGTTAGAAAACCGTATTTTCTTGGCAGGTCTTTGAGCATCACCCACTTTGCCAGCTCCTCGAGTTTGCCCCACGCCTCGAGAGAGCCCAGGCCCCGCCCCTCTGGTTTGCTGCACCCGCACAGCCTCAGAAGGGCCCCCCTCTGGGTGGGGTGTCAACGGTCCCCTCGCCCTCGGGGTGGGGCACTGCCTGCGCAGCCCCATGAGGCCAGAGTGTGCCCAGACCCCTGTGGCCACTTTCCCTCATCCACTGCCTCTGCACAGGCTGCCTACCCCACCCCGTTCCTCCTCCCTCTTCCCTGCCCTCTCACCTTAAAAGCACTTCTCTGAACCTCTTCATTTCTGCTCTGTCCCCACAGCTCCCACCCCAGGCCAGGCCTGCCTCAGAGCCTACCAGGGTTTTTATAATAGCTGCTTAATTGCCCTCCCTGCCTCCATCTTCCCTGCACACCACTTCAAAATTAATCTCCCGGAAATTCAAATTTTATCAGGTTGTTCCTCAAGTGAAGGCGCTCATCTTGTCCCCACGGCTCACGGTTAATACCGGAATCCAGGTCTTCGGCCTCAGCCCGCAGTCTGACCCGCAGAGCCTCCCCAGCCTCTGGCTGCACGGCCAGGGCCTGCTCTGGAGCCAGTCCTGCTGGTTACACCACTGTGCCCTTTGACCCCTACATCATACTTCTTCCCACAGCCACGGACCATCCCGGGGTCTGCATGATGCCTTGTTTCCGCAGCCGCATTATACCATGGAGGTGGGCCAGAGGAGAACGACACACTTAAGTTCTCTGCTCTCTCGAGTTACCTGTCAGCCCGCAGAGTGATCAGAACATCCCGTTTATTTTTGAGGTACAAGTCGTTCATGATACAGGGTTATGCCTGTAGTTGCCTTTTTTAGAGCCATCTGGAAGTGACCTATGTGTTCCTTTGGCTCACTACCTATGTTTTGAGGCAGTTGAGATTCCAGTTCAGGACTGACTCCTCAAGTTTGTTTGTTTTTTTACTCAAGTGGCTACTTGGAACCCCAGAGCCAAAGGCTCAGCCCAGCCTGGCCCAGGGGTGCTGTAGCCCCAGCCTCCCACCCTGGGTTCTTCCATCAGCAGCGAAAAGCTCCATTTTCAGGCCTCAGTCACACCTGCGTTTTCTCATTCAAGGTTAGGCTACCGTCTGACCCGCACCGCACCCTTGTGTGGTGACTCGTTGAGCTGTTAACTGCAAGGTCAGCATTTTGAACCCCCCAGCGGCTCCATGGCAGAAAGATGGGCCTTTCTACCCCCACGAGGAGTTCCAGCCTCGGAAGCTCACAGGGCCAAGTTCTGCCCTATTGGCATTGACCTGGTGGCAGTGAGTCTGCTTTTTGTTGTTGCTATTTAAAGACGTATCCTTTCACATATATAGAAAAGCTGAAATAATAGTTCGTGGACACCCATCAGGGTCAGGAGCTCCAAAAAATTTGTGGGGAATATTCCATTATCTTTCCATCTCACCTTTTAATTTCACTTTTCCATGAATTTTTTGAGGGCCCTTTGTATGAGCACCACCTAGATTTAAGAGTTGCTTCACATTTTATAATTTCGCTTTATCTCTAAAGATGTGTGTGTTTCCGTCCATTTGAAAATAAGCTGTAGACATTACGACACTTCACCTCCATAACAACCTCTAAATATTTATCATTTTGCCACATCTTGACTGGGTGACCTTGAGCTACTCACGGAAAGTCTCAGAGCCTCATCTTATATAAATATGTATGTGTGTTTTTGCTGAACCATTTGAAAGTACGTCACAGGTAGCATGACACTCTACCCTGAATCCTTCAGCTTGCATCTCCTGAAAATACTCTCTTCTACAGAACCATCCTGCCAGGGTCACAGTGGAAAACTAACAATTCCCTGTAGCATGTAGTATCCGGTTGGTATTCAGATTCCTCCTTTTGTCTCCGACAAGAGGCATCCTCCCCACCTAATGGGTAAGAGCCTGATTGCTGACAGAGAAGTCAGAGGTTTGAACCCCTCTGGGGCTTCTCAGGAGAAAAATGTGGCAGCCTGCTTCCTTGAAGGTAACCGCCACTGACACCCGCCGGGGCAGTTCTCTGGACTGCAGCATTGCTGGGAGCCGGACTTGACTCGAGGGCCCTAGGTGTGATCCCCCTAAAACGGTTGATAGCTGCTCTTTTCAAACCATTGCATCGGATTTGCTTGTGTTTCTTCCATCCCTTGTCGTCTGAAACAGTTCTCTTCCTACCTTGTGTGGGGAGGAGGGGCATTTCGACGACGACGCCACCTTCTGATTTTTCTGATTGTTTCCCCTGGCACCTTTCTACCTTGTGTTCTTGTGACCTGTTTTCTGCCCGTCTGGAAGTGGTAGATCTGTGACCTCAATTCGATTCAAGAGCAACATTTTGGCAGGGAAACGGCTCAGGTGAGGTTCATTGGGTGTCTTCCACGGAGGCTCGTGATGCCAAGGGGTTCCACGATTAGGAATCCATCACCTGGTAAGGTGGGGACCACCCCTGGCCATTGCAGAGATGTTTTCCTTCAGAGTCAGCATGCCATTCTGGGGGCACTGCTTTGCAGAGCACCAAGCGAACCTCTTGTTCCTGCAGGAAATGTCTTGGCATGGCCACTTGCTAGGATCTTTAGGGATAGGATTAGTGGTCCTCTTCAGACCCTGACACCCTGGTCATCTCTTTCTAGTGATGTGGACATTCTTCTAGGAAGAATGATGGGGTGAACTTGAAAACTCAGAGTCAAAGTTTTCCTCTTAATTACCAACGTTGAAAGTAAGGAGTTGAAGCCCAAGGACTGGGTATACCAGCATTTCAAGAAGATACATGTGTGTCGTGGGGAAAACCAATCAGTGAGAAATCTTAGATGGATTAGGTGGATGGGTGGTATGACTTTATTGTGTAAACCTCCGTTAGTAAAGTATGACCAAATCTCAGTCGGCGGGACATAACTTTAAAATCTTGAGCTACATTAGCCTCCACATCAGTGGTTCTCAACCTGTGGGTCGTGACCCCTTTGGGGGTTGAACGACCCTTTCATAGGGGTTGCCCGATTCCTAACAGTAGCAAAATGACAGTGATGAAGTAGCAATGAAAATAATTTTATGGTTGGGGGTCACCACAACATGAGGAATTGTATTAAGGGGTCGCGGTGTCGGGAAGGTTGAGAACCACTGCTCCACATTCACGTGACCCCTTCACGTGGGGAGAGAGGGAGATCCCAGACTTGCAATAGCCCTTCCCCACCTCCCACCTGAAGCCCAAGATGTGGCCTGGGCAGATGCCGAAGCTGAAAGCCAAGATGAGGGACGCTGACGGGCTGAGGCCAGGGCCATGACCCAGCTGAGGGGGAGGGGGGAACCGAATGCCCAGGCTGTGGGCAGGATGCCCTGTGCTGTGCTCTGTGCAGGATGGGAAGGTGCATGAGCCACGTCTCCTGCCCTCCAGAAACGCACCCTGGGACAGGCTGGGTACGCCCCTTAAAGAGGGAAATGTAGAGGGAATGTCATGGGCCCCGGGAAGGACATCCACGAGACCTGTGCCCTGGGGACAGGGGCTGTTTGGTCTGTGGTTCTCTCTGGAGCGTGGAACACAGTGAAAGGTGCGGTGAGAGCCAAGCTAACATTTGAAGAGCGAGTGAGTGAATGCCCCATGCCAAGGCAGGGTCTGTGCTGAGTCTGCACGGAGGGCTGGGATTTAGACATTCAGGGCATTCCACCGAGGGGGAACAGCTTAGGCAGCCGCCTAATGAGGGCTGTGAGTTCCCCAGGAAGTTGCTTTTGGGGGATTAAAAAAAAAAAGGAGTTATGATGAGTCCTGGATCTGCCATTAATACTGAAGCGAAACGGCCCTTGATTTATTCCAGTTGTAGACCCGCTCGAGCCGCCAAACCAAGACAGACTTTTCTGAAGTCTAGCTTTCACACCAGGACTCTGTCTCCTCCTTTGTTTGGTCACCTCCATGTGCTTGGCTCACGCTCTTCGGAGGGAGGCAAACGCTGCTCCGTCTTTCACGTCTTAGGTCTTATTGCCCAGTTAATTTGTAAATTCGATTACCATCAGTGCTCTGCTAGTAAATGTTCAACAGTCATCCCTCTCAAAGATTTGCATACATACACGTCTGTTATAAATTTTACTGGTAAGAAAGACTGTTTAGCATGAAATTTACAAGCAATCATAAAAGGTTTGACACTCATTATTGTGAATTTCTTAACAGGCAGTCCCTTTGCATAAGGTGCTGGTCTTTTTCGCCTGATGCTTGTATCCCTTAGCTAACTTGAGGGTGCAGCTGGTAACGACTGTAAGTCCGACATGACCGTGGGTTGATACTTTCGTTTTTAAGTCAGGCAGTGAGATGAAAGTGAAATAACAAAGACGGATGTTAGAGCTTCACTCAATTGTCAGTGACAGGAGTGACTTCCTTGCTGAATTGGATAATAGTTTTCAAGTACTGAAAGAATAGGCTCTCGTTTTTTTTTAATGCTATTCACAATAGAGCCGCAGACACAATGCACTTTGTGATCTGTGTTATTAAGATCTTCTCCATCGCATTCTTAAATCTGGATAATGAACAAAGTAATAAGTCATTCCCCGACTTATGGCAGTTGATGACTTCCGTCGTGGCAATTCTGCCACCATCGTGGCTGCTTTCAAGCTAATCGCGATTTTACTGACTCGCTGGGAGTAGCCATGTGGGAAGAAGTGTGCTGTGGTTGTACTGCTCTGTAGAATTCTTGTCGCACAAATACCGTAGATAAAAGTAGACCTTTAAGAGCAGGGGTCAGCAACCCACAACCTAGATGCTAGACGTGCCCACTGCCCTCTGTCGTGCAGAATGTTCCGAGGGCACCGTCACACTGACGCAGGTCTGTATTGCCGATGCTCGCTTTTGCCCTGCACTAGCTGAATTGAGCAGTTGAGGAAAAGACAGAATGCCTTGCAGAGCTTAGCAACGTCACCTCCTGTCCCTTTATAGGAAACGTTGTCAGCCCCCACTCAAAGCATTGCCCACGGAACCAACCTCCGGGTCGTAGAGTCCGTTCCGATTCAGAGCAATGCGTAGGACAGACTAGAACGGACCCCAAAAACGAAATCTTTATGCGAGCAGGCTGCCTCGTCTTTCTCCCACAGTGGGCTGGGGTTGGTTCACCGGCCCACCTGAGGGTTAGGAATCTTGTGCTTCACCCACTGTGCTACCTGCATCTTGCTCAGAGCCTGGCTAATTAATAATAAAGAAATTCAATAGTAAAATAAATAAATGGGACGTGATGTGCTTTGGACTCGTTGCTACCTTTGCTTTTTATGCAATATCAATGTCAGCTCATGGAACTTCGTTTTTTAATCATTTGACTCGCCAAATTACCGAAGAGATTAGCAATTAGCTCTTGTGAGCCTGTACCAGCCGGCTCCAGCTCACCACGGAGACGCATTGAGGGCCTCCCTCGGCTTCTCGTGCCAAACACTGAGAGGAGGAAGAGGCCAGCAGCACCAGGTTGGAGGCGGAGCCACGAGAAGCAGGGTTTGCAGGCTTGCCAGTGTGGTCAGCTGTCCACAGATAGCAGAGCAAGCATGGCTGAGGTTGGTTTTCACATCTCTATTTTCACCCCCCTCAAGGTCTGGGGTTTGTTTTGGTTTTCCAACGGCGTTTTCCTCCGAGCTCATTTAAAAACTCAATAGGGCATGCCTTTCTTACCACATTTTACAAGCATCTGTCTCGAGCCCATTTGGCCCCTGACAGGCTCCCAGCAGCTCTCCGAACGCCCACAGATGTTCCGTGTCCCGGGAAGGCGCACTTCCTGCCGCTGCTTGCTGGCCGGGAGCAGAGGAGAGAGGTGGTCCCACCAGTTGCATTTTGCCGGGGTTTTCCTCTCCGCCATTTCCTGCCGGTTGCTTTTGAATGGATTACAGATGGTCAGAAAAAGACTTCTTGGCACAGCGAGAGGACCAGTCTCCAGTGCTTTGTGGGAAAGGATTTATAACAGGATGGCAGGTTATGCCCATGAAGAATGGGCCTGGCCACCCCGGCCTTGGAGCAAACCAGCTGCTTGTTGGACGGGGTCCAAGGATGTGTTTACAAGGATGTGACCCCTTCTATCCACCAGGGTGGCAAATCACCACGTGGCCCAAGATGATGGGCCTCTACAGCGTGGCTGGTGCTGAAAGGAGGTTTGTGCTGTGTCAGGCTCTTGCAAGAAGTATGATAAATCCTCAGATCTTTTTGGAGGTGAGGGACAGGCAAGTACTATTAGCTCCATTTTGTTCAGGAAGACCAGTCTGTGCTGCTGAGAATACGCTGCTCGGGAGCACCGTGCCATCCATGCTGCCCCGGTCTCAGATCAAGGTGGCGCTCCGCTGATACCAAGGGCTCAGGTAGAAAGAAAATGTTTCGAGAATGAGGATGGCAACAAATGGACAAAAGTGCTTGACACAATGGATGGATGGATGGATGGATGGATGGATGGATGGATGGATTGTGAT
>NW_022103920.1:40059561-40069191 GCF_000313985.2 Echinops telfairi
GGATGGATGGATGGATGGATTGTGATAAGAGTTGTACGAGCCCCCAGTACAAGGATTAAAAAAAAAAAAGATGGCCCCCCAGCTGTGCCTCCTCGGGGTTGCATCTCTCCAGAGCGTGTGACCTTTCCTGACTTGCACCGAGGTGCTGTGTGGACCCCCCGAGCCTCCCAGTGCTAAACGTCTGAGAGGCTTGGATTGCATAGGGTCTTGGGTGCGTTTGTTACTTGGTAGGGAAGAGAGACAGAGGCTTATGGGAAGGGTTACCAAACCACACTAAACTCACTGGCATTGAGTCAATTACAACTCATAGCAACCCTCTGAGGTTGCTTAGAATGACCCGTGGGGTTTCTGAGCCATTAGCAGATCAACGTCCAGCCCCTACACCCCCGGGATTCTTGTGGGAAGGGTTAGGGACGCTGCATTGGGTCAGATGTGGGTCTTCCTCAGCCAGAAAACAGGATAGCTGTGGGCACTTATGGGGCAAGCTCTCAGGGTCTGCATTTGTGAGAAGTCGGGTAGGGTTGGAAGGTTCCCGTCAGCAAGAGGGCAGCCGACAGGGCCTGTGGGGAAGATGGTGGCACAGAGAGCCAGAGAAATACGTGACGGAGGGACATAGGTGGATCAAGGGGACCAAGGGTTGGAAGACTCAAGGCCTAAAACAAGAAAGTGGTTGCCTAGACAGACCCACAGAAAGGAAGCGAGGACAGAAGACCTCGCAGACAACTAACTGTGTCATCTCCCAGAGGGATGGAGACCACAGATGCTGACCACCCAGTCAAAGAGGGACGTCCACTGACTTTATTTCTGAGCACACCCTGTGTGACCCATAGACACATAGGTCTCTAGCTGGGGTCCCAGCTATGGTGTCATGGTGCCTGTGGAGACTTTAGGAGGCAACCAGTTTTGCCTTCCTGCCCTTAAAAAATTCATAACATGTCTCAAGTGCGTCCGCGGACATTTGACGGAACTACCTCGTCTCTGCCTGAGCCTTCCTTTCTGCTCCCGCCTACACAGCCCCCATGTGAGGCCAGTCGCTTGGGGGTCAGCGCCAGCTCCTGGTAACTCCATGTTCACCGGAGTAGGGCTGTGCCCCCTAAGACTTCAGTTGCCGCTGATGTTAGAAGTAGACCAGCAGGCCTTTCTTCTGAGCACATCATCGTCTGTACCACCAGGAGTCCATGTGGCGACAGGGAGCAGCTACAGGAGATTTGGGCCTCTGAGCAGCGGGGCGTTGCCAGGAGGCTGCGTAGTGACTGGCCTTCTCCCACGGCCTCCAGCAAAGGAGACTGACTCGTCAGGGACGTGTCATCTGCCGAGGCCACTCAGCTCTTTGCAAGGACTGTGCTGGCACCTGGTGTCCTGATGGGCCAGAAGGAAAGCTACCAGCAAAGTGGCAGGGATGCCACCACACCGGCTTCTGTGGAGCAGTTGCCTTTGCTGTCGGAGTTCTGCGTTCTGGAGTGGGCATGGGGGTCACTCGGTGGAGGGCTTGGCGACCAGGGACTGGAGGTGCAGGGAGAATATATGATATACTGGAGTGATAGGTGGTTTAATTGGGCTACACTTTGGGCTGCTGCCCACAGGTCAGCAGTTTCAACCACCAGCTGTTCCTGGGAAAAGATGAGGCTTTTTGCTTATCTAAAGATAAAAACAGCCTTGGAAGCCTATACCAACTCCCCCCCGCCCCCACACACACACACCACCACCACCACCACCAAACAAACAAACAAACACTGCCATCAAGTCAATTCCGACTCCTAGTAACCTTGTAGGATAGGGTAGGACTTCTCCTTTGGGCTTCCCAGCGTATAACTCTTTACAGGAGTAGAAAGCCTCGTCTTGCTCCTATGGAGAGGCTGGTGGTTTCAAACTGCTAACCTTGGACCTAGCAGCCCAACACATAGTCCATTGAACCACATATCATCCACCAGGGTTCCTGGGAAACCGAGAGAGCACGTCTACCCTATCCTGTGGGGTCATGGAGAGTCAGAATGGAGTGGGGGGCAGTGAATTTTGAGATGAGGCGGCAAGAAGTGCTGAAGCTGGGCCCAGGCCTCATGCAAGCATCTGGAATCATGAGATGGAGGCTCCAGAAAGGTCCAGAGAGCAGAGCTGGCCCGAGGAAGCATGCTGCTGGAAGGAGGAACAGCCTCGAGGACCTGGGAATTCTGCCCTCTGAGGAGCCCCGCGCTCAAGGCTGGGCACACGCTGGCACTTGGTCACGGGTGGGGGTGGGTTGGGGGGTTGGGCCTCCGTGAGCAAATTTATGTATTTTAAAAAATGCTTTAAAATCTCTTTTCTTCCTCAATACCAAAGTGATACGTGATCACTGTGGAGAACAGGCATCAATAAAAATGAAAAGAGGAACAACTTATAACACCATCATCTTAGACTAGTTAATGCTGGCTTTTATTCCCTCTTGATAATATATAGAAATGGGATGCTTTTGTTATTTTGATCCTGATATTACCTCATGAAGCCATTTTGCCACGAACTTGTTGAAGCTCCCTCTTGCGTGTCCCATAATTGATTTAGTGCTTTTCCTACTATTGAGTTTGTTGGTGGTTTTCAATTTTTCACTATTAAAAAGATAATGTAGCAGTGAGTGAATGAATATGCTGGTAGCTAAATCTTGGCCTACAGTTGTGATTATTTCTGTAGCGTAAATTCCTAAAAGTGGAACATTAAGTCCAACAGTATGTTGTTGAGGCATTTGATACTCATTGTTAAGTTGACCTTCAAAAATACTGTTTTAACAATTAGCACTCCCATTAGGAATGTATGAGAGTACTAACTGTTGCCTAAACTCTGACCAATGCCTCACCAAAGATTTTTGAATAGTTGGCAATTTAGTAAGTTTAAGTGTTAACTTATTTTTATTTTACACTCAGATGATTACTAATCATATTAAACATTTTTCATGTAGTTATCATCAGTTGGTATAGTTGCTATTTTTGCCTAGCTTTCTACTGGTCTCCCCCCCTCCACCCACCCCTTCTTGAGTTGTAAACATTCAGAATATAGTAAGGCTATTTACTATGTGATGTGTTTTTAGGAAATCTTTAACCCACTTCCTATGATCAAGTAAATTCTGGCTTATAGAGACTCTCTAGGACAGACTAGAATGATCCATAGGGTTTCCTGGGCTGTAAGTTACTACTACTACTACTATTCTTATTAGTTGGGATTTAATGTATATCATGCCATTCCCAATTTCAATCACGTCAAGTAGAAAGTGCGATTGCTATCACATCAGTTTCCAGACATTCTTTTTCTGCATGGACTCCTTGACATCGTCTCCCTTTTACACACACACACACACACACACACACACACACACACACACACTGCATACCCCCACCTTGCTGATCCCCTCAGTCTACTTGCTGCCCCTCTAGGATCATCAATCCTAGGTTTCATCTACCCCCAAACGGAAAAGCATATGACATAGCTTCAAGAGGGGCCCTCCACTGACATCACACCTCTGCACCCTAAAATGAACAAACACAAACCAAAGAAAACAATGCAAACCCCAAATACAGAACATTTTGGCAGCCAGATCAGGCCCAGGCTGCATCCTAGGGGGAAATCTACAAGCAAGGTTTTAACTGTAGGCTATAAATCTTAATGGAAGCAGACGCATCATCTTCTTCCCACGGAGCGCTCAGTGGGGCGTCTGATGGATTTGAACCCCAGATCTTTGGGTGAGGGGCCCTGTGCTTAACCTACAGCAGCCCAGGGTTCAAAAATTCCAACAAAAAGTACACCTTGAAAATTCTCTGACTCTGATCTAGCCCTAGAAAACCAAAAAGGCAAGGAAAATGAAAACCCTGAGGTAATTTGACAAACCACATTGTTGTATTTCCTCCATGCTGTCAGGGCCATCCGCATAACAACAAAAAAAACCTCACTGCCAACAAGTCAATTCCAGTTCATGGTGACCCAATAGGACAGGGTAGAACTGCCCTGGTGGATTTCCGAGACTGACTCTTAACAGGAGTCAACAGCCTTGTCGATAGCCTCTTGCTGAGCAGCTGGTTTCAAACTGCTGAACTTACAGATCACAGCCCAATGCAGAACCACTACACCACCCGTTTCAGAAACTCCCAGGGGCAGGTCTTGCCTGTCCTGTCGGGTCACCGCAACTCAGAATTGACTCAGTGGTAGTGAGTGACCACTGACTAAGCACCGATTATGGATCAGGCCCTTCATAGCTATTCTCTTTTTACTCCTACTATGACCTGGGACAGAAACCAAACCAAACATCAGTAGCTCCCTTGAAAGTACATAATTAGAAAGTGGCAGAGCTAGGTTTGAGCTCAGTTCTGGCCACCTCTGCTACCCAAGTTCCGTGCACGGTGCTGTGCTGACTCGTTCTCAGGCTAAGCCTTTATAGCCATATGAGGGGACTCTTAAAGTTTGTGGGAGAATGAAAAGAAAAGATAGTTTTAAAAAGTATTAATTGCATTTCTCCACATAAGTTCCATCAAGGCCAAGACACATTGGCCAGTGATGACACTTGTCCTTTAGCTGATTCCTAAAGATAGGAGGATCCTGGAAATGCTCCCGTGCCAATGCGATCTGCTCTACAATATTAACTGAAGAAAAGGGAGTGCTATTTCAAGATTTTTTTTAACATTAAAGAAAAAGAAGTCAGAAGGGAGCAAATCAGGATTGAAAGGTGGATGCCTAATAATTTCCCATCAAAATTCTTGCAAAATTGCCCTTATTTATTGCAGGGAATGATGCAGGAGCCTTGTCAAGGACAAGGGCTTTCTGCTGAAGCTTTCCTGGGAGCTTTTCTGCTGGGGCTTTGCCTAACTTTTTCTAAACACTCTCACAAGAAGCAGGTGCTATCCCTCCTTGGCCTAGAGAAACTCAACAACTCAAATGCCTTGAGCATCCTAAAGAACTGTTGCCATGGCATTTGCTCTTGACAGGTCCACTTTTGCTTTTGCTAGACCACTTCCACTTCCCAGTAGCCTATGACTTTGTGCTTTGTCTTCAGGATCCTACTAGTAAATACATGTTAACAATTCTTTGTGGAAATGCTTTGGGATCTTGATCCCACTTGTTTAAAATTTCCATGGAAAGCTCTGCTCTTCTCAGCAGTTGATTCTAAGTGCAACAATTTTGGCACCCATTGAGCAGAAAGTTTATTCAACTTTAATTTTTCAGTCAGAATTGTGTAAGCTGAACTGAGATGTCTGTGTTAGCTCTCGTCTCTGCTGTTAATCTACTCCTCAATTAGGCCGTGAACAAGATTAATTTTTCCCACAAAAATTGATACACATCCTGTGGTGGGCTTTGAATTCAACATCACCTTGTCCTGTCGTAAAGCGAGTTGCCTATTTGTAAACTGCTGATTTCTTTGGGGCACTGACCCCATACATTTTTTATAAAGGGCCAATGAGTTCATCATTCTTCCACTCAGCTTCACCATAAATCTGATGCTTGTTCTTGCTTCATTTTCAGCAGAATTCACATTTCTCTGATTGGGGATATTTCAAACTGATGTCTTTCGTAGTGCTTCATGCGAGATCTTGTTCAGGCATAGGCTAAGAAGTTAGTATGAGTTGATTTTTGGTAACGAAAATTTTTGAAGTCCTTGATAGTTTTTCACCATATACATTTTCCATGAGCTTTTTGAAGATCTTTTATATTGTTGCAGGTCAGGGTCTTCCTCACCAGTTTCACACCCTAATCTGTGGCTTTGCTCTAACAAAGTCCCCTTAAGGCTGAATTTATCTGCCTTTGCTGTTGCTGGGTGCCGCTGGGTCGATTCTTGGCTCACAGTGAGCCCCTGAGTCAGAGGAGGACTGGCCCAATAGGGCTTTCTTGGCTATGAGCTGTATGAGAGCAGCTCACCAGGTCCTTCCCTGAGTGGGCTTGAACCTCCAACCCCTCAGTTATGCTTTCCCATCGTGTCTCAACTCAGCCTGTTGTACACTAAGCATTCCAGTTTGCGTGCTCGCTCTCTCCTGGGTCCTAGAGCAAGGAGGTCGTTTACCTAGTGAAAGCCTTGGGAGGAAGAAAGACCCAAAGGACGTTGTCTTGATTGTTTCCGCTCCTGATAAAAAAAGCCTGAATGATAGATACCAAGGTGTGATTTCTCTCCCGGATTCCCAGATCACAGGGCAGAACGATCATCCCAACCCGATCTGTGATTTGCTGTCCCGACCCCCAGGTATCTCACACATTAAGGCCACAGGAGCAGGTTGGAGAGAGTGTGGTAACTTCTCCAAAGATGACCCATAGTGAACATGCTTATCAGTGTGGTTCACGCTCTGACTGACCCATGACATGTGTGTGTCTGTGTGTGTAAATGTGTGTGTCCTAACACGGGAGGGGGGCAGGGGGAGCTTCACAAAGTTCATGGAAAATTTGAATTACAGGATAATGGGTTTTGTCCACACACTTTTAAAAGCCCCTTTCTAGTAGCTTTATTAAGACAAATAAAATTCATAGTTTAAAGGCATATACTATTCAGTGCTTTAGCATCTTCACCAAGTTGGGACAGCCATCACCACTGTCTAATTCCAGGATATTGTCATAACACCAAAGAGAGACCTGTGCTCATTAGCAGTCACTCCTCGTTCTTCCCCCGGGCCCTGGCAACCTCCAATCTAGTTTTTGCCTCTATGGATTTACCTATTCTGGACAGTTCTTATAAATTGAATAGTATGAAGAGGGCTTCAAAAAGGCTCATGGAAAAACTGAATTAAAAGATAATGGGTGTACAAGATATGGCCTTTTGTGCCTAGCTTCTTTCATTGAGCATAATGATTTCCACATCCATCCGTGTTGTAGCATTGTATCAGTACTTCCTTTCTTTCTGATGGTCGAATGATATTTCATTATATGGATATACCAGATTTAGTTTATTTGTTTCTCAGTGGATCACTACTAAATAAGGCAAAAGAAAAGAATCACATGGTCATCTCAATTGACGCAGAAAAGGCATTTGATAAAATCCAATACTCTCTTTCCTGATACAAAACTCTTCAGCAAAAAATAGTAGGAAAATTCTCCAGCATAAATATGAGCCTTCCAAACTTATGCAAACCTAACAATCGGCTCAGACATAACAATAGTTGTGAGGAAGGATGGCACAGGACCAGCAGCACTTCTTTCCGTTGCCCATGTAGTTGCTCTGAGTGGGAAACGATTCAACAGAACCTAACAACAGTAAGCAAAACCAGCCCTCTTCTCAGTGGCGGAAGACCGAGAAAGGGTGTGAGATAAGGATGCCCACACCCACTCCTCTTAATCTGTATTGCACTGGAAGGCAAGAAAGTGATAGAAAGGATATGCAAATTGGAAAGGAAGAAGTAAAATTCTTTCTATTCACAGATGACATGATCTTAAACATAGAAAATCCCAGAGATTCCACCAGAAAGCTTCTGTGTCTAACAGAAGAATTCCGCAAAGTGGCAAGGTACCAGATTAACATACAGCACTAAGTTGGGTTCCTGCACATGCACCAGGAGAACGCCTCAAAAAGGAATCAATGAAACAGAACCACGACATCCCTCACTTGAGAGGCAGATGGGGTTGAGCCCTTTTCACACTGTCTGGCTGATCTGAGTAACACTGCTGTGGATATTCCTGTCCAGACTGTTAGGTGGGCAAGTTTTCCGTTTCCTCGGCACGATACCTAACACAAATTGTTGGATCAATGGTAACTTTGTTGAACTCTTCAGGGAACTTCAAACTGTTCCAACGATTATTCCGTTATATCCCTACGAGCCGAGGTTGAGGGTTCCGATTTCTTCACGTTCTAGCCACGCTTGGCCACTGCTTTCTTCTTTCGTGTAGCCATCTAGTCGATGTGAACAGGGATCTCGTTGTGGTTTTGATTTGCATTTCCCTGATGACTCGTGATGTTGAGTTTCTTTTCATGTACAGTGATTTTATGCAGATAACGTGGTGTTACATGGCTTATTGCAAACCACATGACCCCTTCACGTGTTAGCTCCTTGTGCTTATCTCTGTGGATGTGTTATACATGGAATGTCGGCACTTACTGGCCATTTGGATCGTCTATGAAGAAAGGTCTGTTCATTTCCTTTGCCCATTTTTCAGATTGGGTTGTCTTTGTGGCAGGAATTATGATATCTTCTGAACAGTAGACCTTTGTCAGATACATGACTTGCACATATTTCCGTCATTCTGTAGCTTACCTTTTCAGTTTGCTTTGAAACCTGAAAGGTTTTAATTTTGGTGATGTCCAATCTTACCGTACTTTTATTACCATTTTGTCCTTTCAGCTTTAGGTGTCCTGTTAGAAACATTGTCTAATTCAAGTTTACAAAGATTTACCCCCGTGTTTTCTTAGAAGAGTTTTATTGCTTTAGCTCTTACATTAGATCCCTGATCCTTTTTGAATTAATTTTTATATGGTTTGACTTAGGGGTCCATATTCATTCTTTTTCTTGTAGATGCCCAGTTGTCCCAACACATTATTAAAAATACCTCTTTTTATATATCTATTGAATTGCATTGGCACATTTGTTGAAGTGCAGTTGACACTGAATGTCAGGGTTTATTTCTGGGATCTCAATTCTAGCTTATCCTTTTGGTAGTCCCACACCGTCTGCATGAATGTAGCTTTGCAGTAGTTTGGAAGCTAAAAGGTATGAGCCTTCCAACCTGGTTGTTTTTGAAGATTTTGTGGTTGTTATGTTTCTTTTGAATTTTCATATGAATTTAGGAGCAGCAAATCAATTTCTGAAAGAAATAAAGAGGCATCAGGGATTTTGATAGGGGTTGCATGGACTCTGTAGATTACGTCTTGAAATCGTGACAACTTAAAATATTACTTCATCCTGTCCATTAATAAAGAGTTACGTTCCATTTATTTAGGAGTGCTGGTTGCATAGTGGTTATACATTGGGGTGCTAACCATAACTTCAGCAGTTCAAAACCACCAGCCACTGTGCAGGAGAAGGACGGGCCTTTGTGCTCCTGTAAAGAGTCACAGGGCAGTCTTACCTTCTTCTACCGGCTGGCTATGAGTTGGCCGTGGCTCGAGGGCAATGAGTCTTAGAATGTTCTGCTTATTTAAGTGTTCTTTAATTTCTGTACAGGCTCTTTAGTTTTCAATGTACAAGTCTTGACTTCTTTGGTTACATTTATTAATATGTGTGTGTGGGGGGTATTTCAAAAGGAATGATTTTCTCATTATTCAGCTCAGATTGTTCATTGCTAGTTTACAGAGATACAACTGAATTTTACACATTAATCTGGTATTCTGCAACCTCTTCACTCAATTATTTCCTCTAGTAGTTATTTTGTGTGTGTACATCTGGGTATGTGTGCCTTCAATATGTGGGATTGTCACCTGCAAACAGAGATAGGCTTACATGTACTTTCCAATATGGATGCTTTGTATTTCACTTGCTTGTCCAGTTGTCCTAACTACAGCCTCTAGTACAATAACAGTGTTGAGAACTAACAGTCTTTGCCTTGTTCATGATATTAAAAGGAACCAGTCTTTCACAATTAGCTGTGATGTTAGTTGTGTATTTTTTTTAAATTATGAATTTTGAAAGGGTATTGCTCTTGTCAGTGCTCATGTGGATTTGCCCTTATTAGTTGTGATGTTAGTTGTGTATTTTTTAAAATTAT
>NW_022103920.1:40069393-40082620 GCF_000313985.2 Echinops telfairi
TTACACTGATTGATCTTCATGTCAAACCAGCCTTGCATTCCTGAGATAAGTCCCATTCGGTCATGTTTTACAATCCTCTTTATATGCTGCTGGATTCTGTTTGCTATGGTTTTGTTGCATTGTTTTCTTTTTTGCATCTGTATTCATGAAGGATTTGGTATATCGTTTTCTTGTGAAGCCTTTGGTTTTGATAATAAGTTAATAATGGCCTCCTATACTCAGTTGGAAAATGTTCCCTGAAACTCAGTTTTGACTGGTAGATTATGGCAGAAGTAACACTATGTGACATCTGAAGATAGGTCGGAAGGATCCTTACTAGTTGTCTGGATTTTTTGGAACATTCTTTGAGCACTGGTGGGATGCTCCTTCTTTGTACCCGGGTGCCATGTTGTAAGAAGCTGAAGTTATTGGAGTGTAGGCATTCCAGTTGGCATCCCTAGATGAACTCCTAACTGCTAATGTCAGATATGGATATGAAAGCTTTTGTGGGCCAACGCCACCTTCCCAAATCTCACCCACCCTTCGAGGTCACCGTCTGCTTGCTGTCGTGAGGACTGACCAGGGAGCCTGTCTGTCTGGTGTGGGGTTCCCTACTGCAAGCTGTCTGTGGGGCTGTGCACTTACACCAAGCCAGTGCCTGCATTTAAGAAAAGGGGAGCACGGCTTCATAGCCATGATATCTTTTATCTCAGTTTTTATCACATGAAGAGCATAGGAGGTGCTGCCCATGAAAAGAGGCTCCACATCATGAGTCATCAGGGAAATGCCAATCAAAACCACAGTGAGATGCCTCTTCGTGGTCACTGTCACCGCTTGCTGTGGACTTGATTCCAACTTGTAGCTTTCTTGTCTGTGTCAGATCAAACTGCTCCATACTTTCCGTGCCTGATTTGTTCAGGAAAAGTTTCTTCCGAGGTGGCCCGTATGGACTGGAACCTCCACCCCTCCACGGAGCAGTGGCACGCAGTAGCCTCTGTACCACCCGGGTACTCTTCCTATTCCCCACGAGGACTATAAGGTTTTGTTTTCTTCAAAGAAAAGAACAAATTTGGGGGAGGGTGTGAAGGCATTGGAACCGTCATACTAGTTAAGAATGAAAACTGGCGCAGCCACCGTGGAATGTCGTTGGGCATTTTCTTCCCCCAAATCCCACAGAGAATATAATCCACCTGCTGCTTTCCTAGGCACATAGGAGAGGACTTCAAAAGTTCATGAACAAATTCCCTTTGCCTTTAATTCCATGTTCCATGAACTCTTTTGAAATCCCCTTATATTAAATTGAAAACATATGTCCACAAAAACTCATCCATGAATATCATAACAGCATTATCCATACTAACTAAAAAGTTGTGATGGGAGACAAATGCCCGTCACCACTGAACACACTATTGAAATGTGGCATACCCATACAGTGATGTATTGATTCAGTCATGACGAGAAATGCAGTCTTGGCAAATGCTACAACATGGGTGAACCTTGAAAACATTATGCTAAGTGAAAGACCAAGCCCCCTACCACTGAGTCTATTCCAACTCATAGCGACCCTATATAGGGTTTCTGAGATTATAAATCTTTATGGGAGCAGAGTGCCTCATCTTTCTCCTTTGCAGTGACTGGTGAGTTTGAACCATCAACCTTGCGGTGAGCAGCCCAATGCTTAGGCCAACCAAAAGCAGCCAGATACAAAAGGCCACCTATTATAGGATTCCATCGCTATAAAGCGTATGGAATAAGCAAGTCCATAGAGACAGAGAGTTGATTGTTGGTTGCTAAAGAATGGAAGAGAGGGAAATTGGAAGGAATAGAATTTATTTTGAGGGCAATGAAAATATTCTGGAATAAGGTAGTGGTAATGGTTACACAATGATGTCGCTGCTGCTGTGTTGCTGGGTGCTGCTGAATCAGTTTCATTCTTCACCACTCTACAAACATCAGAACAAAACACTACCTGGTGCTGCGCCATCCTCCCAATCAACAACACTACTGGATTGTTAGTGTACTAAGACCCATTGAATTATATATTTAAAATGAGTACGTGGTGAATCATGCGATAAGAATCTTGTTGAAACAAAACAGGTTTTTTAAAAAGATGTAGGCGTCCCTGGGAGGTGCACACAGGTAAGTGTTCAACGACTGATGGGAAGGGTGGGACTCTGAACCCACCCAGAGGTCCCTGGGTACCTGCATCTAAAAGCTCACAGCCCTGAAACCCCGACGGAGTAGATCTACCCCACGCGCATGGGGTCACTACGCATCAGCGCTGACATGACGGCAACCAGCAGCCACCACAGTAGCACTGGCCTTCGGTGGCTCTTGCTGTTGGCTGATGACGAACGTAGTTTGCCCTGTAGAGGCACCTTCCAAGACGAGAAACAGGTGCTTCCCACAATCGCTTGATGTGACTTGCGTATGGCCTGGGAGCCAAGGAATTCTAGGCGTCCCACTCACATTCCAGCCGGGCAACCTCAGGCAAGTCCCTGGGCCCAAGAGAACTCTGTGTTGTACTCGGCTCTGACTCATGGTGAACCCTTTGTACCACAGGACGAAACCCTGCCCAGTCCTCCTGCACCGCCTCGGAACCACCCTTCTGCTCGAGGCCCTGGTTAGGGCCGCTGTGACCTTGGAGTGCCTAGGATGCTCACCTTCTAGAGTGACCCCCCCAACCTTCTCTGTGGTGACTCACAGTGTTTCCACTGGCTAATTGCCAGAAACAGATCACCAGGCCAAATTTCAGGCTGGAACCTGACCCCCACCAGTGGCCCTATTGGCGTTTGAAATGCCAGCGGCCTGTCACAGCACCACAGCACCTCACCAGCCACCACGGTATGACAACCTGATAGAACTGAGGGTCTTTCCTCTATAAACATTTATAAAGTTCTCATTTGTGCTAGGCATGGTTTTTTTAATCCCATTTTTCAGCTGAGGAAACTGAGGCACAAGGAGGGAAGTACTTGCCCACGGTCGGCTGGCCAGCCAGCCAGTGGATGGCAGGGCAGGATTCCAAAGCCATGCAATCTGGTTCTAGAGCTGGGCTCTCCGGCTCTGCTCCATAGCAACCCAGGAATATCATCTCTTCAACCCGCCCACCTCACGTGGTCATGGGCATCCCATCACATGCCGAGAAACCTCCTTGTGAATGCCAGTGCTACACCACGCACACAAGGCCAAGTGTTGCTTCAGGTGTCACCTGTAGCCACACCGGAAAAACCTCTGAGACTGGGCTGCCCCCGTGATCTGTCCTGGCCCCACCCTAACTATAGTTCCTTTGGCGTCCACCGAGGAAATTTGGATTGGCATCTCATGTACATTCTGGTCACACAAGAATGTCCCCAAGAAGTTTCCAGGAAGACTGCAAGATTGCCATGACTCCACGGGGTCCCCTGGGAGCAGAGGTCATCTGGAAGAGCAGCTCGGTCCCATCATTTCTGCTACCGGCCAGACCAGGCTGCCAACACTGCCGCTCTCTCTGCCGCACTTTCTGATCCCGCTGCTCCCCAGACTCACCTGTGCATGCCAGAATCCGGCTACATCTGCTAGGTTATTTGTTAGTTTATATTTGGGGAAGGTTTATAATGGGTAGGATCAAACAGAGAACAAAGGGGCTTTGGGTGCAATAGTCGGTGGGCCCCATGGCCCAGCATCCGACTGTCGGTGGGTGAGAGCAGGGGCAGCAGGGGAGGGGGGTGAGATACATGATCTGGGAAAGATATAAAAGGCAGCGCTGGATGCCAGGATGGAGCTGGCAGGTGTGAATCTGAGGCTCGGCAAAGTTCAGAAGGTGTGGCAGGCAGCTGGTATGTTCGAAGGCTGCCAGGCTTTTTCACCCCAGTGCTGGCACAGGCTGGTCCCCGCCCCAGCCACCACGCCCCTCCTACCTGCAGCTCTTCTGACTCCCGCACAGTGGCAGACCACCCTCTAACCGCTGCCACTTCCTGACTGCTGACTAGTTCAAATGCAGTCTGACCATTTTCTGAGTGAATTTTTCTAAAACTCAAGTCTGATCATCACTCGACCCTGTAAATGGTGTCAGTGGCTTTTCAGGTCTACTGAGCAACGTAGGCAGGTGGTCTCCACAGTGATCCCCACAGCCCCACCGCTGCCGCCTCCCACATCCTGCTCCCTTCCCAGCAGCTCCCTGCAGCAAACCGAGTCCTCTTTCCTCTGCTGTCCACTTTTGTTTACATCCACGGGGCTACGTCCTGCTCATCCACGTCGGTGTCCTTGACTTCTGCCCCTCCCTCTCCCCACCCCTGCGGAATTAGCCAAGCCGCCCTCTGTTCCCGGGTCAGATGCTTATCTGATGGTATCATCGCATCACCACGTACTTCGTTTTCTTCTTGGAAGGTGGGGTCCGTGTCTCAGACGTACCCTTTTTTCGCACGCCTGTCACGTAAAAGGCAGTGCCCAAACCCAAACCAGCTGCCATGGGAGGGCCCCACCTCCCAGGAGCCTATACCTTTCAGAGTCCAGTTATCCACAGCTACCCCGAATTAGATCAGAAGAAGTGGTGCTTTTTTCTAAAGACCGCCGGATGGACTTAAACCACCAACCTTCAGGTTAGCACCTGGGGGCATTATTGTTTGTGCCACCCAGGGATTTCACCTAGCACACAACACCAAGTCCAATGCCAGGGTGGCCGGTTCTGACTCGTAGCGACCCTACAGGACAGAGAAGAATTGCTCTACAGGGTTAGTGAGGGTGTCTATTTTAATGAGCGCAGACAGCCTCCTCTTTCTCCCTGGGAGCGGCTGGTGGGTTCGAAGTCGCGACCATTCCGATTAGTGACTCGCTGCTTAACCCACTGTGCTACCAGGCCTGGCACATAGTGGATGCTTTCGCATGATGCCCTGGGCTGAGCGCTGTGGTAGGACAGCTCCGTCCTGCACGTGGGACTGCATGTGAATCCACCATCAAGTGTGTGTTGCTACGCTCCTCCCACACTTCCGGGCACACGGAGCATGCTCAGTTTCCGTTCCTTCTGGGGAATTCTGCCTGCCTCTCGCCCCTGGGGCTGTCTGCCAGCCCAGAGAAGACTCTTCTAGTTCTGCCCTTGTGTGCTGACGGCCGAACAGATGCCGTTCAGATACCCCAGATGGACCATCCAATAAAGGCCAAATGGCCCGAACCCGGCTCCTGCGTGCTAATCAGGTACTGGGCTGAGCCCAGTCCAAACCAGGAGGCTGCCAGCATTTCCACCCACGTGCCCAACAAGTCTGGAGCGAGGCCAGCGAAGAGTGTGCTGGGCTGAGGCGTGGAAATCCCCATGCTGGATCTGGAGTGCTGAGGCCAGGGAGAGGTGCCAAACCATCAGGCAGCCATCTTCCAGTGTCAAGTTTTGATTTTCATTTGAAGTGCACAAAATCCTTTAGCTTTTTTTTTTTTTTGCATGCAGCAGCAACCGCTTCCTAAAAACCTCTCCCCGCTGAGCTGCTGCCCAAAACAGCATGCCGTTTGGCCTTTGTGAAAGGAAAATCCTCTTCGTGGATCTAGAACACCCACCGCAGCCCCGTGTCCGCTGCGGGCGAAGTTTGGTTGGCTGCTGTGCATGGCGGGTTTCCCCAAAGTTGAGTGGGCAGCAGCGGGGAGAGTTCTCCCGTGATTTCGTCTAAAGGAAGGATGCGTGGTTGCAGCAGGGATGACGCCTGTCGCTGAGGGATGGATTCCTATGCTTCTTTCTCTGTCAGGAGGGAGGGAGGAGAGGAAGGAGGGAGAAGGTTCCTAAGAGTCTCTCCAGGGAGTGGGAAGGAAACAGGTGTGCTCCAGCCAGCCCTTGCACGAGGCAAGTGAGTTGCTAAAGGCTCATTCCCAGATTCCCGGGGACGTGGCTGGCCCGGTGCCCGGGATGGGGGGCGGGAAGGGGGGGGACCGGATCTGGGACTTCAGGTCATCGCTCTGCCCACGGCTCCTGCGGTGGTGCCAGGCTCTGAGAGTCATTAGGAGGGAGTGGAACCATCAGGGGAGAATTACGTTCGTCAGCCACCAGCCCTCCTGTTGTCCTTGCGGGCAGGGCACGGGGCTGGCTGGCGCAGGTAGGGTGGAGCCCACCAGTATCCCCGGGTCTGGGCTGGGACGTCGCCGAAGGAGCCAGCCTGCGCCGGGCCCGGCGCCGCCCCGAGCCGGGGGGCGCGGCCCGCGCCGCAGCTGCCGCGCTCCTGATTTCCAAGGATAATGTCAAGTGCCTCGCAGAGTGAGCGATGCTGGCGGAAAGCGAGTGATTTGAAATGCTTTTTCCATTACACCGCTCTCCCTTCTGGTACAGGTATTTTCCTAACAACCCTTATGCAAATAACCATGAAAAGTCGGAAGTGGTAAATGTCGAGTGTCGTCTGCTGCTGGCGGCATTCTCAGCTCTAACCTTCTGATTTTTAAAATATAGATATATATCAATCTACCCCCTGCAAACACCACCACCCCCACCCCCCCGCCCGGTCCCCGCAGCCCTTGGTGTGGCCCTGGGCGCGCACAGCCGCCAGGAGGCCTGTGTGGTTTCTTGCGTGCTGCTTGGAGGGCAGGATTATGTTAGAGCACTGAGCCATTACGGGTCTCTAGGGTCACATATTGAGCTTTATTGTCTACACAGCCAATGTAAGTTATTGATTTGCAAATGGGCAGCATTCCTTTCCAAGTCCCTTGAAGGAGGCTGGGAGGAAGCTCTTTTCCGAGGGGAGAAGACTTGGTTCATTCTTTGCGAAACGTTTCCTGTGCTGGCTGTGCCTGCGACTCCTGTTTTTAGGACCTGCACCATACTGAGCAAGTGCACATGTGCTGGGTTCATTCGCCAGGGAGGCGGGCCCCTGCCTGACGTTCCCACAAGGCCAGCACATCGCCTCTGCGCAGACGCCAGTGCTGCTGGCCGCTGACTCATCATGTGAGAGGGGAAGGGTACTCAGTGGCCTTGGACCCCCGGACACCCTGGGTCAGCTCCTCAGGTGCTGTTATGCCCGTGGGCCTGCTTGCTTTGAGGAACACTTCCCTTGCTGCTACCTGCTTCTCAGCCATTTTCTGTGTGCTATAGTTAGCGATTTGAGCATCAAACCCATAGAGTCCACAGTTCGAAACCACCAGCCACTTTCTACTCCGTAAAGAGTTACAGTCTCTTAAACCCACGGAGGCAGTTCTACTCTGCTCTGTAGGGTCGCTCGAATCAGTGCCGTGCACATGGTTAGCACGTCCACCTGCTTACTGAAGGGTTGGAGGGTCAAGTCCATCCAGACACTTCTCGGAAGAAAGGCCAGGCCACTCGCTTCCCAAAGATCGTAGGAAAATCTTAAGAGTGTGGCACTCAATTCTGGCACATCAGGGGTTGGGAGGACACACACTCGATGACTTCTGATGCGTATTGACCCCACGACAACTGGTTTGAATTGTCTTGTCGGTGGTGTTTCAGTAGGTAGACTCTGGGAATATTGCTTCTTAATCAGACGAGTCTTGTTATTGGCCTGTTCGTGGGCGCGAGGGAACCCTGGTTCACAGCAGAGTAAGCATTCCAGCCGCTCACCTCAAGGTCAGGGGTTCAAACTCACCAGCCGCTCCTCCGGAGAAAACCAGCACAGTGTGCCTCTGTACCATGAGCCGTCTCAGAGACCCTGGCGAGCTGTTCTTTTCTCTCCTGCAGGGTCACTGGGAGTCAGAATTGACCTGGTGACAATGAGGGTTTGGTCACTGGGAGTCAGAATTGACCTGGTGACAATGAGGGTTTGGTTCATGGGGCTGGCGAGGGCCTGTGTGCATCCCTTTTCTAAAGCAGGAACCTGCCATAGTTCATTGATTCCAAGAGGCTTGTGATATTCACATGTTAACATTTCTGAAGTTGAGGCGGGTATTATAATCGATGCCATGTCATAATTTAATTGGTTGGTTTTCCTTCTCTCATGAATATGTAAGTAATGGCACACTAATAGCATCGTAGAGTAGAAGAAATTACGAATAATCAGAAGGACAGTAGTCTGATGATTTGCCCTCAAGATCAATCAAACTCACAGGATCCTTCGAGTAACTACCTGCTCAGGGTCAGGTGCAGTGAAGGATATAAAGGTGCAAAGTCAACCGCTCTGATTTCTGCAGGCTCCCGCTGCGCTGTAGTGGGGGGCAGCCGGTACACAGACTTTCCACAACCCACCTGTTCCCAGGCTAGCCTGTGCCTCTGCTCCTAGACCTTTCTGGGCCTCAGACCAGCCCACACCTCAGCTCTGCACACTACCCTGCCCACTGGCAAGTGTCCACCACGTCTTTTACCATTTGGCCAACTACCCTCCAGCAGTATTCACAATTTTGTTAATATCCTGGGTCCGTGTCATCTGCCTCGTTCACGTTTTTCTGATAGTTTATGCCTTTTTAAAATGAAATACGCTGCCAATTCTAGTGGGACGCCAGGAGAGAACCGAGGACACTGTGGAGCTCAGACCGTGCTCAAAGCACACTCTGGGAGGCCTGCTCCGGACCGCCTGGCCATACGCTCTCACACAAGGTATCAATAGAAGCTGCTCACACAATGATTTTCCTCCCTCTGTTACCCAGCTCAGCCTGTGGAGCTGGAGGTTTGGAAGCTCCATCGCCACAACCAATTGGCTTTCTATGCCTTTCAAATCGGCCATGACTTGCCAGAGCTGTTGTGGAGCCCTCTGGAACGGGCCTGGCATGCTCCCAACCTTTCTTACTACAAGGTGTGACCTCCTGGCCTTACATAATCCGCTCTTATGAATCAGCCCTTCCCAGCCAGGCCAGAGCCCGACCACTGAGCAGCTGTGTGATGGTGTACAATTCGTTCCCCACACTGAGCCACGGTGGCCTCCTCTACAATATAAAAGCCAGTCCACGGCCATCAAGCCAATTCCAATGCGTACCCACCCTATATAGGGTTTCCAAGACAAAGTCTTTACAGGAGTAGACAACCTCATCTTTCTAGCTCAGGGCAGGTGGTGGGTTTGAACTGCCAGCCTTGTGGTTAGCAGCCCGGTGCCTAGCCCCAAGCAGTACTCGGTCTCCAGAGAGATTAAAAGCAGCTTTAAGAAAGGGAGACTTTAAAAACAAACAAAAAGTCCCTTGCTGTCAGGTCCATTTCAAGTCATGACAGCCCCAGGTGCTTTGTTTCTCGGCTGTGATTTTCACAGAAGCAGGTCGCCTGGCATTTCTTCTGTGGAGCATCTAGGTGGGCTCCAGTAAACCACTCACCCTGAGAAGAAACCACGGGACACCACCCAGAGAGCTTGTAAAGATCGATGTTGTTGGGTGCAGTCAAGTTGATGTTCAAGTTAGAATGTCCCCATGTGACAGGGTAACCTGCCCCATGGGGCTTTCTCTCATGGAGCCCATAGGTGAGTTCAAACCATCGACCTTCCCCACTTAGCAGTCCAATGTTTAACCACTAAGCCACCATACCCAAGCCACTCTGGCGAGTCGATTCAGACTCACACGGACCCTATAGGACAGGGAGAACTGCCCCCTGTGGGCTTCTCATACTGTAAATCTTTACGGAGCAGCAAGCCTCGTCTGTTTCCCACCGGCACTGTGGCTTCTTTACAGAAAACAGCTAGGGCATCTTGGTTTAAAATGAAACTGCATAAGGTCCCCTTCATAAAACTGGTGGGAAAGGAACAGCTCTGATGGGCAAGGGGAGCCAGACGGCTTTGGGGTCATTAGTCCTGCAGCACCCAGGAGTCCTGGGAAGCTGGACTCAGCAGTACTGGGCATGCAGAGTCTCGACAGGGCAACCCTGTGAACCTTGCCCTTTAAAATGTTTACTGCTGTGCAGAGCTGAAACCCTGTTTGCAGGTGGGGTCACAGTCTCAGTAGCTGCCTCTGTCCCTGGGGCCACTTCGTGACAGGGCAGGGCCCCGCTGCCCTGATCTCCTGGCGCTGGTGCAGGAGGGATGTTGGTGTTCGCTGCACCTCCTGGAGAGGAAATACACTTGTAGATTTATGGGTTAAGAGTTCTGGGATGGGACTCCTACCCACTCGAGCGCCATAAGAAGCCAGGAATGTGTTTTCCCCATTGTTTGCTTTTGATTCACTGTTTTGATGTAGGGCTGGTTTATGACTCAGGTGTTATCTCCTGTTGCCAAATCGCGCGTTAGGTATGTCTAACATTCCCCACGCAGCTTCGTCTCACCCTCTTGCACAGTCGTTGCCCACACCCCCGGGTCCCTGAAGGGAGTGAGGAAAGAAGTTGGAAACGCTTTTAGTCTCAAATCAAGGGCTTGCCACCAGTCAGAGGGTGGGGCCAGTGGTTTTCCAAGTTGGCCTCTTTGAGGTTGAAGTTGTGAATGTGTTCAGAGTAGACGCATTTCCCAAAGAAAATGTGAAGCAGAAGCTGGGTTTGTCTACACGATGCTGTCAGGGTGGGCACAAGAAAGACATCATGCACTTGTCAAAACCCATAGGGATGGTACATACACCGCAAAGCCTGACCCCCACGTAAACTCTGGACGTTAGCTAATAGTAGAGTGTCACCATGGGCGCATCAGTGGTAACACATGTGCCACACGAACACAGGATGTTCACAGGAGGCAGAGCAGGTGTATGGAAATTCTCTGCACTTCCTGCACAATAGTTCTGTCAACCTGAATCTGCTTGAGGAGACTATATTTTTCTATCCACCAGCAATGAGAAATATGAAAGGAAATTACAGGCGCAATTCCGTGTTCAATAGCATCTAAATGAATAAAATACCTCAGAATAAATCTAACCAGAGAGGTGAAGGTTTTCTACAATGGAAACTGAAACACTACTGAACGAGATTAAAGAAGGCTTAAATAAATGAGAAGCTAGTCAATGTCCTTACAGTGTAAGACTTAATGTTGTTTACAGGCCAATACTACCCAAAGCAATCTATCGAGTCAACAAAATCCCAACAACATCTTTAACGAAATAGAAAAACCAGTCCTCCCAAAGAACTAAAGCAATGTTGAAAGTAAAGAAAACAGAGTAAGATGACCCATACTTCCTGATTTTAAAACGCATTCGATAGCTGCAGCCATCAAAACAGCCTGGTCCTACGATAACGACAGATACATGGCCCAGCAAAACGGATGGAGAATCCAGAAATAAACCCCACACCTGTGATTGACTGATATTTTACAGAGGTGCTAAATCCATCTAACGGACAAAGAAGATTCTCTTAAATGTGCTGGGAATATTAGGTTGCCACATGCAGAAAAATGAAACAGATCCATGCCACACACCACACACAAAAAAGTGTTTAAATGGATTTGGGTCTAACTAACTGTGCAAATTAAAAATCCTGAAATTCTTAGAAAGCCAAACAGGACCCACACTATCAGGCCTAGCATTCAACAGTCTGATAACAAAAGAACAAACAGAAGACAAAGTACATACATAGGACCTGATACAAGTGGAAAACCTTTGTTCATCAAAAAACTTTATTAAAAAAAATGTCAAGCCATCGACTGGGAAAATACTTTTGGAAACCATATATTGGACAAGAATCTAAGAAGTAAAACTTAACCACTGAACAACGAAAAGACAACCTCAACACAAAATGTCCTAAGGTCTTGAATCGACATTTCACCAACCTGGACATTCAGAGGACCACAACGCACGTCCTAAAAGGATGCTTTGCATCCTGACTGTGAAGTCCGTTCCAGCTGCCGGCGACCCCAGCAACAACAGAAGGAAAGCCCACCTGCCCTGGTGCCGTCCTCGCAACGTTCTTACGTTGCTGCCACTGGGTCAGTCCGTTTCGACCAGGGCCTTCCTCTTTTTCGCTGCCCCTCTACTTTGCCAAGCATGATGTCCTTCTACAGGGACTGGTCTCTCCTGATGACATGTCTGAAGTGTGTGAGACGAAATATTGCCCTCCGTGATTTTAAGGAGCCTTCTGGCTGTACTTCCCAGACAGATGTCCATGTTCTTTTGGCAGTCCACGGTACGCTCAAGATTCTTCTCCACCACCACCATGCAAACACATCCGTTTTCCCCTGGTCTTCCTTATTTGGTGTGCAACTTTCACGTGCATATGAGGCCATTGAAAACACCATGGCTTGGGTCAGGTGCACCTTAGTCCTTGTGGTACTTACATAATCTGGTGCTAATTTGGGACTTGAGAGGATTAAGAGCGAAGGGGTAGTCTAGTCTGTCAATCGGGATATAGCCTATGAGGTCTCTGTGTGGGCATGACCTTCTCCTGAGGATTCTGGAAACTCCGGCTTTTCTCCTTGGAGGTGGGAAGCACTCTCTCTCTTGGATCATTCCCTTGGAGACTCTCTACTGACAAGGCTGACTCCCTGCAAGACATCCCTGTGGAGAAGCCAGATAGACCTACCCTGATGCAGCCCTGGGAGCTAGAGAAACCACGTGGAGACCCCTGCCAGCATGGAGATGCTTACAATGCCACTGGATCCACAAGACTTCCCACTCACTGGCCTGTGATCTTCCTGCATTTGGTGTCATTGCACATGTTTCATGAGTCTGAAGAGGACTTTATAGATTAGTATTGGACATATGGGCTAACATCAGACGTAAGGACTTGATCTGGACTGGGCTGGGATGTTTTCTCAATATTCAACTGCTCGTGTATATAAACCTCTTTCTTATACACATATAGTCTACCTAGACTAACAGTCCTCAAAGTAACATCCTTGGTTTTCAACCCTTTAAAGGCCTTGTGACGCAGATTTACCCATTGCAATGTGTCACTTGACCTCTTGACTGCTACTTCAATGAGCATTGATTGTGGATCCAAGCAAGGCAAAATCCTTTGACAACTTCAACCTTCTTTCCCGTTAATCATGATGTTACATCTAGTTGTCCAGGATCTTTGTTTTCTTTATATTGAGTTGTAATCCATAGTGAAGGCTGCAACCCTTGATCTTCATCAGCAAGTGCTTCAAGTCCTCCTACATTCAGCAAGCATGGTGATTTCCTATGCATATCAAAGTTTGGTAAGAAGTCTTCTGCCAATCCTGATGCCACATTCTTCTTCATATAATCTAGAATCTATAATTATTTTCCCAGCCTACAGATTGAATAAGATGGGGAAAGGATATAGCTCTGTCACTCAACTTTCCTGATTTTAAACCATGTGCATCATTAGCCACCAAAAACAACAACAAAAACCACTGCCATCGAATTGTTTCCAACTCATAGTGACCCTATATAGAGTTTCCAAGACTTTTTAAATCTTTACAGGAACACAAACCTTCATCATTCTCATGAGGAGCTGCTGGTGGTTTTAAACTATTCAATCAAACTAATTACCATTGAATCATT
>NW_022103920.1:40084446-40086651 GCF_000313985.2 Echinops telfairi
CTGCTCTGAGTGGGAATATCGTCCTCAGGGCTTGGTGGGCCAGGATGTGCTCCACTCTCTCTTCCTCCCCCTTCATTTGCTCCTGTGTGCTCTGATCAGACATGTCCCTCTCCCTGAGCTGTCTCCTCTGATGTAAATTCTTTGCGGGGCCAGGGTGGGGTGGGGTGCTGTCCACATAGTTGGGATTGGGGCCGGCCCCTCAGACCTCTCTGTCGGGTTAACTCACTGCAGCACCAGGGCTCCTTAGAACTACCATTCCAAAATCCAACTCAGTGCCATTGAGTGAGTGCCAATTCATAGCGACTCGGGGACAGGCTAAGACTGCTCTGGTCAGTTCCCAAGCCTGGAACTCCTTACAGGAGTAGAAAGCCCCATTTTTCTCCCTCAGAGCTGTTGGTGGTTGCAAACTGCTCACCTTGCAATTAGCAACCCAGTGCTTAAGCACTGTACCACCCATATAGAGATTCAAATCAAAACCAAGTAAGATACCATTTCACTTCTACTAGGATGTCTAAGATTTAAAAAGAATAATAACAGATTTTGGTGACAATGTGGGGAAAGTTGAACCCTTACCCATTACCGTGTTGGCACTATGTGGTAAGTATTGGACCACAAGGTTGAGAGTTCAAACCTATTGACCACTCAACTGAAGAAAGACGGGCTATCTGCTTCCATAAAGACTTACAACTTCAGAATCTCTAGGAGTTGGAATCAATTTGATGGCAGTGGGTTTGGTTTTTATTTATATTCATTGATGTTGGGAATACAAAATGCTATAGCCATTGTGGGGGAAAATGGGCATTTATAGAGGTCTAAATACAGGCATGCACATATACAAATATATTTGTATATGATGATGGGGAAATAAATCTGCATATATTTATAGGCTTAGTATTAAGGTAGCAGATGGACATTGGGCCTCCACTCAAGTACATCAATGAAATGATTTCTTTTAAAAAGGATGGTGATGCCTCATCAAACTGAAAATAGTACTCTCATGTTAGATAGTCAGTTACACTTCATAATAACCCTACATACGGCAGACCCAGAACACTGCCTGCTCCTGCTCCCTCCTCGCCGTCATGGTTATGTCACGGCCCACTGCTGGGACCACTGTGCCAATCCGTTTCATCAAGGGTCTTCCTCTTTTTTGCTGGCCTTCTACCAAGCCTCATGCCCTTCACCAGGGCCTGGTCTCTCCTGAGGACATGTCCAAAGTGCAAAAGAAGTCTCCCTCAAAGGATCCTCCTTGCTGTACTTGTTAAAAGTTGGATGTGTTGGTTCAGTGTGTCACATTCAGTACCCTCACCAGCACCATCAAGTCTTCTTCTGCCCTCCTGATTTACTGCCCAGCTTTGTATGCACGCCAGACAGTTGAAAATACCATCAGTGGGGTCAGGTGCACCTGAGGCATCAAAGTGACATCTTTGCTCTTTAGCCACTTTGAAGAGGTCTTTTGCAGCAGATTTGCCTACTTGATGCGATATGTCATTTGGTTTCTCGGCTGCGTCTTCACTGCGTGTTGATGATGGATCCAAGTAAGATGAAATTCCTGACAACGTCCATAATTTCTGTATTTCTCCGGATATTAAGGAGTCCTTCTGGTGCATCAGTTCAGTGTTGGACTGGTAATTGCCAGGTGAATAGTTTGAAACCACCAGGGGCTCTGAGGAGGAAAGACAGGGCTATCTACGCCCATAGAGTTATCATTTCAGAAACTCACAGGCAGAGTTCTACCCTGGCCTATGGGGTCGCTATAATTCGGCATCAACTCAATAGCAATGAATTTGGTAGTTTTTTTAGGTCAGGATATTAAGGAGGCCTGGTGGTAAAGTCGGGTATGTGTTGGGCTGCTCATCATAAGGTAAATAGTTCAAAACTACCAGTAGCTCCTCAGGAGAAAGATGGGGCTTTCTACTCCTGTAAAAAGTTACAATATTAGGAACCATTCTACCCTGTGCTGTAAGGTTGCTATGAGTCAGAACCGACTCCGTGGCAGTGAATTTGGTTCTTTGGTTTTACTTATTGGCGCAGTTGTGAGGATATTTGTTTTCTTTACGTTGAAGGTGTGTAATGCATACTGAAGGCTGTATTCTTTGAACTTCATCAGCAAGTGCTTCAAATCCTCCTTGTTTTCAGCAAGCAAGGTTCTACCATCTGCAAATTATTTTTTAATCATTTTATTAGGGGCTCATACAACTCTTA
>NW_022103920.1:40087727-40099926 GCF_000313985.2 Echinops telfairi
TAATAGAAGAAAGTATTCTTGTGTTGAGGGAGTACTTGAGTGGAGGCCCAATGTCCTTCTGCTACCTTAATACTAAACCTATAAATATAGGTACATAGATCTATTTCCCCATCCTCATATATAAATGCCATCTGCAAATTATTAATGAGATTTCCTCTAATCGTAATGCCAAATTCTTCTTCATATAGCCCAGTTACCTGGATTATTTGCTCAGCATATAGATTAAATAAAGGTGAAATGAATCCACCCTGATGCACACCTTTCCTGATTTTCATCACAGTATCTCCTTGTTCCATTCGATCAACTGCCTCTTGGTCTATGTACAGGTTCCACACATGCGCAATGAAGTGATCTGGAATTCCCATTCTTCACAATGTTATCCATAATGTGTTATGATCCACATAGTCTAATGCCTTTCCACAGTCATTAAAGCCCAGCTAAGCATCATTCTGGTATCTCTGCTTTCAGCCAAGATCCATCTAAGATCTACAGTGATATCTCTTGTTCTACATCCTCCTTGGAATTCAATTTGAATTGGCCCAGTAATCCCCCTCGTAGGTATGAGGGACCTTCAAAAAGTTTTTGGAAGAAGGGAATTAAAAAATAAGGGGGTTTTCCCACTAACGTTTGAAACCCCGTTTATATACTCAAAAGACGTGAAATCAGAGACTCAAACAGAGAAAGGGGGAAGAGAGGTTAACGGTGGTGGAAAAGTGATGGTTGCCATTGCTGTCTATAAGCAGTTCTCCTGTGAACAGTGGCAATGGCACAAGTTGTGTGGTAGCGACCGCAACGACAAAAAGACGAGTAAGCACAGCTGCTGAGGCTGCTTGCGTACAACCGCAGCACCCCCTTGGGTCTGGGTCCTTGTGGAAGTTTGGGGTTATGGTTTCATCGGACATTCCAGAGACATGACCTGATCGCGTGTTTAGAGCTTCTGTTATTACCTCCTCGGTCCTCGCGCAGTGCCTGGGGTCTTAAAAGTGGGCAAGCGGCCATCCACAGCGCAGCGTAAACCAAAAACTCACTGCCATGGAGTCAGTGCCCATTCATAGCAATCCTATAAGACAGGTCCAACTGCCCTTGTGGATTTCCCAAGACCGAATCTTCACAGGAGAAAACCCCATCTTTCTCCCGAGGAGCAGTTGGTGGTTGCGAACCGCTGACCTTGTGAATTGCAGCCCAACTTGTAACCACCACACCACCAGGGATCTTTCTTTTGGTGCCTAGGT
The DNA here is from genome assembly GCF_000313985.2 of Echinops telfairi. Taxonomy (NCBI): domain Eukaryota; kingdom Metazoa; phylum Chordata; class Mammalia; order Afrosoricida; family Tenrecidae; genus Echinops; species Echinops telfairi. The sequence continues at coordinate 40,088,960 of NW_022103920.1, forward strand.
ATTGCTAAATTATTCTTGGATCATATTCTCGAATGTATATAAAGCTGTGTAAATACAGGTCGAATTCATTTAAAGTTGGGCAGGGGGGAAGCTATTTTTAAAAAACACGCCCCCAAATGCCCACCTGTCAATAAGACAGATAAGCCTGGAACTCCCTGCTCCAGTGGAGTGGTAGAATCAGGAGAACCGAAGACCCCCCTAAGTGACCTAGATCTCCAGCCCTGTCACAAACACCTCCTTCTTAAGGCGAAGCCTTGGTGTCCTTCTGGCTCCCCTGTACCTGGTCCTGGAACAAGGGACTTGGCCTCCCTGGAGCCTCCTTTTCCTCATCTGTAAGATGCGCAGGCCGCTCGCTCTCTGCCCTGCAGGAAGTTGTCGGGGTCAGGGGTGGTGGTGGACAAGGACTGGTAAGTGTTACCACTTGATGTGGCCTTGACAGCTAGGACTCTTCTTTTTGCCACCTGCTCTCCCATGACCGGTTCAGAACCTGGCCTTGAAGGGGAATCCCGGGTTTCCCCACAGCGCTCACACAAGCTCCCTCGCCCCACCCAGCCCTCCGGAGTAGCTAGTAATAACAGGGTTTTCCTTTTTAATCCTTTCTTTCCAGAGAAGATGCTTGTTAGGTCATTGTAACTTCCAGTTGTTAAGTGCCTGCGATTTTGCTGGGCATGTAAACAACATTCTGACTTTTGCGGGTTCAGAAAGGAAGTTCGATTGCTTTTCCCCCCAGCCGGAAAAGGCCTACTGTAGGCAATATGAGTGTGTTGGGCTCAGGTGGGAAATGGGGCCGTGTGTGTGTGTGTGTGTGTGTGTGTGTGTGTGTGTGTGTCTCTGCTTTGCTTTGCAGTCTGTGGCACATGTGAGGGTAGATTTGTGGGTGTTCTGTAGCTGTTAATTAAATTAATTAAATTACCATAAATCGTACCATTATCCCCCTTCCCTCCTCCACACTGGCCCATAGGAGCCATCTCTCTGTGTAGGAAATGGCAGTATCCACTCTGCTATTTGAGGACTGAACTTGTCAACGATATTGATTGCTTTCTCCAAGTTGGAGATGCGGAAGCTACATATTTGCTCATCTTCTGGTGTGAAAAAGCTAATAATACTGCTGATCTCATATGTAAATTCTCTTTTCATCTACTCCGTCAAAGGCATTATCCCGCGAAGACATAATTTGAAAAGTGCCTTGATAGAAAACAGCTCTCTTTTCATAAGCCATGAATGTCATTGCGGGTAAGCCCCTTTGGAAATCGTTAATGCTCACCACTCTTATCTCCCTCGGTGAGATTTCCAGCTTCTCGGCCTGTGTGTGGCTCCTGTGTGCTCTTTATGCTCTTGGTCCCCTGCTTCTGTGTCACCATGGCCTCGGCCTCCTGCTCTGTAAAATGGGAATGATAGTGACTTCACCCTCAACGGGTGTTTGTACAGCCAGGAGCCCTGGTGGCACAGTGGCGTATGCATTGGGCTGCTAACTGCAGGGTCAGCAGTTTGAGCTCCCCAACCACTCCATGAGAAAAAGGTGAGGTGTTCTGGGCCCGTAAAGATCTGAAGCCTTGGAAACCCAAAGGTCAGTTCTGCTCTGCCCTATGGGGTTGCTGTGAGTCAGAATCAACTTAATGGCCGTGGGTTTGATGGCATTGCAGGTTAAGAGTTGGGCTATTAACATCAAGGTCAGCGGTTCAAACTTAGTAGCTGCTCCTCAAGAGAAAGCTGAGGCTGTCAGCTTTGATTCTCAGTCTCAGAAACGATATGGAGAGCTATGAGTTGATAAAACTCAGTGGTATTAAGTTTGGTTTTTGGATTTCGGACATTTCGTATAGCATTTAACATTGTATTTGGCATCAGTATGTGCTTGCGAAACAAACAGAAACCCACTTCCATCCAGCTGATTCTCACTCACAGATACCCCTTATAGGACGGAGTAGTGCTGCCCCTGTGGGTTTCCAAATTTGTATGAAAGCAGAAAGCCTCAACTTTCTCCTGTAGAGTGCCTCGTGGTTTTAAACCACTGACCTTGCACTTAGCAACCCAGCATGTAATTCACTGTGCCACCAGGGCGCCTCCAGAAACCTTAGCTGAAGTTAGTATAGCTCTTCATTGTCAGTGACCTCTTTCCTACCCATCAGTCCCACTGACTCCCTGGTTTAGGTAGGACTTCTCTGGGTTCTCCTCATTCCCAGCCTTCCCATGGAATTCTGGGCCAGCACAGGCAGCCCTGACCACGGCCCGTGGTTTTCCCAGGGTGTCTTTGTGTCGAGGTCTGCTACGTAGGAGGGGAAGTCGAAAAGTGTTGCCGCTGGGCTCCAGTTTGGCCATGCTGGGTTTATGCCAACGCGGCGTGTTACAACATGGCTCAAGAGAGGTGGACAGCTGCCGACAAGTTCTCTCAGGAATATGCTTCTCTTAGTCTCCTTCAGGCACCTTCAAAAACAAAGGTCCAGTCAAAACAGTGGCTTCCAAGGGGGATCTGCTGGGCCTGTTCAATTCAAGGCAGAGATCAGCTCTGAAAGCATGTGTTTCTTTGGAAGAGTAGAAGCCAAAGGAGTAGCATCTTGACAGATGTTCTCAAAGGACACAGAAACCTCACACAGGCTTATTACTAAGAAGTTGTAAGAACACGGGACGCTTCCTTAGTGAGGGAAAGGCCGGGAAAGTTGTGCCAGGGAATGTTGTTCCCTGACAACAATGCACCTGGGCATTCCTCGAGGGGAGCAGGGGCTGTCCCAGCAGAATCTTCTGGATCTGAGCCCATCCAACTGCATCCTTGGTCTTGCTCCAGCCGATCTCTGTTTCCCAGACTCTAAAAACATGAACGGAAAACAAGGCAGGTCCCCCGAGGAGACCCCGATAGAGGAGACCCCGATAGCTGCTTGGCGTGGTGGAAATGGAAGAGGGCAGTATTCTTTGAAGAAAGGTCGGGCACATGGAAACAGCACATTCACTAAGTGTATTGGCCTCGGTGGAGGGCATGCCGAGAAACGAGCTTCGCGTCTTGATATTTTTATGAACAAAGGTTTCTATGATTCTGTAGCACGGCTCTTTTAATTTTTCAATTAAAAGGGGTGCCTTTCCCTGTCCCCACCCTCTTTGTGAAGCTCATTGTGGATTGCGTCTCCTTCACTCACGTTGATGTGCATCTACCCTCTAACCTGTGACTCCCACTTCATCTCTCCCCTCTCGCCCTGGGTCACCATCAAAAATCTTACTTCTTTTTGACTTTTTAAAAGTGATGGCCTCCTACACTCTTTGTCTTTGCTGGGGACGGACTCATTTCACTCAGCGTAGCGTCCGCAGCCAGGCTCATGCATGGTCTGAGGGGTTTCACAGAATCATCATTATTCTTTAGCATCAAAAAAATACTCTGTGACGACCCCAACCCCCCATCCAACTCTGAGCCTGTGGTCTTCCTCCAAGTTATCCAATCTGTTCTTCAGGGGCAAGGAGAACTGATGTCCCCAGCTCTCTCACGTATCAGTAGGACTCTACTATAATCCAGATACATGCTCCTGGACTACTTCTGGATTAAATTATGGATTTATAACCTTCTCAACTTTAATCCTAAAATGTATGCCCAGACAAGATAGCAGTAGGATGGAGCTGTGAAGAGCGTGGGTCCCAGGGCCAAATTGCCTAGGGGTCACCTCCGGATCCCACCACATCTCAGCTAGGTGACCTTGAGCCAGTCACAGTATTTCTTGACGCCCCCGCCTCTTCATCTGTCAGATAGGGATGGTAGTACTGGTCTACATTTCCAAAACCCAAGCTCTCAGAATTGAAAGGTTTACTCCCCTGAGTTTGAGGCACCCTGTTTGGATCATATTCTAGCCTGAACGGACATGTTTCTATCTGTGCTCTTTATTTATCCAAATCAGTATAGCTATTGCTGTATTTCACTGCTTAAATATTAAATGGCCTTGACAGTAGGATGCTGTGCTGGACGCTGCTGGGGTGACCATTGTACTGAATGAAAAGTCAATGAATTCTCTGCTGGGAAACCTACTGAGCCCAAGAATTTCAGATAAGGGAGTGTGGGTCTATAGTACCTACATTTTGGGTGATTAGAAATATTAAATAAGGTATTTTGCATGAAGCTTTTATAATGCCATTTGACATAAGTACTCAGTAAACACTGGCTTTGTTATCCTAAAGGCATGAAAAAGTACTGTATCTTTAAAAATGAATGGTTTATTTTACTTCAATTATTTTAAAAGTGTATTATGTAAATAAACGGTTTAAATGTTTAATTGAGTGATATAAAAATGAACTTCACTGCCTGAACGTGGAGAAAGCACACTGTTTATTTGGGAAAGAGATTCAGAATCCAAGAAAAGTCCATTTAAACAAATATGGATACCGTTATGACTGTCAAGGGTGTCTCCCCTTCCCCTAAATCGTGATCACCAAAACCAAATCCACTGCCGCTGAATCAGTTCTGGTTTGAAAAGGACATCATGCGTGGCAAGCAGAAGGGCAGTGAAAAAGAAGACCCTCAGCAAGATGGGCTGGCACCGTGGCTGCAACTGTGGGCTCCAGTGTAACAGCAATTGGGAGGATGCGCAGGAGCAGGCCGTGTAGTGCTCTGTTGGACGTTGTGCTAGTTACGTAATCTGTCGTCAACTTGAGACTATTAAGAGTGAAGGGGTGGAGTTTAGCCCGTCAATCAGTTCGCAACTTGATGACCTTATTTGGATGCCCTAAGGAGATGAATGGCTCACTGGAGGCAGACACGCACTCACTCCTTGGGAGACATTCCTGCTGACAAGACACATGGAGCTATGTTAGAGCCCTGGGGCTGGAGGAGCCATGTGGAGACCCCTGCCAGCACTGAGATGTTTCCACTGCCACTGGATCCACAAGACTTTCCACCCATAGGCCTGTGATCTTCCTGCATTTGGTGTCATTGCAAGTGTTGCGTGAGTCTGAAGAGGAATTTATAGATTGATAGTGGACATATGGACTAATATCGGACTTAAGGACTTGAGCTGGACTGTTTTCTCAATATGCAACTGTTCTTTAATATAAAGCTCTTCCTTACACACATATGAGTCTCCCTGATTTGTCTCTCTAGTCAACCCGGACTAACACATACGTGGAATTGTTATGAATTGGAACTGACTCAGTGGCTCCAAACGACGACGACAACATGGCAGAGTAAAACTGTTCCATGGGATCGCCAAAGCTGCATCGTCCAGAAACAGACTCTTTATCTTTCCCCTACAGAGCAGTTGGTGGGTTCCACCTGCTGACATTGTGCTTAGAGACCAAGTGCTTAAGCACTGCGCCACCAGTGTGCCTCTCTCAATTACGTTAGCAAAACAAAAATGACAACTAGCAACAGCTCGTGCCCCTGTTTGGAGTTTGCACCCTAATGATTTGTGTTTGAAAGAGGTGCACATACAATTCTATATTGAGAGCGCTGTGGAACAAACAGTAGCATTAAAAGCACAAAGGGCGAGGTAAGAGTAATTAGAATCAGAAGCTTTGGGATGGGTCCCTGCAGTAATAGACCGTCTTGGGCGATGTGATGCGCATGTAGGAACACATGAGGACTTGGACATGGGTCTCACCTTCACTTAGCCTGGAATATTGGGCAAGCCACTTGATTATGAACCTCGGTTTCATCATCATCATTCAAGTGATCATAAATATACTACATTTTCCTCCCTCCCTTATGGGTTGGTTGCAAGGGTAAAATGGGTTGACGTGTCTGAAGGTGTTTTATAAATCCATAGAGCAAGTTTCATAAGCCACAGAGAAGGCTGGGGCTTCTCTCACCCCTTCTCAAGTATGCTTTCTGGTGGCCAGAAGAAGTAAAGACCAGACAGTCTTTGACACCAGGGGTGTCAAGTGAAGCTTTGCTTAGACGAGCCCCACTCGCTCGTGCAGCCGAGGAGTGGAGAGCATCCTTGTGGCCCGCAGACTAGCAGGTGTCTCTGTGCAGCACCCAGCGTGCCCTGGGCTGCACATCATTGCCAGGGGTGAATTTTGAAAAAGTCAGTCTCTTGTCGAGAGGCAGCTGCAGTGTTTTCATGAGACACAAAGGTTTTTCAGTGGGTCTAGCGCAAGTGTATAGGGCGAGGCTCCCAGGCTGCAGGTAAAGAAACCCACCAGCTGGCTGGTATCGTCTCTGAGCCTCCTGGTGGACCACTGGGCTGTGTCTGCGTCTTACCCATTCTGTGTGCAATGTCACAGTGGAGCAGAACTATGCTTCTGGAATTTACCAGCGTGAAGGGTTAATGACACCAGGGGGAAATAAGATGCTTCGAGTACCGGTTAACCTAAGGACCGTGTGAACTAGAACAGTATCGTAGTTAACGGCTGCTTTATGCCGGCCCTGCCCGAGGCTGCGCTGCACCTGATTGCTTTGAGGCTTCACCACCCTGTGCTGCCAGTCGCTCCATGTCACCGGTCAGGAACCTGGAGGTGAGGGAGGTTAAATAACGTGCCCAACGTCATGAAGGATCCAGAGCTTTCTGTCTCCAGAACCCTTCTAGACAACTGCCTAGGTTTGTACCATGGGTGCCAGCTCCTCTCCCAGGAAGCCACATAGCCAATATTCTGTGTGGATAATGAGGCGCCCTGGTGATGTGGGGGTGAAGCTCTCGGCCGCTCATTGGAAGGTTGGCACAAGTCACTCCACAGGAGAAAGGTGTAGCAAGCTGCCTTGGAAAGTCTTGGGAAGGAGGGCAGTTCTTCTCTGTCCTCTGTGGTCATGGGTGTCAAAATCAACTCGGGAGCATGTGATGGCATGGGTAACGGGCCCTGGTAGCACTGACAGCTACATGTGTAATTACTAACCAAACAATTGATGGCTTGAATCCATCTCAAAAGAAAAGCCGAGCGACCTGCTTCTGAAGGGTCACTGCCATTGAGCACTGGATGTAGCACAGTGACTCTGGCCTGCGGGAGTCAGGATCCCCTAGATGGGGCTGGGTTTGTCAGTGAGTGTGGTTCGGTTATGTTCTTTTTAAGGAAGTTTTAAGAGGATCAGTGCTGGAAGGAGCCAACAGATGTCCAGTCCAGCTGCTTCCCAGAGACCCAGCTGTGTCAGAGCCCCCTGCCTCCTCCTGCACAGCACAGGCATCTTAAAGGATACTTGGTGGCACGTTGGGATATTCCTGTTGCATCTCCCAAGCACAAGCAGGGAGATTTGCAGTAATAGCAGCCCTCCTTTGACAGGGACCTAGAGGGCTGGTGGGACAGCGGTGTCAGTGGCACGTCCCTTGGCGAACCACATCCGTCAGTCCGTGCAGGTCAGTGAGGCCGCATCAACATCCTCCTCACCAAAGATTAGCCACACATGTGTCAGACACAGGGATGAGAATAGGCACAACTTTCAGTGCCCTGAGTCCTACCTGGCTTCGGCCCCCAAGTTTTAAGTAAAGCCTGCCCTTTTGCTGACATGTCCTTCCATTGGTTCTCAGCCCACCACAGACAATTAGGAATCATCTGTATGCAGTCTGCTCCAAATGCCTGCTGGCCACAGATCACTCTTCTCTGGAGCTTGCAGGCAAACCTGACACAAGCATACCTCGTAGATAGCATGGGTTCAGGCCCAATAAGGTGGCTCTCAAAAGAAGCAAATCACACTGATTTTCTGGGCCGGGGGTAGATGGGCGCGGTAGTTCCCAGCGCCTAGAAAAGTTCTGTTTACACTATAATATAGCGTAAAGAAAACCCAAGCCCTCACAACTGGACCAACAAGTAGCATCGTGATAAACAGAGAGAAAGATGGAAGGTGTTAAAGATTTCGTCTCACCTGGCTCCACAGTCCATGCCCATGGAAACTGCAGTCAGAAGACCGACCAGACGTCAAACTGAATGAGGTACATCTGCTGCACAAGACCTTTTGAACGTGTGGGAAAGCAAGGAGCTTCCTCTGAGGACTAAGGTGAGCCCGACCTTGGACTTTTCAGTGGTCTCAAGTGCATTGGACATTAAATAAGGAAGACCAAAGAAGAATCGATGCCTTGGAATCATGGTGCTGGTGAAGAATCTTGAAAATGCTCTGCACGAGTCAGCTTGGAAGCAGTGTGGCCAGTGTGCTCCCGAGGACGGCGAGACTTCGTCTTACATACTCTGGACATATTGTCAGGAGAGACCAGTCCCCGGAGGGAGACATCAGGCTCCATAAAGTGGAGAGGCGGCACAAGAGAGGAAGGTCCAGGACAAGGTGGACTGACCCTGTGGCTCCATGGACAGACTCCGACGTAATAGCGGTTGTGAGGATGGGACAGGCCTGGGCAGGGTTTCATTCTTGAGTTAGTCAGTTTATTGTACCAACCTGACCAATAAACACATGCGGGGTTAATTGAAGGGTGGAGGGATAAATGGCTCGGTGAGCCTCGCCTTTCTAGTTCTGGGGTCTCTTGCTTTGTGGTGGTCACACCAGGATGCAGCTGCCTTAGCAGTTCCCTGCTTCAGCTGGCAAGGCTCACTTCCTGCAAGACATCCCCAAGGAGAAGCTACATGGACCTACCCCGATGCAGCCCTGGGTGCTGGAGCAGCCATGTGGAGACCCCTGCCAGTGCTGAGATGCTTACACATTCACTGACACGGCTTTCCTCCTGCAGTCAGCATCGTTGTGCCTGTTTTGTGAGATGGAGGAGGACTTCTTGGGTTGGTGTTGGACATATGGGTTAATGTTGGACGTGTGGGCTTAGACAGCACTGGGTTGGGATGTTTTCGTGTTGCACACTTAACCTTTATATAAAACTCTCTCTTATACATGAGTTTCTGTGGATTTGTTTCTCTAAAGTACCCAGACGGATACAATTCTATTGTACACAGAGTTGCTGTGAGTCGCAGCTCCTAACAACCACAACATTAAGAGTGCAAGAGCATTATGGAAAAGTTGGAAACATTGTGAGGTCGACCAGACCATGACCCAGAGACGCAAAATGAGCACCTTCTGGCGGGAAGATGGCGATAAGAGACTTGCTGGATGCAGGCATGCCACAGTCCTTCAACTCATTGAGAACAGACAAACAAACCCTACAATGTCTGCAAAGTGCCGTAAAGCAAAGGCAATGGAATGAGGCATGCTTCGAATGCCCAGACTTTTGGCGGCCCCCAGGCAGAATTGGAGCCCTGGAGATGCAATGGGTTACGTGTTGGCTGCTAGCAGCAAGGGCGGCAGTTCAAACACAGGAGCCACACCCGGGAGAAAGATGAGGCAGTCTGCTTCCATTAAGATTTGCCATCTTAGAAACCTATAGGGTCACCATGAGTCAGAATTGACTCCATGACAGTGGGTGGATTTGGGTAGACTTAAATAACAGGATGGTTCCTTGTTTTAGACTCAACCTGTGTGATTCAAACTGATCGGTCAACTCAAGCATGGGCCTGAGTATTTAGGCATCAACCAGTCAAACAAACCCTGACAGGTGAGTGGTTTCCACCTCGGACATTCCAAGACGGGCTGCTTGTCGAGAAAGCTTTCCCACCATGTTAGCATGGCTGGCTTGCTCGGTCCAGCATCTGGTAACCCAGGGTGACCCCTGGAAAAGATGGCACTTACTCAGGGTGCCTTTGGAGTGTTGGCGAAAAGCATCAGTCATTTTCTTACAGCTTCACTGGAGAGACCAAGCATTCATTTTGTTTAGTATTTTTTTAGCATATTATTTATACTGTTTGCACTCAAGTACAAGCCGACCCGAATACCAGCCGAGGCACCTAATTTTACCACAAAAACTGCATTAAAAATGTGCTGAAAAACTCAGCTTATGCACGAGTATATATGGTAATCATTTCAAACTTAATAGAAAAGTTACAAGAATAAGACTACATATGTACAAATGTGCTTGATACAATTGATGTGTGGGTTGTTATAAAAGCTATAAGATCCCCCATAAAATGATTTATTTTTTAAAAATTTTTTTAAAGAAGAAGGATACAAAGAAGAATGCCCTTGTGCCCAGATCCAGCAGAAGTTGACATTTTGGACCATTTGTTTGGTCACTCTCAAGATGGCTACAGCTATAGTTCAAATCTACCCAGAGATGCCTTGGAGGATAGGCTAGGTGCCTGTTGCCCGACTTCTGACAAGCCGGCCATTGAAAACTCTCTGGAGCACCATTAACTCTGACACACATGGTGGTCATGAGTCGGAGTCAACGCTGCAGCAATTGGATGGATGGATGGATGGATGGATGGATGCATGGATGGATGGATTTTGAATTGTCACACTTTTTTTTTCTGAACCACTTGAGGGTCCTTTAACAATTACCCCTCTCTATATTTCCTAAAAATAGTAATATTCTCTTATATAACCTCAGCTCACTTATGGACGTCAGTAAATTTAACACTCAAGCATTTATTTTAATGCAATCAAAAGAAACCACCAACCGACTGTGAGCACTAGGTTTCCGTTTCCACGTGGCTTGCACACAGCAATCTGAGCCTAATTGTTTCAATCTTATTAAGACTGGGTTCTCTTGTATCAACAATAGTAGAGGGCTCGTATTGACATTTCTGTTTTTCATCAGATGTTTGTTTTCTGCCCTCATCAGACTCTCTGAATGCATTGGAGGGAGAGTAAAGATAAATGCCCCAGCTTCGCCCCCAGGCCTTGGGAATGAAAGCGGAAATACCAGTATAATTTAACATGATCCTTGCCCTGTGGGAAAGTGTTGCCTTAAAGCAGCTATCTCCCTTGAGGAAGAGAAGCCTCTGTTAAATACAATGTCATTGGCAGCCTCTGCCCAGGGTTTGTTGCTAGGAGCCTGATGATTGGCTGTCACCATGAACTGTGCCAGCTGGGTAAGACGCTGATCCATGATCCGTGCCTTTCGCCCTTGATTGTCAACTTGGAGGTCACCGTGACACCTGTCATCAGCCACAGCTCACGCTGCTCTCCTCTCCAGGGCTTTCCTGGAATTCTTGGCTTCCCCAGCCCAGAGGGCAGAGGGGGGGCGGGGGAGGGCGTGAACATTATAGCTTGCAGCAGAAGGCAAGGCTACACTAAG
>NW_022103920.1:40100026-40102309 GCF_000313985.2 Echinops telfairi
TCACCCCCTCTGCCTTCCAGCATGCCCCTGCTACTCTCAGGGGCAAGCACCCTCCAGGAAGGCTCCTGGGGTGCCACTTCTCTGGAGAGTGGAAGCTCATTTCCTGCAGTTTTGAGGCTGGAGATCATCAAGAGCAGTCTTCCTACGGACCCCGGGGTTTTTAGACCCCGGCCTGCCCTCTCCACTCCCACCAAGGCCTCCGGTCCTGAGCCTTCCTGAGGGCTGGAAGGCAAAGTGATTGTCTTCACGCCGTGTTCGCATGCCCGTGGCTGGCAAACAGGACGCCAGGGCTGCGTGGTTGAGACACCGCCTCCCTGGCTGTGGCTACATTTGTGTTTGACCCGTGTTAGGGTGTTAGCGGCAGGGGTGGCATGGTGAAACATCTATGATGGAGCCTCAAAAGTTTGAGGGGAAAACAAAAATCCATCATCTTTTCATTCCATTCCCCCCGCACACACACACTTTCTGCAGCCCCCTCCTCTACAGCAATTGCCTCTTCAGCCGTGCTTACACGTACACTCCTATGTTCCCCATCACCGCTCTCTGCTCCCATTGTTTTCATCATCCTTCACAGAAGTGCACCTCCCAGGCTTGTAACATTGTAGCGTCTTTGAGTCCCTGGGCGGTGCAAACCAGTGAACACCTGGACCAGTCGCTAACCCCCCAGCCTAAAACGTGGTAGCTGAAACCACCCAAGAAGAACCCCCAGAGACAGGCAGTCCCGGTGCACGCTGCAACAAGAATGAGCCTTGGAAACATTCTGCCGAGTGACTTCAGTCGGTCCCACCAGGACCGACACCGCTGTGCATGATCCCACTTACATGAAACAGGCACACGGGTAGAGACATCTCCAAAACTTACGAGAGCTTACCGGGCATGGGATGGGGAGAAAAAGGAGAGTCCTTGCCTAGGGATAACGGTGGCAGAATCATCTGGGAGAGAAACAGTGGTAATTGTATGCACACCAATCTCACCGAGTTTTACATGTAAAAGTTGTTCAATTGGCAAGTGTTATATATATATTTAAGACAATAAGGAAGAAGTTTTTAAGTATCTTTGTCTTTGGTCCAGGAGCTCTGCTGGTGTGGTGTTAGCATGGACTACTAACCAGAAGGTCAGCTGTTTGAAACCATGAATTGCTCCGTGAAAGAAAGACAGGGTTTTCCACTCCGGTCAAGGGTTACAGTCGTTCTCCTGGGTGCTGTAAATGATGGCAGGGAGTGACCTTCCCTCAACTGCGGGATGATGACATCACCCACTGCCGTGGTTCCTCACTGACAGACCCAAAGAGCCAAACCGACTGCCACCAAGTCGGTTCCAACTCATAGCAACCCTGCATAGGGTTTCCGAGGCTGTCCGTCTTTACAGAAGCAGCCGACCTCATCATTCTCCCACGGAGCAACGGGTGGGTTTGAACTGCCGCCTTTGTGATCAACAGCCCTGTGCTTAACCCACTGTACCACCAGGGTTCCTTCAGTGATGGTTAGGTGGCACCTTAGTTTGGGTTCCCTAAAGAAACAATCGTGTATAGAGCAGTGGTTGCCAAAGTCGGCAACAAGGCAGGGGGCTGCCAAAGCAGACATTCACCCCTTATCTTGGATTATGGGCTATTGCTCAAAAGTTTTTAATTGCCAAGGGGCGTACTGAGTTTTTGATGTTGTTTCTCTGAGAGGGGGCTGGTAAGCCAAATAAGTTTGGAACCTATGAAGAGAGAGGCAGATTTACTTCCAAGCGATGGACTTGTACGATTGTGGGGACTGGGACGTTTGCATCGGTAGGCCAGGTACCAGGATGAGAGCAGAGCGGAGAGAGAATGCAAAATGCCTGTGTGTAGTCTGGAGGCAGAGAACACCCTAAGGAACTCTCCCCTCCACTGGCTGATGGATTGCACTACAGTAGATTGCACTGTGGAAAGGCATTGCCTTCCACTACAGTAGATGCCCACTGTGGACCAACAAACAAAGTAGTGTTTGGCCAGAAACCATAGCCTAGCCATATAAAACGAACCATCACCGGTGGGTATAGCATTTTTTTATTGAAAAATAACTTCTCATCACACGTTTGAAGGCAGCATTCCACAGCCCTCTACCTCCTGGTGTTGCTCCTGAGAAATCCAGGCCCATCCTGATCCCTCTTGGGGCCCGTTTCTCTCTCTGGAGGCTCATAGGATCTTTCCTTTATGGGCAGGACCACATGCCTTGGATGACTGTTGGCCTTCCTCTCAAGTTGAGTTCTCCATCTGAAGCTGCCTTTTCTTTGATTCTGAACTATCCCACGGGTGTC
>NW_022103920.1:40102409-40144362 GCF_000313985.2 Echinops telfairi
ACAGTGATGCTTAGAACCTGCCCAGTAGCTAAGCCCCTCTCTGAGGAATGCCTAGTATCCCTGGGCTCCAGACATCAGCAGGAAAGGGTTTCTTAACATGACTGATTGCCTTTCAGAGAGTGCTTACTTTACCCAGGACCTCTTGTAAGTGTCCCCAAATTCCAAGTGGACCTATCACATCCCTGCCCAGGCCCATTGTCCAATGCTTGCCAGCCTCAGAACTGGCAATCCGCCTCTGAGCACCTGCAGCAGCAGTTGTACCCTGCACACACGGATCCACCCAGGGCTCACCACATCAGACCCTACAACTCAGGTCTGGCATCTGATAACCCAGGCTGAGCCCTGGAAATGTGGCACCACCCGCTTCTCCTGACTCCTCCGTCATGCCATCCTGCTCCGGCCCAGCCATCACTCCTCAGCCCACTGCTGAGAGGCACCAAGGGGCTCCACCTCTCACATCCTGCTGTCCCCGGATCCAGGTCTTCCTCTTTCGGGTGACACAAACACTTATGCCCTTGACGACTACCTAGGAGTCTGGTGACTCAAACCCACCCAGAGGCACTTAAAAGAAAACCCTAGTTTTTGAAAGGACACACCCTAAAGGCCCAGTGCAACACTCCTACCACCCATGGTGTCACCGTGAGGCCTAGGTCACTTGGCGACAGCAAACTGGTGTGGCTTGGGGTCTTTATCTGAGTAGAGCAGTCCCTGCAATCCCTTCCTACAACATTTTGGAGGCCCCATGAGCCTTCAATATGCTGGAATATTACTCAGCCATAAAGAGAACGGCAGTCCCGGTGCACGCTGCAACAAGAATGAGCCTTGGAAACATTCTGCCGAGTGACTTCAGTCGGTCCCACCAGGACCGACACCGCTGTGCATGATCCCACTTGCTAGATTTGAACCAGGGACCTTGAGGTGCTTATCAATTGCACTGCCAAGCCTCCTTGGGTGATTATTATGAACTTCCTCAATGCTCTGCGATGGTGGGGGTTCTTATCCCGAGTTCCCCAGCAGAGTGGTTAGGTGAAGAGCTGAGTTCCCCTCCCCGGGTTTCTCCAGGGAAGATGTCTCCTGCCTAGAGGGATGAGCCTTTGAGGGTTGGGGGCTGGTGCTGTGTTCACTGGTCTGCATGGAGATGCCCTGGCTCTCTGGCATGCACTCTCTCACCCCCTCTGCCTTCCAGCATGCCCCTGCTACTCTCAGGGGCAAGCACCCTCCAGGAAGGCTCCTGGGGTGCCACTTCTCTGGAGAGTGGAAGCTCATTTCCTGCAGTTTTGAGGCTGGAGATCATCAAGAGCAGTCTTCCTACGGACCCCGGGGTTTTTAGACCCCGGCCTGCCCTCTCCACTCCCACCAAGGCCTCCGGTCCTGAGCCTTCCTGAGGGCTGGAAGGCAAAGTGATTGTCTTCACGCCGTGTTCGCATGCCCGTGGCTGGCAAACAGGACGCCAGGGCTGCGTGGTTGAGACACCGCCTCCCTGGCTGTGGCTACATTTGTGTTTGACCCGTGTTAGGGTGTTAGCGGCAGGGGTGGCATGGTGAAACATCTATGATGGAGCCTCAAAAGTTTGAGGGGAAAACAAAAATCCATCATCTTTTCATTCCATTCCCCCCGCACACACACACTTTCTGCAGCCCCCTCCTCTACAGCAATTGCCTCTTCAGCCGTGCTTACACGTACACTCCTATGTTCCCCATCACCGCTCTCTGCTCCCATTGTTTTCATCATCCTTCACAGAAGTGCACCTCCCAGGCTTGTAACATTGTAGCGTCTTTGAGTCCCTGGGCGGTGCAAACCAGTGAACACCTGGACCAGTCGCTAACCCCCCAGCCTAAAACGTGGTAGCTGAAACCACCCAAGAAGAACCCCCAGAGACAGGCCTGGTGGGCGATCTGTTCCCCAATGGTCATGACCTTGAAAACCATGGGGGGAGGGGGTTTCTACTCTGCACAGGTGGGGTTGCCACGAGTCAAAATGGATCCAACGACAATGAACAACAGCCCGAACCACGTGAGCGATGTGAGATGAAGCACGTGGCCAACTCAGCAGTGTTTCAAGGGAGCTCTGGGGTGGGGTTGGTCAAGGAATTCCAACCCTGGCGGCCCTTGGCACAGCAGAAGGAAGCCCCGCCTCCCCGGGCCATCCACACCATCGGGCTGTGTGGAGGCCCATTCCTCCAATGGTGCGTCAGTCCGCCCTGGCGAGGGTCTTCCTCTTGCTCGCTGCTTCTTTGCTTTACCAAACACAACGATCCTCTCCTGGGACTGGTTTCTCCTGACGACGTGGCCAAAGTCCTTGAGACCAAGTCTTGCCTCCTTCGTTTCCGAGCGGCATGCTGGCTGCACGTCTTCCACTTGAATGCCAATTGCTCTAAAGTGTTCTGCATCGACAGCACTTCACTTTTAAGATTGAAATTATATATATATATCCCAAAACCTCACTGTGATCACGGTGATTCTCATATGGAGGTTATACGGCAGAGTAGAATGTGTGTGTGTGTGTGCGCGCGCGCGCGCGCACGCACAGAGATAGACCCAGGTATCATAGTGGGTTAGGTAGAGCTGCTAGCTACAGGTCAGCAGTTCAAACCCACTAGGTGTTTCCCGGGAAAGATAAGGTGGTCTGCTTCCATCAAGATTTGCAGCCCTGGGAATTTAAAAGGGCAGTTCTGCTCCACCCAATAGCGCGGATAGGAGTTGGCATCAACTCGATGGCAGTGGGCTTTGGGGATATACGCAAAATGTATATCTATATCTATATACACACATATATAGCTTTAGATAAATGAAGTCCAAGTAGAACGTTTAGGAGAAATTGGATCACTCTTAGGAAGTCAGCCTGCGGGGTGCATACCTTTTCTTGGCACTGCGGATGCGCACGTGTGAATTTCCCTGGCTTCTGACTCCCAGACGTCCTTACACCTGGTACTTCTCCCCTCTTCACTCACAGCATACCTGGTTCTCCAGGCTCAAGGAGCTTTCCAAATGCCTGAGAAGGGGAATGAAGTCTTTTTGCACTGAAGAATGATTCGGCATCCCCTCCCCACCGAGAAACAAAAGGGAGGTGGGAAACCGTCCCAGGGGCGTCCCCTGCAAAGGCCCGCTCCCTGCACAGCCCACCAGGGGTCTTGGTTAGTGCAGTTCTGTTCCTGATCATGTCTGCGCTCTCCAGTACGCTCAATCTTTTGTAACAATCCTGTGAACTGACTGTTCTGGGCTGGCAATTTCTGTGAAATGTCTGTAATAAATACAAAACCCCGGGAAGCAGCCGTTCGGAACATTCTCTTCTTATTTAAAGAAGAATTTATTTTTACATCAGATTGTCTGCGTCTTCTCAGAATGTCTAGCCACGGAGAGGTGAGACGAGTTAAAACGTCGTTTTTGAACTGTGCACGTAGGTTCACGTCTCCCACGCTGGCCCCTTCTTCCTCGCTCCTCCTCTTCCACACGTTTCCTGCTCTCCCTCCTCCATTGTGCTCTGTGCTCCAGAGGGTTTCCTCACAGTGGAGTCGTGGGTCCCCGACCTGAGAGGGTGCTGAAAAAGCAGGAAGGGAGACAAAACCCCACCTGGAGGTCAAGTAATAACAAAACTTCTACTAAACTCCTCTAATGATATGCAAATTAACCCAATCGTCTTGCAAATCTGTGTGGCATTGCCACTGACATATTCCGTGTCTGGAAACCCCAAGTCAAGCCAGTTGCCACTGAGCTCTTTCCAACTCATGGTAGAATGGTGTGCCATGGGGTTTTCAGTGGCCGTAATGTTATGGAACTAAATCGCCCGGCCTTTCTTCTGCAGGACTGCTGGGTGAATTAGAACCTCCACCTTTAGGGTTCCAAACTGAGAGCACACCTTTTGCTCCACCCAGACATCCTTCCTCAGAGCACAGTTCTTGGACACATCCTACTGCAAAACACCGACTTAATCATTTCTCCTGCCTTGTCTTCTTCCAGCATCATTACCATCAGGATAGCTTCATCAAGTCCTGGGGGTGGTGTGAGGAACACCAAGATAAAGTGCATTGGGGTTTGTTTAGAAGTTGGCTGGAATAATGAGGGTCGTGCACTGCCAAGTCAGTCCCGGAGGGGTCACCCACTTGGCTGTGGGAGATGCTGAGAGTGCTGGTTGGAGAAAGAGTAGGCGAGTAAAGCCCTCCGGAGGAGAGAGGGCATTTCCTGATGGCAGGTTTCAAGTACTGCAGAGAATGGAGCGTGCTGGAAAGGAGGAAGATTTCCGAAGGAAGACGTCATCTCTGGGAAAGACCGTCATGGGAGGAAGGGGTAGAGAAAGAGAGTGGCTGGGAGGGTTTTAAGAAGGAAGGTTGCCACCCTGTGCAAGGTGGGACTCACGCTGGTCAGAGAACATTGGAGTAAGTGACCGGAGACTATCCAGCTATTCTGAGTGTGGACTTCAGATCCGGCTAGTGATATCTGAGGCCAAGGGAGTGAGCTCAGCAGCATCGTGGAAAAAAGGAGAGGTCTCAGAAGTCTAAAAGTGGTTGAATGGTTTTGGATCTCCAGAAGAGGATGAGCTTCCGGAAAGTGGTGGCTCAGTGCTTGTTCTGCTGGAGCTTAGGATGTGTGGGGAGAGGAGAGGAAGCTCAGGTGGGCATGAGTATAGGGAGACCTTGTTCCACCAGCACCCACTGCAGATATGCTGGCTTCCAAACCCTGCTCCTGGTGTTCCCCTGCCTCACTGGCCACTGGATCTCAGAGCCCTTGACTGGTCTGGAGCACCCCAGGCTTTGTCTGTGGCTCCCTGCTTTATCCATTTGTGACCTCATTCCGTCTCATGGCTCGATTTGCAGACACCCCCCACATTGCTATCTCCAGCCCTGGTCTCTCTCCTGAACTCAAGTTTCCTAGTAAATCCAGCCGCTTCCTGGACATCTCCATTCTTGATCTGTTAAAAAGCCGACTCCTGATCTCATCCTCTAATCTGCTTTCTCTGCAGCTTTCTCATCTCTGCTGATGGCCACGTCGTTCCTGTTGTTCTGGGGACAATCCTTGGTGTCCATTCTACTTGTCTCCTATCTCTCTCTCTCTCCTGTCTCACGTCTCACCTACCAGGCTGTCCCTGGGCTGCCCCTTGGGGTTAGATCCAGGCCCGATCACTTCTGCTGCCCTGATCTGAGTCACCATCATTCAAATCAGGACAATAGTCAATGTCACATGTCACCCCGTCATTCAGAACTCGACACTACCTCCCATGCTCCCCATAGTCACCGTGAGGTCCTTGCACTGGCCCCTGGTTGGACCTCTCCATTCACACTGACCTTCCTGCTCTGCTCAGATCTGTGAGACTTGTTCCCCGCTAGGACCTCTGCACTGGCAGGTCCCTCTGCCAGGAGCACCGTGAGACCCCAGATAGCCTCCTGCCTCATGATTGGCTTCCTCACCTTGTATACCTCATCATGTCAAAAATGACATATCTAAAATTCCAACCAGACCTCACCCACAGCCTTCCCAGTCTCTACCTGCTCTCCATTTCATCCCGTAACACATTCCCCTCCCATATGTTATAACCACTACTTGTCAGTTTGTCATTCCAAAGAAAGATTTCGGGTCATCCATAGATTATTTTGAAATTCAAGCTGGATTCAGAAGAGAACGTGGCATGAGGGCTATCATTGCTGATGGCAGGTGGATCTTGGCTGAAAGCGAAAATGCAAAGATGTTTACTTGTGTTTTGTTGACTATGCAAAGGCACTGGACTGCGTGGATCATAGCAAACAATGGGGATAATATTGAGAGGATGGGAGTGCCAGAATACATCATTGTGCTCATGCAGAACCTGTACCTGGAACAAGAGGCAGTCTTACAAACAGAAACAAAGGAATACTGCATGGTGTAAAATCAGGACAGGTGTGTGTCACCATTGAGTTAGTGGGGGTGGAAATGGAATTAAAAGACAGTGGAATTTACCCACAAACTTTTTGAAGCCTCCTCATATATTTATTATTTGAAATGTTTAGTATGTATTGCTTCTCCCTACTAGATTTCATCTCTACAGATCAGGAATCTTGTCGGTTTTGTTCACTGCTATTTTCCAAGTGTCTAGGGCAGTTATGGAATCCTTTCACCATCTGATCTGTGTTCATCTGCATGCAGAGCAGACAGTGCGAGACGCTGGCCTACATGAGGAAGAACACGGCATCAGGAGTGGAGGAAGGCTTGTGAACAACCTTCAATAGGTAGATGGCACAGCCTTGCTTGCTGAAAGCCAAGAGGACTTGCAGACAGTCAAAGACTGCAGCCTTCAGTATGGATTACAACTCGGTGTAAGGAAGACCAAATCCTCACCACGCATAGGAATCCCAACCAACAGCTAGTCGTCATGATAATCAGAGAAAAGATTGAAGTTCTCAAGGATTTCCTCTTGCTTGGATCCACAACCCATGCTCTTGGAAGCAGCAGTCAAGAGATCAAAGGACACATTGCATTGAGAAAGTCTGCATAAAACCTCTTTAAAATGTTGAAGAGCAAGGCTGTCACTTTGAATTGCCTAATCCAAGCCAGGGTGTTTTCAGTTGCCTCATCCGCGTGTGAAAGTTGGATAATGAATAAGAAAGAAAGAAGAGGAATCAATGCATTTGAATTATAGTGCCGGTGAAGAATTTTCTTCAGTGTCCTGGTCTGCCAGAAGAACAAACAAATCTGGAAGTACAGCCAGAATGCTCCGGAGAACTGAGGATGAGACTTGTCTCATGTACTTACTTTGGACATGTCATCCAGAGAGACCAGCCCCTGGAGAAGGGCATCCCGCCAGGTAGAAGGTCGGTGAAAAAGAGGAAGACCATCGATGGATTGGCAGCACAGCGCCAACGCTGGACTCAAACATCAGTTGTGGCACAGGACCAGGGCAGCGTTTTGTTCTGATGGACAGGGTGTCCCTATGGGTCAGAACCAACTCGATGGCAACTGACAACAACGGAATACATTACAAGGATCCCTGATGCCTCTGTAGGCCAGGTGTTGGGCTGCTAGCCCCAGGGTAGGCAGTTCAACTCCATTAGCTGCTCCATGGGAGAGAGGCTGTCAGCGTCCACAGAGCTGTATAGTCTCAGAGCCCTATACGGGGCTGCTGTGAGTCAGAATCAAGTTCATCAAGTCAGTGGGTTGGGTTTTTATACATGGTAGGAGGGGACTTCAAAAAGTTAGTTTTAAAAAAAAGAATTAAACGCTAATAGAATTTTCCCACAAAATTTTTAAAGCCTCCTCATATCGTGTTTGAAATATGTATTATGTATTGTCTCTTCCCACTAGGAGGTCATCTCCACAAAGCGAGGATCTTGTCAGTTTTGTTTGCTGATATTTTCCAAGTGTCTCGGGCAATCACAGAGCCAGTATTTGGCCTCGGGTTTTCTCCGACCTCCCACAAAGGCTGTAAGATCCTACTCTTGATATGAAATGACCACTTCCAATTCTGCACAAGGAAATCTCTCAGCCTCTGGTTCATTCCAACTCTGCCCGTCCCATCCTTGGCCCTGGCCCCCAGCAATTTCAGTATCTCTGTGCCTTTATTTGCCTAAAATAAAACATTAAGCTGTAGAGAAACAATGTAGTCTTGTGCTTGAAAGAATGGATTCTGCAGCCCTTTGGCTCTGGCTCTTTCTTACCCTCTGGGCGAGCGTGGGCGTGTGACTTCATCTCCCGGTGCCTCGGTTTACTCCTCTGTCAATGGGATAGTAATGAACCCTACCTCAGGGGTTGTGAGGTTCACATAAGGTCATCAAAGCAGCTGCCTACTGTGAACAGGACTTCCTGCATGTTAGTATCATAATGGATTGTGTTGGTCCCTAACTGCTTTGTTCCATTGGATTTCTCAAGGGTTAAGGGGGCTTGTCTAAGATTTTGTAACTAGTTAAGGCAGGGGATGACCAGAATCAACCCTGCTGGCTCTTTGCCCTGCCCAAAGGTGGGTATCAGCCCCGTCAAACTCCAGGTCATAAAAGGGTCATATCGTACAATTCTGGGGAGACACTCCCAGACCCTCATGAGCAAATGCCTCCCACTTTGGCTCTGTAAAATTCTTCTATGCCCCATAGGCTGAGCAATGAGAAATACATAATCCAGACATTGATATTATTGATGGGCAGCCGAGGCTTCGTACACAAGGGGAGTAAACAAAAGAACCATCTTAATTTCAAGCATCGTTAGAACCAGCAAAGACTAAGAGTCATTTTTCAAAATGGTAGGCGAGGCCAGGGATCTGTCCCCACCTTGAAGGGGCATCTGGTCTGTGAGAACAGCAAAAAGAACTGTGTCTTCTATGTCACTTGGGGAGAAACCTCCCTCCTAATTAATTCTAACCTCCTCCTTTCATAAATATGCTTGGGAAAGTGACACCTTAGCTTTTATTTTTCCAATTGTTTTTATTTTCTCTCTTCTTAATAAGGAACGCTCTGTGCCCAGACATTTTCGATGCTGGTTTTCCTCATGTCCCAGAGATGCTTCTAATTAGCCGGTGCCTCCTTCCCATAATAGTTCACCACAGAGTGTGGGTTTGGACCGGAGGAGGGAGCAATTTTGTCACCCTATCAAAGTGCCACTGATCGTGTTAACTTTCTCGGGTACCCATTCGTTTTCCACCTCTGGGAGCGGAAACAGCAAAGCCAAGTGGAGCTAGAGGCTGCTGGGTTTTGCAGAGCCTCCCAAAAGAGCTCCTCCAGCACCTTTGATCGGTGCTTCCTTGAAGTCTTTGCAGTGGAGCTTTGTAAAGAGGCCGGTTCCT
Source organism: Echinops telfairi (assembly GCF_000313985.2). Taxonomy (NCBI): domain Eukaryota; kingdom Metazoa; phylum Chordata; class Mammalia; order Afrosoricida; family Tenrecidae; genus Echinops; species Echinops telfairi. The sequence goes on from NW_022103920.1 coordinate 40,111,146, forward strand.
TCGGTTCTCCTCTATGGAAAACCACTAGGCTTGAGGACAAGGTGCTTGAACATGCTTCGACCACCTTAACCCCAAACAACCTAGCACCTGCCAGGGGTTGCCTGATGGCCAGGAGCAAGTCCATTGAGCTTCCCAAGGGGAGGGTGCGCATCCTTTTCCCTGCTCCCTCTAAGAACCTGGTGGCCCTGCATGCCCAGGGTCATGCTATATCGGTGCAGTGGTCTCGCCATTGCCGAAAGAGTCTGTGGAGACCAGAGGCTCCAGAATTCTCCACTGCTTCAGAGCCAGTTTGGGCCTTCTTTCAAGACTTGCATCAGTTAGCTCTTACTGCAGTGGCACGTCCCAGAGACAAATGTTGATGACAGTAAACATCGTATGTCATGAATCTTGGAGTCATGTTGGTGGTTTTTCTGGTAGGCACTGCTCGGCTGGGGCCTGGGGGTCTAAGATGACTTCACTCATGTGTTTAGTAGATGGGCAGACCCCTCCCTACCCATGTGGTCTTTCATTCAGTAGGAGCCTAGCTGGGGCTCTTCCCATGGTGTCAGGGTTACAAAGAGCAGCATGACGGGGCAAGCCCACTGCATGTGCAAGCAGCTTTCAGCCTCTGTGTGGGTCACATTGGTCAAAGCAAGGCGCATGACCGATCTCTGTGGGAGAGACCGAGCAAGGATTAGCTGTTGTTGTTAGCTGCCATCACACGGACCCCAGGCACAATCAAATAAAGCACTGCCATCCTCAAAAGTGGCTGTGGATTGGACCATGGCGATCCACACAGTTCCCATTTGCTCCTTCTTCGAAGTGTATTCTCAGGCCTTTCTTGCTAGTCTTTGAGTCTAGAACAGTGGTTCTCAACCTTCCTAATGCTGCGACCCTTTAATACAATTAATTCCTCATGTTGTGGTGACACCCCCCCCAACCATAACATTATTTTCGTTGCTGTAATTTTGCTACTGTTATGAATCGGACAACCCCTGTGAAAGGGTCATTGGACCCCCAATGGGGTTGCGACCCACAGGTTGGGAACCGCTGGTCCAGAAGCTCCCCTGAAACCTGTTCAAGCTTCCACGGACAGCTGGGGATGGAGGGGGCAGCTGTCATGAGGTACACTGGCCAAAATTCGAACCTGTACAGAAAGCAAGAATTCCACCGCTGAACCCCACTGGGGCAAAGGGAAGTGTACGTATGCAGCTATGTATATACACAGGCATGCCTCAGGGGCTGTGGGTTGGTTTCCAGATCCACCCCAGTAAAGCGAATGTCACACAGTAACTTGAATCACACCATTTTGTGGCTTCCAAGTGCATATGAAAGTTATGTTTCCACTCTACTGTAGCCTAGTAAGGTGCAAGCTTTGTGGAGAAGTTTGAAACCGTGTGTGGATTTCCCAAATGCGACACGGCAACATGAAGGGAGCCCATACTGTTGGGAAATGGCGCAGATCGGCTTGCTAGATGCAGGGCTGCCGTCAACTTGCCATTTGTCAAAAAAGGTGCGATCGCTGAGGTGCCAGCAAACGAGCCGTGCTGGAACCACCATTTTCCTAATAAAACTTATCTTCGTCATAAGCCCACGTGGTCATCCTGTGTCCTTCGAGAAAACCCACCAAGGTGTTACCCCGTGGGAATCTCCAAGCCAGTCGCCCCGATGTTTTGAGCTGACCTAGAATGTAAATGACCCGTGTCTCCTCTGGAGCCACTCTTTGGGTGGGACCATTTTATGCAGGGACACGTATATTACTGAGAGCATTCTCTGCAGCCCCCCGCCACTGGATTGTGGTGGGAGTGGGGTGCCTGTGGGTCGGTTCTGCCTCAGAGCACCGCCCTGTGTACAGCAGAGCGAAGTGCTGCCTGGTCCTGCGCCATCCTGGTCCTGCGCCATCCTGGTCCTGCGCCATCCTGGTCCTGCGCCATCCTCTCAGTTGTTCCTCTGCCGGAGCCCATTGTTGGGCCCGCTATGGCAATCCATCTTGTCGACGGTCTTTCTCTCTTTTTTTGCTGCCCCTCTACTTTACCAAGCATGATGACCTTCTCCAGGGACTGGTCTCACCCGACATCATGTCCAAAGTACCAGGAGACAAAGTCTAGCCATCCTTGCTCTAAGGAGCATTCTGGTTGTAATTCTTCCAAGAGCAATCGGGTTTGGACAGTCTGTGGCACCTTCAATATTGTGATTGTAGAGACAGGGTTTTAGCATGTTTTGTTTGGGATACATCTGTGCACATAGGAACTGAGACTCTTAATAGCAGTACTTTTTAATTCACCTTCAAACACACACAGACATGAAGGATCTAACAAAAGTTCATTGAAAGTGCATTTTATGAAAAAAACTGCATGGATTCCCTTTCCTTTTATTTTTAATCCCCCAATAAACTCGTCCTAACTTGTTGTAACAGGTCTAAACAGCATCTAGTTTGCGGCACTCAGAGACAGCCTTTTGGAAAGAGCCCCTATCAGATCAACATGAATTCTGCTAACAGTTTAGCAAGAGCAAACATCAAATTGGTGGTAGTGTTTGGGTGGAAGAATGGTGAAATCACGGGCGCTTCCCCCGAAAGTGGCTGGGGACAATGCCCCAAAGAAGTCAGCTTGTTTCCAAGTGGATAGCTCTTCGTAAGAAGGGGAAAGACAAGACTGGAGAGGAAGCCTACAGTAGCAGGCAATCCATATCAATTTGTGAGGGGAGAAGACATCATCTCATTCATGCCCTAATTGAGGAAAACAGCCCTCAGCTCTACAGACACCTCAGTTGGTTCAGCTTTGATGGTTCTAATTGAAAGTTGAACAAACTTTCCCCTCAAGGGTGGCCAAATCTCGTGTTCAAATCAGCTGCAGACCAGAGCCGAGCTTTCGAGGGACATTTTAAGCAAGTGGGATCAAGATCTTGAAGTATTTCTTCAAAGAATTGTCAACGTGCTTTTATCGCAGGATCTGAAGAGAACACACTCTCGAAGCAGGGGCTGCCGAGAGGTGAAAGTGGTCCAGTGGAGCAGATCAGGGCCACTGTTTGGGGATGCTCAAGGCATGGTGCTTGTTTGCCTTTCCAGAGGGCCAAAGAATAAGAACACCTGCTTTTTATGAGAGTCATTTGAGCACGGTAGCAAAAGTTTTAGCAGGAAAATGCCCAGGAAAGCCTCGGCAGAAAGTTCTTCTCCACCATGACAAGGCTCCTGCTCATTCCCCTCATTAAACAAGGGCAGTTTTACAAGAATTTTGATGGTAAATCATCAGATATTCACCTTACAGTTCAGTCCTCCCAAGTTTGTTTCCTAATCTTAAAAGCTTTTAAAGGGCACCCATGTGTCTTCAGTGACTAATATAAAAAAGACTGCACCGACAGGCTTCAATCTCAGACCCCTCAGTTCTTGAGGGACAGACGAAGTGTCTACAATCAACATCTACAAAGGTGTCTTGAACATGATACAGCTTATGTTGAGAAACAAAGTGTACGTTTTCATTCTGTTGTCCACAGACGTTTCCTCGGTAGAAATGCCCAGTGCCTTCATGCTGATTCCAACTCATAGCAAACGTGTAGGACAGAGGAGAACTACCCCATAGGTTGCCTAGGCTGTAATCTTCATGGAAGCAGTCTACTGCGTCTTTCGCCTTTGGAATGGATGCTGGGGTAGCAGTCCAATGCTTAATCACTGGCCCCAGGGAGATATCCTGGCCATCAAGTCAATCCCGACTCACAGCATGGAGCTGCCCGTTTGTTCCCGAGGCTATAACTCTATGGGAGTCGAGAGCCTCACCTTTCTCCCACAGAGCAGTTTGTGGTTTTGAACTGCCGACCTGGAGGTTTGCAGCCCAACATGTTACCCAGTACACCACTGGGCGCGCACGTGTGTGTGTGTATGTGTGTGTGTGTGTGTGTGTGTAGAGAAAGAGACAGAGAAACAGACACAATGAGGAAGAAGCCATTGGCCTGTCAGAAGGCATGTCCCTATGTTGGCACGGTCAGTATGGGGCTGCCCTTTCAAGGGAGACAGGCGTGGTTGCGGTGCTTTTGCAGAGAAAAGCGTCGTGGAGTGTGACACCCCTGAAAGTTCTGCACGCCAGTTTCCAGCACTGTGACTCTGGACAGTTACCTGCTCCTCCGCGGTCCAGTCCCTCCTCCTGACTTGGACTGCTCGCGCCTCTCTCCCAAAGCTCCTCAGACAAGTCAGTGAAGTGATATTTGTGACACTCGGGGTCTAGCAAGTGCCTGCCTTTGGTGCCAGCTGTTACCACAGGTGGGCAGCGGGAGGGTACCTGTGGCAGGAAGTTGGGCAGTGCCAACTCCTGGGGCGAGAGAGGCAGTCTTCCAAACCCAGGAAGCTTGGTTTCCCCCAGAACTGCAGGTTCCCAGGGACCAGCAGGCCCCGTGAAGACCAGGAAGGAGAGGGAGGCTCTGCTGACTTCTCCCTGCCACCCAAGAGCAGGTGCAAGACTGTGTTGTGTAAAATAGAAATGAGCAGACAAAGTCCTCCTCTGGGTGAACACCCCCAGCAGGCACTGCCGCTGGACTTCCGCGTGCTCTCTTCCCACGAAAATACTCTTTGCTCCGCGGTCCGTCGGCAGGTGCATCAGACACTGCAGTGTTCTGGCCCAGCTCCTGTGTTGCCTGTGACCCCTCCACATTCTCGGTGACTCACGTGGGACCTCTCTGACCATCTCAGCATGCTGAGACCGTCTCCTTCCGCCTGGCCTTTCCTTGTTGGTCCCCCCCCCCCCAGTTCCTCTCCCTGAATCTACTGTTAGCCACTTCTTCCACAGCATGACTCCGCCATGTTCCAACTCCAGGCGGGTGACTCCCTGGGCCTGGCTCACACACTGCTTCTCTCTCTCTCTCTCTCTCTTTCTCTCCCTCTCCTCTCTCTCTTCTCTCTCATTTCTCACTCTTCCTTCCTCTGTCTCTCCCTCTCCTCTCTCTCTTCTCTCTTCTCTCTCCTCTCTCTCTCTCCCTCTCTCTCCTTGCTCTTCTCTCTCCCCTCACCCCTCTCCCCTCTCCCCTCTCTCGCCTCAGCTTGCCTTTCCAACTGCAGATCAGTTTCTCAGAATCAACTACCGGGATGCAAAGGGAAACTGTTCGCTTCCCCAGACAACCTGCCCTGCTGCTGTGTTGCCAGCGCCTCCCCCACTTCTCGGGTCAGGCAGCCCCCGAGTTACAACCAAACGAACAGCTGACTCTCCTTAATGCCGTGTAAATTGCCCTCACATTGGCACAATTGAACTACTTACACAAAACCCTTTATCACGATCGTTTTCACTTGCTGCATTTGCAGATGTTAAATAATTGAAAAGGCGTTGAGCCTTCTCACTCAGAGTGACCCTATGGGACAGAGTAGAACTTCCCCATGGGGTTTCCAAGGATGTCAGTCTTTACAGGCGCTGACTGCCTCCTCCTTCTCCTGCGGGTGGCTGGTGGATTTGAACCATGGGCCTTTTGGTTAGCACAGAACAGTGTGACCTCTGCACCACCCTGACCCCTTTATTGAACCAAAAGCAAAAGCAAACCCACTGCTACTGAGTTGCTCCTGACTCAGCAGCTCCTCATAGGGTTTCCAGGACTGTGAGTGTTTATGGGGACAGAGCTCATCTTCTGAGCAGCAGGTGGTAGGTTTGAACTTAGGACCTTGCAGTTAGCAGCCCAGCACATAACCAACAGGGCCACTTGGGCTCGTTTCTGACAATAAGGCCCAAACCCGCCCTCAAGTTAATTCTGACTCACAGCAAGCCTATAAGGGAATTCTGAGACTGTCAATCTTTACAGGAACAGACAGCCTCCCCTTTCTCCCAGGAGACAGCTTGTGGATTTGAACATCGGACCTTGCAGTTAGCAACCCAATGCCTCACCAGGACTCCTTTCTTGGACTGCTATAAGATGCTAAATAAGAACCTGGGGAAGCTTTCCCTGCTGCCTGGCCCAGAATGATTTGTCCCTCCTTGGTAGTCTCGACGCCCTATATGTCACTCGCCATAGTGTATTGTGGTCTTATGCACACGGGCCTGTCTCCCTTGGTGGTCTGGGAGCTCCTTGAGGGCAGGAATTGTCTCACTCGGTTCCCTGTGTCCCGGTGCCAAGTACAGCGCCTGGCATACAGTCAGTGGGGATAAACAAGTGCCGAATGGATGAGTGCCTGGGTGTAGAGGGTAGTGGAGGTGGGCTCAGGAACCTGCTGCTTCCCTCGTGGGATCGCCTCAGGTGGCCTGTTGACACAAGTTTCATTGGCTGCACGTGCAATTAACCAAGCCGGAGGAGTGTGTGTGTGTCCACAGTGCGGAGGGCCCTGGCAAGATGTTCTCCTCTGTGTGCTGTGCCGGGCCCTCTGTGGTGTCAGCACATTCTCCTGTCTGTCTCATTCGGTGTGGGAAGTGCATGCGTTGCTGGCCTGGCTGAGCCCCCCTGGTGGACGGGGCTTTGGTTTACAGTCCTGCGACACTTCATGGGTCCGTGGGCATTTAGTAAGTGCTATTTCACAGCTATTGATTCATAACTGACCTCCAGGTTCCTGTCACTTCTCCCTTGTCCCCCTTCTCCCAGCTGCCGCCTTTGGAAAGGCAGCACCACCTGGGAGTTCAGAGTCAGCCAACCAGGGGTCACGTTTCGGCCCCACCATTTTCAAGCTTTGAAAGCTGGAGCAAATAGTGCTATCTCTCGGCAGCGCTTCTGTTTCCTTATCTTTGCAATGCCGATCATATCTCCCCTGCAGAGCTATTGTAAGGATTAAATGAAACAATCAATGTGGAGCACTCAGCAAATGCCTAGCACGGAGTAGACTCGATAAATGTTAGCTGCCGTGATTGATGTTGTTTTCAATAATGTTATTATTTTATCAATACATCTTTCCCATAGACGCGTATGGTGGGGCCGCCCATAGCTGGCACCTAATACAAATATATGAGGTGAGACTGACTGGCATGCAAATAGCTTCCTGCGGCTGCCCCTGGAATCCCACTTCTTTCTCTCTCTTAAGCAGGCTCCTGTTCCCCCAGCGTGAAGGGAGGAAATGGGACGTTTCCATGCATTTCCGAACTGAGCCCTCGAGCTTTGGGAACAGGACCCACCTTCTGAATCTTATCTTGGTTCCTGGTGGGTAGTGCGGCCTCTTTGCTGGCACACAAGCCCCCGGGACAGCCAAGCATCCCAAAGTTCACATTACCCGATTTAAGGAGCTCTGACGGCATCGTGGTTACTTGTTGAGCTGCTATCTGCCAGGTCAGCTGTTCGAAACCACTAGCCTCTCCACGGGAGAAAGACAGCCTTTCTACTACAGTAAAGTTAGGGTTTCGGAAACTCACAGGGGCAGTTCTACCCTGTCCTGTAGGATCACGGTAAAGTTACGGTTTTGGAAACTCACAGGGGCAGTTCTACCGTGTCCTGTAGGATCACGGTAAAGTTAGGGTTTCGGAAACTCACAGGGGCAGTTCTACCCTGTCCTGTAGGATCACTCATGAGTCGGCATCGACTGGATGACAGTGAGTTTGGTTTGGTGTGGGTTTTACCCCCTGGTTCGAGTGGGTCGCAGCATGGCTGTCTGTATCTGGTTGCTTTGCAGGCCCTTGGGTGCGAGATAGCAGCGGGAGCGTTCAACCTGGCCTCACCCTCGGGGGTGTGGTCAGACCTGGGCGTGGCCTCTAAGGGGCGTGGCCGAGATGATTTCCTCTCCCTCTTACCTATCTGCCTGGGGAGAGGGTGGGGCCGAAGCTAGACTGTGCCTGACCCCCAGCCCCTCATCTGGTGTGGTTTCCGCCCTGGGCTGCTGTCTTGTGATTGACTAGGGGTCAGGGAGTCAGGTCAGAGCCGGCCTCTGCTGGCGGGGTAAGGCATGCTGCCGGTTCTCGCCCCCGTTCTTCACCCCTCGCCGCAGTGCACACCTGAGTGGAAATGCACAGAACAAAGGGCAGTTTCCACGGCAGAGATCGCCGAGGGAGTCCAGCCCCGTGCCAGGTGGAGCAGCTGCATCCATCACCCACCGGTGAAGCTCTCCTCTACAAGGCAGGCTCCTGGGACAACTCCCAGGATTTGCCGCAGTTACCTGGCAGAGACCCAGGTTTGCTTAAAGCTCCTGGGAGATTCCGCCACTGTGAGCCAGTCCCACTGCCTCATGGGGTGGGGGGGACGGGGACCACACCAGTGCCCAGGGATGGCTCCTACCCACGGGTAGTGTTGGCAGCCAACGGCTGGCTGGCTATCTTGGTGATTGCAGCGGGGCCAGCCACCCAGCACCTTCGCAAGGACCCCCAGCAGTCCCTGCACCCAGGGAAGCTGAGGAAGGAGCCCAGACAAAGAGGGAAGGGGCGCTGGGACCATTTCTTTTCCATGCCTGCCTAACCTCCGCCTCACCCCACCGCCCTCCCCACTGCGCCTGGCAGTCTGTGGGGCACGTCTACAACCCACAAGTGCTGGTCAGCTGCCAAGTGAAGGGTGCCATCTGCCCGAGGTCCTGCCCCCAGGTCCAAGCTAAAGACAGCAGGAGGCGGCGGCGCTGGGACTGGGTGGATCTCATGGATACCTGGGGGAGCCAAGGTCTGAGGTCAGTGGCACAGGAAGCTCCAAGTCCTGAAGAGATGGAAGGGGTTGTCCCTTCTGCCAGATGCTCAGGGTCAGAACCATGGGCTGCCCAAGCCCACCTAGCCCTGCCCGCAGCAGTTGACACTACGAAGCTGCTAGAATGGCAGGCACAGACCCCCCCGCAGACGGGCTGTGATTCAGCATGGGAAACCGCCTTTTAGCCAGAAAGACAAGACTGGGAGAGGGAGCCACCCGCTGGAGCCAGGCTGCAGCCAGGAATGAGGGCCCAGAGGCTGAGTCCCTTTCCCAGAGAGAAAAGTGGCTGCCTTGGTGCCACCCACCCCGGGGCCTGCGGATGGCGTTTGGGCTGGGCAGGCTGGTGCGGGCCTGCAGCAGGAGGAAGGGGAGGCTGTGCGGTGGGATGTTGCTGGTAGGATTCCAGGAAGGTGGGACCGTTCTTTTTTCTGCTGAGAAGCTGTTTGACGGTACTATGAAAAGCTCCCCCAGGCATGCGGCCCTTAAGTAAATACGAGCACAAAAATAGATTTCTCAGCCCGTTCCTTCCAGAGCATAGTAGGATTTACTGAGAAATTGGATTGAATTCTCCCTGACTCACCTGACTGCTGAATGGAGGGATTCAAAGGAGTTCTGCACTCTCCCCAGTGGTGTCTGCAGGAAAAGGGCAGGCAGCACAGACCACAGCGGCTTTTAACAGGTGACCTGTCCGAAGGCAGCTAGGGGTGAGGGCCGAAGCGTAGCTAGACCACCTCACCACCTGGCCCCCACCCCAGGGGTGAGAGAGGGACTGACTGCGCAGCCTCCGTACTCCTGCCCATGCCTTCAGCTATAGAGGCCTCACCACAGAACTGTTTTCCCAGTGGTGGCGAGGGGCTGGCCACAAAACACCCACACCCCAACTCGCCTCCGCTTGCGCATCAGGACTGTGACTTGTCCCACGTCCAGCCCCACACTGGGATCCAGGGTCTGACCACAGAGCACCAGGAGGTTTTCTTTTGAGCCAGGCCATAAGCATGAAAACAAGAGCATCATTCGCATCCTGTTTTCAGTCCGTTTTCAGAAACCAGGCGTTAGCCAGTCTCAAACTGGCCTAGGACCTAATTATATAGTTCTGGATGAGAACCAGTTCTCAGGGGTGGAAAGGGAGGTTGGAAGGGGAGCCTTGGTTGTAGCATTTGCCAATGCCTAAGGTGTCAGCACCCCATCCTGGTCTACCAACGTGATGCAGTCACTAAAGACAAGCAAGCGTTCCAGTCTGCTCCAGCACACCACTAAGCCACCAGACCTGGACCGCCTCTATCCACAGAGCTCACACATCCAAAGGCCCACCAGCAGTACTCTCAGCATCCAGCAGCACTGCCCGCTCTGGGCTAACAACCTGTTCCCAAGCTAGACGTCCCATGTTGGCCAATTGACACTGCCCTGGACAGCAAGTGGCCGAATGTCTCTATTGTCACAGTTGTCATGAGAGGACAGTAGTTATATTATTTTAGAGTTTATCAGAATCTTTAAAGAACTCATTAAAATGCGCCTTCCTGAGGCTCTTCCCCAACAAGTTGGATTTTATTGATATCCGAGATGGGGGTCCAGGCATCTGCATTTGGCAAGCAAACTGCAGGCAGTGCCTGAGTTTTCAGTAGGACCTCCGGTGGACTTACTGCTGGCATGGGGCTTGGAGAACTGCAAGTTCAAGGTCCGGGACTTTTTAGCATGGTGATTTCACTCTCAGAACTCATGATTTTGATCCAATTTGGCAGGGTTTTGTTTTCTGTTTTGTTTTGTTTCGAAGGCCTGCCATGCAAAATCTGATTCCAAATCATAATAGCTAATGTTTGCTGAGGTGAGTGCCTTCTATGGGTCAGACCGGGTGCACATGTTACCTCCTGAACCAAGCCCAGGCCCACTGGTGCCCTTGATCCATACGTGCCTGGAGGACAGAGTAGAACTGCCCCTTAGGGCTGCCTGGCTGTAAATCTGGGCAGAAGTAGACGACCTCATCTTTCTTCCATGGACAGCTGGTAGATTCGAACCATTGCTCTTTCAATTAGCAGCCCAGCAGTTAACCCACTGCCTTAACAGGGCTCCTTTCTCATCCTTACAGCACCCCTATAGTTATCATCCCCAATTTACAGGTGAGAAAACTAAGACCCAGAGAAGTTTTCAAAGAAAGTTTTGTTGTCAGGATTCCAATTCAGGCAGTCTGACTCCAGGACCTGTTAGTCTCAAAGCAACACTGAGCTGTCATTGCAAGTGGTGTTCCTCGAAGGGCCTTTGGCTTTGGTGACTAGTTCAGTTCCAGCTCATGTGCATCTGAGTGTCTGTCTGTCTGTGAGTCCCCCAACTGGCCCAAATGGCTAACCACTCAACTATTAGCCAAAAGGTTGGAGGTTCAAATCCACCCAAAGACACATTGGAAGACAGGTTGGCGATCGGCTCCCCAAGGTCACAGGCTTGAAAACCTGCTCTGCACACACAAGGTCACCAAGCGTCAGCCTTGATGAGATGACAGTTAACCACACTGCCGCTGCCACCAATGATCTCATTGAATCCCCATGGCAAGCTTCTGGGCCAGGTATGGCTACCCTTTTCCAGGAGAGCATCGACTGATCCAGAGAGGTTCTGGGCCTTGCCCAGAGGTACACCGCCAGCTAGAGAGACACAACAGTGATTTGTGACTCCCCCAAGTCTCCTGGGTGGTTCCTAGTTTAAATTAAGGCTGACTTGATTCATTGGTGCTTTTTAAGCATTTGAGTGTGTTCCCGGCAGTCTTAATTTTTCACTGTAAATGTCTGCAGCTATGAATCAAATATAACTGTACAAGTGGGAAAGGAGCCCTGGCAGCACTGTGAGTTCAGCATTGGGCTGCTAGCCACAAGTTCAGCAGTTCAAGCCCACCAGCTGCTTCTCGGAAGAAGTATGAGGCTGTGTGCTCCCATAAATCTTTGGTCAAGATTGACAGCCCAGGAAAGCCTAAGGAGTAGTTCTGCAGTGTCCTCTCAGGCCGCTGTGAGTCGGCATCAACTCAATGGCCGTGAGTGTTTCTTGGTCAGGCGGGATGGGTTGGTACATGTAGGAGTGCGAGTGGTGCAGGACCGGGCCATGTCTCCTGTGAATGGGCACCTGACACTGCCAACAGGAAGGCAGGCAGGGAGGGAGCACTGCTCAGACAAGGAGACAGGCGGGCATGGGGTGAGGGGTCAGAGAAGGATCTGTAGGGGAGGAGTCACCAGAGCTGGGTCCTGAAGGACATGTGGAGAGGAGTTAAGGGGAGGGACAGTGGTGAGGGACAGTTTAGCAGAGGCTGAACCTGGGAGCCCAATGGTTGGGGCCAGATCCCAAAGCCTTTGGAACCTCACTAGGAGTCTGACTCCTTCCCTGGGATACATAACTAGTTTCAGGTTTGATCTGGACTTGAAGACGTTGTGATTTCTCTCCTCTCGACCATCAATCAGCCTACTCTTCCGTGACCCTAAAGCAGCTATTTTTTTGTATAATGGAGTTTTCTTTCTGGGCATTATGTATGGCAAAGGCTGCTGGCTCTAAGCACCTGCCCAGAGACTGGTCCTGCAGGGAGGAGGGCTGGTGCTGGTGTGAGGCACTGGGTGTGACTGGACGAGCAGGCTCCTCTCATCATCTTGTTGGTGTGAACAGTGCAGGGAGGGTCCAGGAGGAGTGACACCAGATCCCCAGGAAGCACCCGTGCCTAAGCGATGTCTCGGGAAATCTGCTCAAAACTTCCCATCGTCTGCCTCACGTGGTTCCCGGGGTCATGACACAGTTCCCTCCCATAGCCCTCTGGCCCTGCCAAGCTGCCGCTCTTCTAAGCTAGGCGGCATCATCGGGGTGCTCATGGTCATCTTAAAGGGCCCATGTGGGGCTCCATGACCTTGACAAATGGCCCTGAAAGGGGGGTGGGGGGTGGCGGAATGGTAGGGACAAACCACAGCCAGAGGCAACGTCTGCTCTGCTCTCAGAGTCACTGATGGGGTCCCAGCCCTTCTGAACACTAGTCAGCCTCCCACTGCTGTGGCGCCGACTGACTCGCCAAGGCCACGGAGCCCTGGCGTGGCTACTGGACCATCTTGTGGAGTCTGACCTGGGTGAGTCTGCTTCACCCTCACTGCAGCCTGGCCCCATGGGTAGCCCTGCACAGCTGGGGTGGGTGTGTCCGAATGCTGCATGGGTTTTCTGGAGTGGACCCCCTCCTCCCCACAAGAGTTCCTGCTCTCCATCACAGTAGGGCCTGGCTACAGCTGGCTGACGTCTATAGTGACAGAGTCACTGGGCAAGCCCTCTTCCTCTGCGTCTTTTAAACAGTTTCACTGACATAAAATTCACATCCTGTACAATTCAACAGCTTTAAATATACCAGAAGGAATTGTGCAGTCATCACCACAGTCAATCAGTCTTGTACCCATTCTCCCTTCCTCATTATCCCCCAACCTCCCCTGCTGTAAACCTAAGGAATTATTCATCCAGTTACTATCTATAGATTGATCTATCCTGGATTTCAAATAAAGAAAACCATACTAAAGATCCCAAGAACAACAAAAACAGAAAAAACACAATTCAAGAGAAAGCAGAAAATAGTAGAAATTAGAACAAGGTAAAAATAGGTCAAGAGGGAAAAAGCAAATGAGATGTTAAATGTTAACCAAACTTTACCTGTAGTAATCCACTTGCCAATTCACTCTGACTGAGGGCAAGACTAGTCACATTTCTGGTCAATGGTCCTAAGGAATTCAACGGATACTTAATCCATGTGGAAACTATGCAAATGGATTTTGAGCTTTTCCCGTCATCCATCGCCTTCTGCAAACTGGGTGCTCAGAATTTAAGCTCTAATATAACTTCCTCTTCTGATCTTGGATTTTATGATTTACAATCCTTGAATCACATGGGTTGGTGTGCTCCTTCGGTGTGGACTTAGCTGACTCCTCACTTAGATGGCTGCTTATTTTGAGATAAGCCTGTAAGACCTTAGATACTAGTCTTTCTGACAGCCAAGCACCATTTAGTTTCTTCACTATATTTTGCTATAGCACCTAGATCTTCCGTGATCACCTCATGAGAGCACGTATTGAACCAAGACGTATCATAAGAACTAACTGTTCTTAAATTAGGGTAATAATTCCTCTTCTTGTGACTCAGAAATGCCAGTATCTCATCTCCTGAAGCACCTTCTTTGAGTATGCTGCTGTCAGCGTGACTCTAAAAATCTCCCACTTTGCTGGGTTGGGACAGGTCGTATCTCTGTTGAAGCACCTCAGAAGAAAAGTCTAGCAATCAGCCTCCAAAAGAAATTTTTTTTTAAATCAACCATTGAAAGTCTTAAGGCGCACGCTTCTGCTCTGACACACACAGGACCACTGTGCGCGAGTCCACTCGCTGGCAACTGATTTTAGACGTGCATTTCTCCCGAGCCTCTCTCTCAGAGCTGTTGGAATGAAAAGCTGCTGTCCACAGAGAGGAGCACCAGCCAGAGGTCATTCTTCCATCGTGCAACACTCACCGGTCTCTTGGACTCCGCAGGGCAGTGAGAGCCCTCTGCGTGCCCTGGGTGTGAGAGAGCTCCAGGTCTTGTTTGCACCAAGGGAAAACGGGAGTATCTCTGCAGCCCAAGAGCAAGCCGATGGCCATCTCAGCCTTCAGGAGGACGGAGAGCAGCCTTTGAGCCCCACGTCTGTCTGTGCAGGTTGCTCAGGAAAGGCTAGACTCAGCTGTCTACAAAGAGAACTTCGATTCAGATTTCTACTGCCTTCCTGCTGGGTGGGTGGAACTGTGTTAGGGTTGAGATGGTGCCAGGCCCACTTGGAGCTCTCCTGCCACGTCTCGTTCAGGCTTCAAGAACCATCTGATGACTTTCTGTGATTGCCAGGTTTCTTCTCTTCTTCTTTGGTCTTTTAAAATTGCACTCATTCATTTGTTTTCTGAGTCCTCGGGCCACACACTGTTCACGTGTCAGCCACTCACCTAAAAGTCGGGGATTGGGTTCTCCTAAGTTTCTGTGGAAGAAAGGCCCAGTGGCCTGTTTCTAAGAGAACCACCATTGAACACCCTGAGAGGCAGATCTGCACTCTGACTCACCTGAGGTCACTGTGAGTTGGAATCAACTCAGTGGCAGCTGTTTGGGGGATTGGGAGGAACTGGTATCTACATAAATGTTTGTGTACTGGTTAAGCTATAGCCCAGCCTCATCTCCCAGAATTGTAGCGTTTAATGTAGCAGCAAAACAGGCAGAGGCAGGGGTAATTCTACCTCAGAACCATAGTATTTACACCACAGAAATTCAAAACAAAAAACTCACTGCCATCGAGTCGATTCCAACTCATAGCAATCCTATCTGCTTCCGTGGATTTCTGAAACTGTAAATCTTACAGGATTAGAAAGCCTCGTCTTTCTCCAACACAGCAGCTGGTGGTTTTGAACTGCTGACCTTGCAGTCTGTAAACAATATCATGCTTCCTGTTTAGATAGATGCCTATACATAAACAAATAAGCTGTAGACGGGAGCAGGCCTTCCCTAACCCCTAGGAGGAAACCACTCGGATTTTGCAGGCTGCATTATCTTCTACTGACGAACCCTGGTGGCGCGTAGTGGTTACAATATGGGCTGCCAGCTGCAAGGTCACAGTTCAAATCCACCAGTGGTTCCACAGGAAAAAGGGCTTTCTACTTCCATTTAAGAGTTACAGGTTTGGAAACTCACAAGGGCAGTTCTACTCTGCCCTATAAGGTTGCTATGAGTCAGAATTGACTCGTTTCAGTGAGTTTGGTGTTTCTGGTACTGCTTGACTCCTCTTGCTACCAGGCCTGGAGGTCAGGGAGATGGGACCGGCACTTCCCCTAGTAAGTTGACCCTTTGCTCTTCTCTGATCGAACCCCAGTAAACCAGACCATTTTCGCTTGCAGGCCCTCCCTTGTGCATGCTGCGCCCATCCTGACCTTTGGCACAGAACTTTCCCTAGGCTGGGCCCAGGACACCAGAACCAACTCTGACTCACGGCGACCCCATGTGTGTAAGACTAGAACTGTCCTCAGGAGAGTCTTCAGTGGCAGATTTTTGGGGAGTAAATTGCCAGAATTTTCTCCTGAGCCACCCTGGTGGTCTTGAACCTCCAACCTTAATCTTTGGTTAAGAGCTGAGGGTGAACTGATAGTACCACCCGAGGTAGTGGGAGAATGTCAAGCTGGCATCTCCATGCAGCTGCTTCCTAAAAGCACTTTGGCCTGGGAGCCTCATCCAAACTCAACGAGGGGTGCAATCTGCCACCATGGCCGCATGACCCTGGCCTGCCTGAGGGCCAGAGGTGTGTGTCAGGCGGAAGCCACTGGCTGAGTGAGATGGAATGATAGGCCGGGCGGGGGGGGCATGACAGGACTGGGAGGAGCCTGGGTGTGCCAGCAGCCACTCAAGAGCGAGACAGGGCTGGCCTGAACCCTTAGCAGAATGAATCTTTTGGCTACCAAGGTCACAGCCGCCTAGCCTGCCAGCAGATCCCATGCCAGGTTGCCCTGGAATCACCTCGGCGTCCCCTAGGCTGACCAGCCTTTGAGCTGCCCTCCTGCCGGCTAGAGCAGAGGTGAGGCAGGAAGTGGAGGAGTCCAGACTCCACCTCAGGCACTGTCTTCAAGTGCAGGGCAACCCCGGGGTCAGGCAGTGGATTGCAGGGCCCGCGGGGTTATTTGACGAACACCAGCGGTTCTTGGGGTTCGTCCTCAGAGGGGGACGGGGCCACCTTGGTGTGCTTTCTTTGCATGCTGGGAGCCCCCACATTGTCACCACTTCCTCACCCTCCCGGAGATGCCTCCTCCTCAGGTCCAGGTTCTCCCAGAGTTGACAAAGGGACATAATAATTACATGAGAACGCTTAGCTCTTGCTGTGTGGATATTGCTGTGAGGTTACTTTGCGGTTGGAGGTGGGCCTGCCCCAGGCCGGGTATTTTCAGCTACTTCAGGTACATGTGAAAGTTGCGCATTGAACAGGAAGCCTGAAAAAGAGTCCACGTGTTTGAACTGCGGTGCCGGACAAGACTTTCTGCGGACTGCCAAAAAGACAAACACATCTATCTTGGAAGAACTGAAAACCATGTTCCTTAGAGGCAAGGATGGTGACACTTTGGTAAGGTGACCAGATTTTAATATTGGTAAAGCGGGACACCATTGATAAAACTCATATCCTGGCGAAATAGCCACATGGCAGCCGAAAATTGTATACCCTAGCTTGTTGTGCATGCTGTCCAAAAATCGGGACTTTTTTAAAACGCCGAGGGTCGCGGGGAAAATTGTTCAAAAGCAGGACGTCTGGTCACCTTACACTTTGGCCGTGTTGCCAGGTGAGACCTGTGCCCGGAGAAGGACATCATGCGTGCCAAAGCAGCAGGGCAGCGAAAAGGAGGAAGACCATCGGCGAGATGGACGGACACAATGGCCCCAGCTGTGGGCTCAAGCATAGGAACAAGTGTGAAGACGGCGCGGGGCCGCCCGTGTTCGGTTCTATTGTACACACAGTCGCTGTGAGTTGGAACTGACCCGACGCACGGTGCCCAGCAACAGTAACAGCACTCCCATGCCACCAAGCAGAACTGACCCAGAGGTTTGGGGCGATGACCGTCTTAACAGGAGCAGGTCACTAGGGCCTTTCTCCCCCCTCCCCCACCCAAGCCGCCAGGTGGAGTCAACCTGACCACCACCACCACCACCCTGGCAGTGAGTCGCTGAGCTGTTGATTAGAGATCAGGGCACTGCGTTACCATTTACCACTTCCCCCTAGATGGGCAAGTCAGAAGGCATGAAACATAAATACCTTTCTTGGGAAACTCAGGTGGCTCAGCTACCACTTGCAAGACTCTTCTGGATATGAGATCTACCAGGGCGTGTCAACAAGCTTGCGGGGAAACGAAATGAAAAGATCATGGGATTTTCCCTGCGGACTTTTTGAAGCCTCCTTGTAAAGGCTAGTGAGTCACTGAGGTCGTTAGTTTCTTGTGCCAACCTGGCCGATAAACACACGTGGGGTTAATTGAAGGGCAGAGGGATAAATGGCTCCATGAGCCTCGCCTTTTTAGTTCTCGGGTCTCTTGCTTTCTGATGGTTGGGTTGGACCAGGTGCAGCTGCCTTAGCCAGTTCCCTGCTTCAGCTGGCAAGGCTCACTTCCTGTAAGACATCCCCGAGGAGAAGCCACATGGACCTACCCTGATGGCAGCCCTGGGTGCTGGAGCAGCCGTGTGGAGACCCCTGCCAGCGCTGAGATGCTTACATGTTCACTGACTCAGCTTTCCTCCTGCAGTTAGCGTCATTGCGTCTGTTGTGTGAGATGGAGGAGGACTTTGTGGATTGGTGCTGGACATATGGGCTCATGTTGGACTTGTGAACTTGGGCAGCACTGGGTTGGGATGTTTTCTTGATGTGCACTTACCCTTTATATAAAACTCTGTCTTATACGTATGAGTTTCGGTGGATTTGTTTCTCTAATGTACGCAGACTAACACAGTCACAATGCCTGTCTTCAGAAAGACGTCAGCCTGGCGAGAGGCAGAGACAGAAGGGCTTAATCCAGTACAGCCCGAGGGGAAGCTGTGGTTCCCTTGCTGGGGTGTGCAAGGAGGGAAGAAGGGGGAAACCAGGAAGTCTCCGCCTGGGTGCATTCAGGAAGCCTTTCCGGAAGAGGTGGCATGTGAGTTGGAAAAACAGGAAGAAGTCCAAAGAGAGTAACAGATTTATAGGTATAATTTACCATGTGCCGGGCCAGTCACTTAATTCCAGATGTGGAAATATACATTGAAAGGTGATTAGCTGGCCAGTTGGCAGCATCCAGGTGTCAACTCAGGGCTGGGTCACTCTGGGGCCCAGCTCTCCGGTGCTGGGTGAGGTCCATCTCCTCACAAGTGTGAGGCTCGTCTGCGTCCACCTGCTTCCAGCCTCCTTCCTCGCAGGAGGTCTTGCTGGTGCTCTGTGGCATCCGGAGAAGAGACTGGGTGAAGGAGCACCCTGAGACCCAGCAGAGACTCCTTCCCTCCCCCACCCTGACCACAGAGGAAGGAGGGGTTAGGGTGTTGTGTGTGGTTGCGTCTGCTGGTTGTGGTTCTTTGGTGGTTTGGGCTGGGATGGGGAGGGAGTGGTCCCAGCCACGTAAAGTGGTATGTGGGAAGGGGAGAGTTTCCACCTGCCCCCATGCTTCCTGGCATCAACCTGCGGCAGACCTAGCACCTGGCCCACCAGCAGGAGGACCCCTGCTCAGTCCTTGGTTTGTGGAAGCAGAGCCCTCCTGCCGCCCCGTTCGCCCTGGCTCTCGGGATATGGCCCAGCTCACCATCTGCTTCTCCCGTCCTCGCTGTCTCCCTCGGACCTCGGAGATCTGAACAGCAGGAAGCGGCCATCATTTCTGGGCAGGAGGGTCCTGCCATGGAAGTGGAAGGTGCCCATTAAGGTGCCACAAGATGCCCTTGAGGGAGAGGGACTTCCAAGGTCCTTACTTCGAGACTGCAAGTGGAAGCCCACGGATCAAGGCCCTGTCAGCCTTCATCAAATCTTGGGGCTAGCTTTCCAAGGAGCTTCAGTTGGGTGACCAGTCCTCCAGCCGCCATCAGGCCATCACACCCTGGGGCTCAGTCACTCTGTTGGGGGCCGAAGCAGACATCCCAGGCAGGCTCACATTCACCTTCTGGAAAAGGTCTCAATTTGCTCAACTTACGTAAAGCCAAGCCAACCCCCTTGTTTTTTATGTCACGATTTCACTCAAGGAAAGCCTAGTTTTACAGCTACCTAAAATGATGTTCACGGACGCCGTACGATCCTGGGCGCTGCGGTGGTCGCCGGTCAGTGGTAGAATTCTCACCTTGCACCAGAGACTGTGCGTTCGGTGCTTGCTCAGCGCACCTCAAGCACAGCCTTCTGGCAGTGGGGGCTTGTGTGCTACTGAGCATGTTTCCGTGGAGCATTCAGACCAAGATGCGGAAGAAAAGCATGGAGATCTACTTCCAAAACTCATCCAGTGAAAGCCCCACGGGGCACAGCGGTCTCATCTGCAGCCCATCATGAGGACCAGGCAGCAGCCCCTTCCGCTATGCAAGGAGTTGCCCTGAGGCAGGGCCATCTTCTCGGCCGTTCCTGTCAACCTGACAGCATGCTACCTGGTCGGGCATTTTCACCATTCCTATAAGGGAGTGTGAAGAGAGCTGGGAATGTGGCAGCCAGCTGCAAAGTGGACAGCTTGCAATCACCAGCCGCTCCACGGGAGACAGCGCTCTCAAGTCCGATCCAGAGTTAGGGAATCTGAAGCTCACAGGGGCAGTGCTGCCCCATCCTATGGGATTGCTATGAGTTGGAATCAACTTGAGAGCGGTGTTTTGAGTTTTTAGGAGGATATTGTTGGTGTAGTGCAGGGGTCCCCAAACTACGGCCCGAGGACATTTTTGCCGCCGCTGCCTGCCCTACTTCAAAATAAGATATGTGCAGTGTGCATAGGAATTTGTTCGTAGTATTTTTTTAAACTATAGTCCGGCCCTCCAATGGTCTGAAGGACAGTGAACTGACTCCCTATTTTAAAAGTTTGAGGACCCCTGGTGTAGTGGGTTAAGTGTTCAGAACCACCAACTGCTCGCTTCTCAGGAGAAAATTGAGGCTTTCTACTCTGGAAAGGTGATTAAAGAGTTAGAAAGTTAGAGGAAAGAGCTAGAAACCCACAGGGGCAGTTCCCCCTATGCCACAGGGTCGCCAGGAGTCAGAATCAACCAGATGGCAGTGAGTTTGGGGTTCATAGGGGCTCGGGTGGTTTCACAGACCTGGAAAAGATTGGGGGGATAACCTGAGGCTATTACCTGAGGCTGACTCTGTCCTTTTGTTTTTAAGAGAAGCTAACATTGCAGGTTGCTGGTGTTGCATCCTCTTTTTCCCACTGTGAAACTTTCTTGTTTTAAATTATAATGACTTCTTTTTTTTATATCATTTTATTGGGGGCTCGTACAGCTCTTATCACAATCCATACATCCATCCATTGTGTCAAGCACATTTGTACACATGTTGCCATCATCATTCTCAAAACATTTGCTTTCTACTTGAGTCCTTGGTATCAGCTCCTCATTTTTCTCCCTCCCTCACAAGCCCTTGATAATTTATAAATTATTATTATTTGTTCATGCCTTACACTGATCTATGTGTCCCTTCACCCACTTTTCTGTTGTCCGTCCCCCAGGGAGGGGGTTATATGTACATCATTGTGATCAGTTCCCTCTTTCTCTCCCACCTTCTCCTTACCCTCCTGGTATAGCTACTCTCATTGCTGGGCCTGAGGGGTTCATCTGTCCTGGATTCCCTGTGTTTCCAGCTCTTATCTGCACCAGTGTACATCCTCTGGTCTAACTGGATTTGTAAGGTAGAATTGGGATCATGATAGAGGGGGGATAGGAAGCATTCAGGAACTAGAGGAAAGTTATGTTTCATCGTTGCTACTCTGCACCCTGACTGGCTCATCTCCTCCCCTTGACCCTTCTATAAGGGGATGTCCAGTTGCCTACAGATGGGCTTTGGGTCTCCAGTCTGCACTCCCACCTCATTCACAATGATATGATTTTTTTTGTTCTCTGATGCCTGATGCCTGATCCTATCGACACCTCGTGATCACACAGACTGGTGTGTGACCTTCCATGTGGGCTTTGTTGCTTCTTAGGTAAAAGGCTGCTTGTTTATCTTCAAGCCTTTAAGACCCCAGATGCTATATCTTTTGATAACTGGGCACCATCAGCTTTCTTCACCACATTTGCTTATGCACCTGCTTTATCTTCAGCAATCGTCTCAGGAAGGTGAGCATCATGGAATGCCAGGTTAATAGCACAAAGTATTCTTGCATTGAGGGAGTACTTGAGTGGAGGCCCAATGTCCATCTGCTACCTTAATACTAAACCTATTAATATATGTACATAGGTCTATTTCACCATCACATATATATATATTTACATATGTACATGCCTGTATTGAGACCTCTATAAATGTCCTGTGCCTCCTAGTTCTTCCCTCTATTTCCTTTTACTTTCCTCTTGTCCCACTGTCATGTTCAACTTTCATATGGGTTACATTGCCCTTGATCAAGCCCTACCAAGTCTCCTACATTCTTCTCACCATTGATTTTAGATCACTTGTTGTTCTCTTGTCCCTGGGTTTGTTAGCACCACTTCCTTTCCCCTGCCTCCCCCCTCCCATGTCTTCCTGGAACCGTTGGTACCATTGTTTTCTCCTCCAGATTGTTTATCATGCTTATCTTATCTAGATAGACCTGCAGAGATAATCATATGCACACAAAAAGACAGCACAAACCAAAGCAAGAAAAGAAAAGAAAACAACAAAACTAAAGCCAATGACCAAAAAAAAGAAAAGCCTGTAAATAGTTCAAGGTCTGTTTGTTGACCTTTAGGAGTCTGATGGTGTGCCACGCCCTGGTCCCAACGTCTGTTTTTGGTCTTCGTTGCTCTGCTCCCCTGCTGTTCTGCTGCACACCCTTAGTGTTTCGCCTCGATGTGGTGGGGTCAGATCGGACGCAATTCCCGCACTATGTGGGACTTTCTATAGCGAGTGTAGACCTCCCCAGTTGCTGACAAGCGGCTCTTCCAGCTTCATAGCAGCTTCTGCGGCTGGTGGCTCCTCTGTGTGTCATGCCCTGCACCCAGCACTCCCACGTGGGAAAGGCAGGACCCCACACTCACCCTCCTGTTCTTTCGCGTCTCATCTCTGTAGCTCACACCAGCAGTCGCTTCATCATGTCCAAGTCTCAAGCTTTGGAAGGCATGCAGGGGCGCATTTAAAAGTGCCCAGTGTCGAGTTTGATCCTGAATCCAGGAGCCAGTCCAGTCAGGTGCAAACAGTGGATGGGGGCCATCAGGCCCTGCCTGGTCCTTGACTGCAGCCAGTTTCATAACCCTGAGACAGGATATAAGCCAATGTTGATACGAACACGTGACCTTGCCTGTCGAAACTTGCCCTCAATAAGCAAACACTTGGAGAGAAGTGTGATCAGTACCATAGTCTCATGGCACATCAAGGTCAATTGGCATAACGCGTAGTTTACAAAAAAACAATGTTCAGGGACTAGGGCAGTGGTTCTCAACCTTCCTAATGCTGTGACCCTTTAATACAGCTCCTCATGTGGTGGTGACCCCCAACCATAGATTATTTTCCTTGCTACTTCTTAACTGTAATTTTGCTACTGTTATGAATCAGGTGACCCCTGCAAAAGGGGTGTTCGACCCCCAAAGGGGTGGCCACCCACCGGTTGAGAACCACTGAACTAGGGTTTTCAGAGCTCACCAGCAGCCCCGTGCATACGGTGCAACTATTGGTGTCTGCCTATTCGGAAGAAAGGAACGTGCTGAGTTGAAGACCCAATTGGATACACTGGACAAACAGGCGACCCACCAAACATCAGTGTCCACCACCCTGAGACCAGAAGAACGAGATGGTACCCCGCTACCACTACCACCGGCTGTGAGGGGGGTCACCTCAGAAGGCCCTAGATACATTGGGAGAAGAATGTGGAGCCAAACCCCCAAATCATAAAGAGGACCAGGCTGACTGGTCAACTAGAGAGCGGTGGAACCCCCGAGATTGCGGACCTTAGTCACCCTTTGGGTCTAGAAATGAGTTCGGGTGCCGACCAGAGGATTGGGTTCGCCCTGGTGGCTCAGTTTTCAGCAGGGAGATCTCTAGGAAACAATAACCCGAGGAAGGTACACACACCTCAGAATAATCAACCACAGCGAGGAAAAGGGCTACATTGACCCCAGAAAAGCGTTCAGAAGGGTTTACAAAGAAGGAGGATGGAAACAAGAAGCACAGGGAGGAAGTGGCACATGTGATGGTCCACTGAGGGGATGGGATCGCAGTGAATGGGCGGAAACAAAGGGTGTGTAAGCTGTTGACCGCAAAGCCGCGGATCTGCCCTGTAAGCCTTCACCTAATTCACAATAAAAAGTTCAACGGAAACACAGCACTGCCGCAGAAAATAGTTTGCCTTGATCAACAGGCAACTTCCAACCTGCCCATTTCTTCTCAATGCTCAGGAATAGTGTACCGGTGACATTGGGAAATCTGAGTTATTACTTGACTTCCACAAAAGCTATTCTGTTGTCCCAAGCTGATCTCGCGCCCGCCTCCCCCCCCTTTCTCCTCTGCCTCAGGGAGAGCTGAGGAAGGGAGGGATGCTAGTGTGTGTCTTCCCTCAGGGGAAGGGAGATTTTAAGAGTCAGACAAAGGCCTGGAGGAACCCCAGTGACGTCAAGAAGCCAAGGGAATATGGCAAGCTGAGTTGACAGTGTGAATGTAATTGATTCTGCCACAAATGAGAATTGTACCAGAAGTTAATTAAATGCAGGAAGTGGAAGCCTTCCTCCTTAAGCAGGGGCACTGACTCTGAGCCTAGATGTGGTAAAAGCAGTAAGCAGCATTAATTTAATTGCATGAACCTAATCTGTGAATAATCTCCATGAATAACCTCTAATAAGTAAGCATTAAGTTGACAGACATTGAAAAGCGCTCAGTCACTTAATCCCCCCATCCCACCAGACCCCGGGCAATTTACAGCATCCAGGGTGACTAGAAAGTGATCCACAGGTATACCTGGCTCTGCTGTGTGTAAGTTCCTGCATTAGCGGCTGACACCATAGCCATATTTTATATTAAAATGACGATTTCCTCCCAAGTTCACAGAAGCCTTTGTGCATCCCAGGGTGGTAGATGATGACCATGCATTTCTTTGTGTTTCTTTGTTGGGTAAGTTGAGTCAGGTAGAGCAATATCTGAGTGGGGACTTTCGGCGACCAGCCTTTAAAGCAGAAGCCCTGGTTTGTAGTGAATGCTTGTGGTAATTACATAATCCGGTGTTAATTTGAGACCTAAGAGTGAAGGGGTGGAGTTTAGCCTATCAATCAAGTTGCAACTTGATGACCACATTTGGAGCCGCTAAGGAGAAATAGTTTGCTAGAAGCCGGGCACACACACACACACACTCTTCCTGCAAGACATTCCTGTTGACAAGCCACATGGAGCTGTGCTGATTAAGTCATGCTGAAGGAGCCACGTGGAGACACACCAGCGCGGAGATGCCTCTACGACCACTGGATCCACAAGGCTTTACACCCACTGGCCTGTGATCTTCCTGCATTTGGCGTCATTGCATATGTTGCGTGAGTCTGAAGAGAATTTATAGATTGGTATCAGACATATGGCTAATATCAGACTTATGGACTTGATCTGCATTGGGCTGGGATGTTTTCTCAATATTCAATTGCTCTTGTATATAAAGCTCCTTCTTATACATATAGGAGTGTCTCCCTAGATTTGTTTCTCTAATCAGCCCGGACTAACACAATGCTCATTTTCATGGTGTAAACACTACCCTGCAGCCAACTCAAGCTAATAGCATGATGTCACTGGATGCAGAGTTGGGAAGACATTCACAGTCGGCTCAGTGAGCTGGTCCACTGAGGTCAAGGCTTCAGGACCCGCTCGGTGCCCTGGGAATCATGAACTAACTCACGGGCCCAGTTCAACCCCTGAATCCCTCCATTACCTCTTGTTGTTAGGTACCACTGAGTCAGTCCTGACCCCTCGTAACCCGACGTGCCACGGAACAAAGCTCTGCGCAGTCCTGCGTCACCCTCACAGTAGTTATTGTGTTTGCGTCCACTGTTGCAGTCACCAGTCCATCCATCTTGTTGGGGCCCTCGTCTTTTCACTGCCCATCTACTTTAGCAAGCATGCTGCCCTTCTCCAGGGACGGGTCTCTCCTGATACTCCTGATACCGTCCACAGTATGTGAGAAGTCTCTCCAGCCTTGCTTCTAAAGAGCATTCCGACTGTACTTCTTCCAAAGCGGATTTGTTTGTTCTTTTGATTGTCCGTGGTACTATCAATACTCTTCCCCAGCACCACCATTCAAAGGCATAGCATCTTCTTCAGTATTCCTCACTCAGTGTGCGTCTTTCACATGCCTAGGAGGCCATTAAAGAGACCGTGAGTTGGGTCAGACTCACCTTAGTCCTCAAAGTGATAGCCTGGTTTTCCAGCACTTTAATGGGGTCTTGTGCAGCAGCTGCACGTAGTGCTGTGTGTCTTTAAATCTCTTGACTGCCACTTCCGTGAGCATTGATTGTGGGTCCGAGCAAGACAAAATCCTTGAGAACTTCCACCTTTTCTCCACTCATCACAATGTTACGTATTGGACCGGTTGTGAGGATTTGGGTCTTCTTGACATGGAGTTGTCATCCATCCTGAAGGCGTCAATGTCAGCAAAGGCTTCCAGTCTTTGTCACTTGTAGCAAGCAAGGTTGTGTCATCTGTCCGTAGGTCGGTAATTTTCAAAATGTTGACCCCCTCCTATGCCATACGCATGAGCCCTGTGTGGCAGTGCTTAAGGTGCTTAGCTGCTAACCAAAAGGCTGGTGGTTCAAACCCACCAGCTGCTCCCCAGCAGACAGATGCGGCAGTCTGCTCCTAAAGATGAACGGCCTAGGAAAACCTATGGCACTGTTCGACTCTGTCCGATAGGGCCATTGCCTGTTTTTGAGACTTTGGGTAGTGATTCAGATGGCCTTATTTTAGTGATCTTCACCAGTTTGCTTGGCGGGTTTTTTTTGTTTTGTTTTGTTGTGGGTTTGTGTGTTTCATTCGTTTGAGATGAAATAGAACAGAGTAAAACAAAAGGAAATGAGGGAGAGAGTGACTATCAGAATGAAACCCATATGTTTCAATGTTAGATGATGAGCGGAGAGGTAGATATTTGATAGAGACATGGATGGGTAGACATGATGTTTATGTGTATCATAAACCACTGCCCTGGGGTTAATTACAACTGAGTGACCTTATCAGACAGAGGAGACGTGCCCCTTAGGGTTTCCAGTTGTTACAGAAGCAGACTGCCTCAGCTATCTCCAGGGGAGCACCTGATACCCTGTTTCCCCAAAAGTAAGACATCCCCCCCAAATAAGACCTGCTTACAGTTTTGCCTCTCGCTGAAATATAAGGCACGCCCCTGAAAATAGGGCCCCCCGAAGCTACCGTAACTCTGGACTCAACCGTAGCGGTGGACGCCGCTGTGCAGCTCACTGTTGGCTGCAGCACAGCTGGAGCAGACAGGAAGTGCAAGGTCTCTTTTAATAAAACAATAAAATGTGTACCGTATTCTTCTTCATGGTAAAATAAGACCTAGCGCATCTTTGGGAGCAAAAATTAATATAAGACACTGTCTTATTTTTGGGGAAACAGGGTGAGTTCGAATGACAAGTCTGTTGGTTAGCAGCTGAGTGCTTCAAGCACTGACACACCAGGACTCGTGTGTATGTAATAGATGGGATCAAAATTTGAAAGTTACCAAGGAGCAAGGGTGTCTCTGCTTCCTCCATCTGCCAAGTGGAACTCATTAATCAGATCTGGAGAGTGACTGAAGGCGCCTCTCTGAGAATGCTGGGGTGATGCCCACACCCTTCCTGGTCCACAGTCCAGCCACTTGCAGGAGTGAAACAGTTCGGAACAGACAGACCTGGCTCGGTCTTTTTGGGAGAGGGTCACACATTGTGTTTGAAACACATGGGTCTTGACATGCTTCCCCAGAATGCAGTCATCGCCTAGAAAGAGAGCATTTGGGTGGAGGGGTGGGGCGGACCTCTCAGTCACCACCTGTCCCCATATCCATTTGTGCATAATTCTCACATGTGGGGTTCCACAGGCCCAAGAGGTTACTAGCCTTCCCAGGAGGTCTGCTGTGAGTGGTCAGAGGCAGAGTGTAAGCATGGACATGGAGCAAGGACTGGAGGGAGAACTTGTTTTGAATGATAGGGTGGTTGACCTCCATGAGAGCTTTCTTCCAGCTCATCCTAAACCTCTCCTGGAAGAAGACACAAGGTCATGCAACCTTTTAGGAAACATCCCAGGTCCCACATTGGATCAGGACTGGGACCCTGATCCCCTTATGTCTGACTGGCTATTTTAAGGCAAACCACACCATGGAAGATGATTACCATGTATACTCGTGTATAAGCCGAGTTTTTTCAGCGCATTTTTCTGCAGTTTTTGTGGTAAAATTAGGTGTCTTGACTGATATTCGGGTCGGTTTATACTCAAGAGTATACGGTACGTCGTCACACGGTTGCCAGTTTGCTTCAGTGCATAACTGATAACTTCCAGTCCACTGGAACCATGGCTCAGCCAGGTTGGCACACTTGGGGGACATACACAATTTAGTCCCTCACACCTTGAGATACCAGTTGGCATATGAACATTTTATATATATATATATATATATTTCCAGACGTTCATGTAATGGTGTTGTATGCCATCAATTCTGACTCTTAGCAACCCCATGTGGTAGAACTGAATTGCCCCATAGAGTTCTCCAGGATGTCTTCAGGCAAGGACTGTGAACCCTGTTCTACAGATAGGAAAACCAGTCCTCAGCTTAACAGCCACTCCAGGCCCACCTTCTGACCTAGGCCTCTGCTCAGCCGGTAGCTTCCCTGGAACCTTGCTCTGTGGTTAAAGCATCTTCCTGAGGAAGAAACCAGAGTGTCCTGGAATTGTGTGTGCCTTGCCCAGCACTGCCCCAGAATGGCAGATACATTACTTTACTTCATTTCCTCGCGGGGACTGTGGGGATGAAGACTACTTGGGGGGCTAGTTGTGTGGGCTCAATGAGATTGTGTTGCCACATGAAAAGAGCACTGTGTTGCTGTGATTGCTAAGCGTTTGGCTGCTAATGGGAAGGTTGGTCATTGGAGTGACCCTGGAGAAGCACTTGATAACGTGCCTCCATCAATATTACACCCCAGAAGACATTATGGGGCAGACCATCTCTGTCACTGAACAACACTACATAAAAGTTTGGAAAGGTATACATTCATAAATCAATTGCTATCTCAAGGTATCATGGGTTGACTTGTGTGCCCCCGTCCTCCAAAAAAAATGTGTCAACTTGACTGGTCATGAGTCTCATAATTTAGCAGTTATATAGTGGTATAGTCAACCCCCCCTTCAACACCCCCTTCCCCATGACATGACCTGATGTGATCAGCCAATCAGATGTAAGGAGATGAGGGTGAGAGTCACACTCTTACTCAGGCCATAGCTTGGATCCAATATAAGGCGGGTTTCTGAGTTTCCCTGGGGTGTGGCCTGAATCTTCTTGAACCTTATGCGAGGTGAAAGAGAGACAAATGAGCAGAGAACCAGGAACGGTGAGCCAAGAGCAGAGTGAGTCTTTGGAGCCAAGAACCTCCTAGATCCATGAGAAGATGCATGCCAAGACACATGGAGAACTCCCAAGAATACCAAACCCACAGATGTTGAAAGGAGACAAGGCTCTTCCCCCAGTGCCAGCAGAACAATAAAGCCTTCCCTTAGAGCTGGTGCCTTGAATTCGAACTTCTAGCATCCTCAACGGTGAGGGAATACATTTTGTCTGTCGAAGTCATCCATTCATGATATTTCTGTTGCAGCTGCACTAGACAGCCAAGACACATTAATGGCATTATAGGCCATTATAGTGTTCACTTTGGGGTTTTCTTTGCCCATCTTTTTGGTCCAATGGTGCGCTGGTAAATGTTTGGCAGCCAGCTCTCCAAAAGGGAAAAATAACCCCCTGATTGGTGGTGTCTTTGTGTTTTCCCATTTCCCTGTTAAACATTCCCACCATCGCCAATTATAAGCTACCAGTGTGAGCTCACTGAACACAGAGTTAGGAAGAGAAATACACAGTCAGTTCTCATGAGCTGCTGCAGGCCCGTCTCGCCCCACGATGGCTTTTATGTTAGACTGTGCACTGGATGTTTTCCTTGAGTGGTTCTAGTGAGAGAGAGAAAATGATTGAACAGAGTATCTACCCTGGTGCCTGGTGTTCTGGTTTTCCTCTCTCCCTGTCCTGCCTCTCCCACCCCAGCTTCCATCAGTCTAAACGGACAGGCAACAGCTCACTAGCCATGTGAAGTGGTGGTCCTCATGCTACCCGAGAGCCAAGGACTCTTACCCTGCTCTCATCTCCCCAGCTATCAAAACCTGAGCAACCGGTAGAAGGACTCCTGGTTGATTCACTGGGGAATAATCCAAGCAGACAAGCAGGTCCTCTCCCCTTCCACAGGAGATGTGCTCTGAGCAGACATGTACAAGGTCAAAACTTCCCTGGAGGGACACCAAGAACAATCCGAGCTGAGTGCGGGGGCCCTGGAGTGGGACACCCCCCAGGTGACCACCATCTCTGACTAACCTAACCTTTACTGTCACCTCAGTGATGTAAGACGGGTGTATGTGAGAGAGAGAGATGGAAGCAGAGGCAGAGCAGTCTACAGGCCTCTGAAGGAAAATAGGAGTGAGGCATCAAATGAAGTCCTTACAGCCCCCTGACAGGTTATCAAGAATGTCCCATAAAGCCACGAAGGCAAGACACATCACCACAGTCTACAGTGCCTGTCTCAACCTCCCCACACTGTGTCACGGCTTCTGGAATCAATGCTCAAGGAGTGATTGCAATACCTGGTTGTGTGATTTTAAGTCATATGTGGACTTCTTTTCTTCCCTCGTAGCTTGACTTATTATAGAAAGAATTTAAGACAGCTCAATCAATGTTCATTGAGTAAGTCCGTGGAGTTCCGACCACCTCGTGGTTTTTTCCATGTTGAAGGAAGCAGGGACGCGGGAGACCTATATGTATGAGGTTCACTTAAAAACGATCTCTACAAAATGGAAACCTTTATTAAGCAAACATCGTAAAGTGTGTTCCTGTACTGCCCTCCCCCTCAGTGTGTCCACGCCGGATGGCAGTGTTTCCGCCTCTCTAACCGTCCCTGGGAAAGCCGGCCCAACTCCCAGTCAAGACGGCAGTTTCTCATCCTCGGGGAATTCAAATCGCCTTCCTTTGAAATGTCCTTTGAGTGTGAGGAGCAAAAAGCAGTTCGAGGGGCAAGATCATGACTGTAAGCGGATGGGGTGGGGGGAGGATTGATAAGGTTTCCCAACAAAAGTTGCATCGTGCAGCCCTTGCTGCGCTGAAGAGTCAGCAGGTGCAGTGTCGTGAAGGACAGAAAAAAATTATTGGTGCAACTTCCTGCTGAATACGCATAACTTAGTGGAATCATATGTTATTTGATTTGGGGGGGGGGCCTGACATCTTCCTCGGTTTATCCATGTTGCGGTACTTATCAGTATTTCACTCCTTTTTATTCCCAAATGACACTCTATAGGGTGGCCCCCCCATGTGGTGCGTCTCCTCAGTTGGTGCACACGGTGGGGGGTGGGGAGGGTGTTGCTTCTACGTTCTGGCCAGTAGGAATAATGCTGCTGTGAACGTGGAAGTACCGCATGTCCGCACAACGGATCTCTTTCTTCACCAATCTTTTCACGGTGCGTGATCTCACCGCAGCTCAGCTTTGCTTAAAAATCCCCAGTAGTGTCACGTTACTCTTAAAATCAGGTTCCACAGCCTTACTTTGGTCTACAAGGGTTACAGGTCCTGAGTCCTGCCAGCCTCATCTCCCTCCCCCCAAACTCCCATCTTGTTCCTGAGCCCCGTTCAAGTGCTTCCTCAGATGAGCAGGGGTCCCTCCATGTGAATTTTCCTCCCTGCGCCCCTGGATCTCTGTCTCTCGGACCCCTGCTCATCCTTAGGTCTCAGCTGGGATGCCCCTCCTCCGGGAAGCCTTCCGCAGCCCCTCAGACTAGATTAGACGCACCCACCCCACGCTCTCCTACGACCCTGCTCATCATCGTCTTTGAACTTGCCACAAAGTACAGCCAAACCATTGCTGGTGTCACCATGATCGGGTCAATGCTGCTGTTTTCTGCTACCCTCAGCTCCGGAAGAGCGGAGACGTCCCTCTTTTCCACCAGGTACCCCCGGCGCCTGGCACAGTGCCGGCCACTCAAGTAAAGCCCGCAGAGAGCAGTGAGCAGATACGTGTGGACAGGGAGGCCGCAAAGGAGAACTGCCTTTGGCCCTGGCTTCTCCTTCAGGTGGTGGGGCAACCCCAGTGAACTCTGAGGTGGAGATGACGCCTCAATCCGTCCCCGATACCCCGTGCCCAACCAAGAGACCTCTACTTAAGTAGGAATGGGTCTGGGTGAGTCCCACCTCATCCTGAAGTAGAGAGAGCAGTGGTTCTCAACCTTCCTAATCCTGTTCATATCGTTCCTCATGTGGTGATGACCCCTCAACCATAAACTTATTTTCGTTGCTACTTCATGACTGTAATTTTGCTACTATTATGAACCGGGCGACCCCTGTGAAACGGCCATTCAGCCCCCAAAAGGGTCGGGACCCACAGGTTGAGAACCGCTGAGATCGCGCTTCCCTGGGCTCAGCGAGACTTGCACGGTGGCACTTGTTGCGAGCCACCCCGCACTCTGAGCAGTCCGTTCTGCGCGGGAAGTGACATTGAATCTTTGAGTGGATTGCTTCTCTGAGAGTTGGGGAGCTGTGTTCTGACAGGCTGCATTCCCAGTAATAGAGAGTATTGCATTTCTGTGAGTCTTGTTGGAAACCCTGGCCCTTGAAGAGGACACTGTACCCCTTCTGAGATGGAATTGCTTAAAAAAAAAAAAAAAACAAGAAAATCATAATCATTTGCTTGTGTTTTCATTCCCCCACAGATATGCACCTATTCGGCCATTACCCAGCTCATGACGACTTCTACCTGGTGGTGTGCAGTGCCTGTAACCAAGTCGTCAAGCCGCAGGTGTTCCAGTCCCACTGCGGTAAGTGGGCCCCTGGCTCCGGGGCTGTGTGTGTGTGTGTGTGTGTGTGTGTGTGTGTGTGTGTGTGTGTGAGAGACCAGCTGCAGCCATCGGGCCAGGGAGAGGCGCCTCCCTGTTGGCTCCTGGCAGGGTCTGGCCCTGCGTCGGCCTCCGCACCAGCTTGGGAGCAGAGGGCCTGGGGCAGCTGCCTCTGCTCTCGGGGTCACTATGGTAAGCGTGCCAGCCCCTCCGCCGAGCTGCTTGGCCCTGTCAGAACCAATAAGAGGAAACCTGTGACTTGTTCAGGTAGATGGAACAGGACTGGCACCATCCGCCCAGCCTCCGCGGAAGGCTCTCCGGGATCGATACCCAGAAGCCTGCTGTGTGGGGCGTGCAGTGCTTCTCTGTAAGATTCAGGAGGAGTCTTCAAAAAGTCCATGGGGACAAGGGAGCCAGGTGATAACGGATTTCGCCGCAAACTTTTTTGAAGGCCCCTCCTATTCGTTTTAGCTGATCCACAGAATTCCCGGACTCCCTCCCCCATTGGACGCAGAGCCCTAGCTGGGCACGGGGCTGTGAACACGCGACACCACTCCCTCCGGAAGCAATGCACAGCAGTTGACCTGAGACAAAAGTCACTTACCTCTCCGGGTGGAAGGCCCCTATGTTTTCCTGGTTCACCCAGGCTGTCATTTGCCGCTGAGCCCGGGGCAGATGCTGCAGCCACGCCCCGTGAAAAGCAGAAGCGCGAGGTGCCCTCCTCTGTCGTTGAACGTGGTGTGCCGGAGGGAATGATCGAGGCTGTCGTACTATTGAGCATGCGTTTGCAAAGCACACACGTTGTCTCTTTCCCAGACTCCCAGTTTCTGGCTCTCCACCGCTCTTTCAATTAAGAATGGATGTTCTCTAATAAACAGGCATAAGAAGTGTGTGGGGAAAATTCATTACGCTTTTCTGCAAACTCTTGGAAGCCTCCCCCCACCCACCCACACACACACACA
>NW_022103920.1:40146055-40147682 GCF_000313985.2 Echinops telfairi
ATTGAGATGGTGCTGGAGAAGAACATTGAAAGTATCGTGGACTGCCAGGAGAGCAAACAACTCTGCCTGGGAGTTTAGGCAGGATGCTCCTTAGAAGCCAGAATGGGGAGACGTCTCACGTACCCTGGGCATGTTGTTAGGAGAGACCAGTCCCTGGAAAAGGGCACCAGGCTTGGTAAAGTAGAGGGGCAGCGAACAAGAAGAAGTGGCTGCTGTGTCAGTGGGCTCAAACAGAAAAACGGTGGTGAGGGCGGTGGGGACCGACCGGGCGGTGTTCCCCTCTGTGTACCCACTCCACAGCACCTCACCACCACCCGAGTGACCTCGCTGCTTCCAGCCGGTCGATAAGAATGCCGTGTGCCCTGCCACAGTAACCGCTCAATCACAGCCAACAGTGATGAAGGGCTGACTAAGTGCCAGGCAAGGACCTGGCAGCAGGCATGAAGCACTTGGCTGCTAGCTGAAGGTGGACCGTTCAAGACTCTTCTAGATTAAATCCTCTGGGGCAGCTCTGCCCTTGTCGCATGGAGTCACCAGGAGTCGGAACTGGCTCAAGAGCACCCAGTGACAACAACTGTCAGGCAGCGCCTTCCATTATCTCCGAGCTGGTAACCCTCTCACCAGCCCTTCCAAGTAGGTGCCCACATCATGCCCAAGTCAGAGTTGAGGGAGGTCGGAGCCGAGCAGGGCAGCCCCAGGGCCTGATCTTGAACGCAGGCAGCACGTCTCTCTGAGCCTGCCTGCTCAGCCCTGCCCTGCCCTGCTCTGCCGCCCAGTGTGGAGCCCATGGCTTTCCTGCTAGTTCCACACGCTAAGGCCCAGCCAGACACTTGCCAGGTAATGTATCACAAGATGGGGCTTTGGTTTTCAGAGCAACAGAGCGCGTGTGTGCGTGAAATCGACTCCCAGTCGTACCACAGAGCAGCGGAGCTGCTGGGGTTGACAGTAGGGCGGGAACTCCAGCCCCATCCTCCTCACGTCTTCCTGACCCCTCCCTGCTGCCCTCTACCCGCCAGGGCTCCTAACACCTTTGAAATGTGTCGGTGTGCAGAGACAAAGAATGTGGACAGACAAACCAGTTCCCGAGGCTTCCTTCCATCTTAGCATCCATACGGCTCTCTTCTCCTGGGCTTCCTCCCGCCTTCCCTGCAAACTTGGGTTTTCTGTGGCGTGTCTTCTCGAATGCCCCACCCTGCGTCTCCCGCCCCCTCCGCTTGGCCCTAGGAAGCAGCCGCTGTGTTCAGTGAGGGGACACTGCCTTGATGAGCACACCTGGGGTCACATGTCAGCTCAGCCTCTGCCAGCCCTGAGGCCGCAGGCTTGTCGCCTCGCTAAAGGACAGTGGGTTGAACCACGGGCTCAGTCTTGACCCCTGGGATTTGATTTCTAGGTTCTCAGGATGATGGGGTGGGGGGGGGTTGTCCAGGGGCTGCGTGGATCCGAGCAGCAGTCATGATCCGAGCGTACTGGTTGTTTCCGTTAAACATGGGGGTATTTGATTTCTCGATATTTGAACCCGTTTTGTTCTGTCGAGAGCCCCCCTCGGGCACCCAGCCAGCCTTGTGCAGCCTCAGCTGTGCGCATGACTGGAAAAACCACCGCAAGTATTGATCTCGAGGTTGAGGAT
>NW_022103920.1:40152237-40153828 GCF_000313985.2 Echinops telfairi
ACTCTTCGCTGGTCTTGCTTATACATTGTCCGTGCATATAAAACGATTGAAAATGACCATAGCCTCCGGGATCAGGCACACCTTCGTCCTCAGTGACTTCTTTGATTCGAACACTTGCTGACGTCTTTGGCGGCAGGTGTACCCAATGAAATACAGGGTTTGATTTCGTGACTGCTGCTTTCCTGAGGGCAGAGCCATGTAAAATTAAGTCCTTGACAACTTCAGTCTTTTCTTTGTGTATTATGATATCACATGTTAGGCCAGTTGTGAGGGTGTTTGTTTTCTTTACATTGAGGTGTATGGAGCCCTGGTGGCTAGTGGGTTACACATTGAACTGATAACCACAGGTCAGCAGTTGAAAACTGCCAGCTGCTCCGTGGGAGAAAGATGGAGCTTTCTACACCTGCAAAGAGTTACAGTCTCAGAATTCCATAGGGACACTTCTGTCCTGAACTAGAGGGTCACGATGAATCAGAACCAACTCGATGGCAGTGAGTTTGGGTTTGCTTGTTTGTTTGTTGACATTGAGGTATAATTCACACTGAAGGCTGCAATCTTTGATCTTCATCAATAAGTACTTCGAGTCATCTTCGAAGCAAGGTTGTGTCATCATGTGCATATCACAGTTCTTCCTAAGTCTTTCTTCAAACCTGATGCCACTTCCTCCTTCATATACTCCGCTTTATCAGATGAGCATTCACAAGTCGTACATATGGTGAAAAGATACAACCCTGACACATCTTTCCTAATTTTAAACCCCTTGTCTTGTTTGAATGACCACCCTTGTGTCTTTGTATCACATAAGTATAATCAAATGCTCTGGAATTCCCATTTTTCACAATATCATCCATAATTTGTTACGATCCACACAGTCAAGTCAAGGAAACACAATAAACATTTTTCTGGCATTCTTTGCTTTCAGCCAAGAGCCATCTAACATCAGCAAAGATATCCTTCATTCCACATCCTCTTTGGAATTTGGCTTGAATTTCTGGCAATTCCCTGTTGATGTACTGCTGCTACCATTTTTGAATTATTTTCACGATAATTTTACTCTTGTGTGATAGTTACGATGATGTTCAATAATTTCCACATTCTGTTGGGTCATGTTCTTTTTAATAGTCATCACAAATATACATCTCTTCCAGTCTTCCAAATGAGTGTCTTGGCATGAACTAATGAGTGCTTCCACGGCTCCATTGGTTTTCTGACACATTCCACTTGGTTTTCTGACAATTCTTGAAGCCTTGTATTTCACTAGGGCCTTTAGTGCAAAGCGGATCTCTCCCTTTGGAAGTACCTTCAGTTCTTGATCACCTGCTACCTTCTCAAATGGTTGGATGTTGGCCAGTTCTGTTTGGTACAGTGACTGTGTGTTCTTTCCCACTTCCTCTCCAGTCTCTGTTTTTTGTTGGGTTTTGTTTTTAACTTTTTACTACAGTTTGGGTGAAAGTGTATCCAGGCATTCATTTTCTTTTAACAATGTAGACAAAGTTTGGTCTCTTGCTGCGTCTCTTGCCTATAGGATCTTTCAGCATTGGAATTGTTTTTGACCTTCATTTGGTGCATGTGCCCCACGTCCAGAATTAAC
>NW_022103920.1:40154336-40157985 GCF_000313985.2 Echinops telfairi
TTTTTTAGTTTGTTAATGGAAGATAATAATGATGACGACTAAAGGAAACACACTTATGGAGTACTTACTGTGTGCTGATCTGTTTTATGCATGATTAGGTCCCCTGGCCATACTTCTAAGATAAATCAAAACTGAAATCCAGTCCATGCCGACTCATAGTGACCTTATAGGACAGCGTAGAGCTGCCCCTGGAGGTTTCTAAGACCGACAACTCTTCATGGGAGTTGAAAGCCCGTCTTGCTGCTGAAGAGCACATCGAAGCAAGCAGTGGAGTGGGCCCTACACGGGTTCCCCCATCAGTTCAGCCTGCAATTTCTTACATGTTTCCAACAAATGAGCCGATCCAGGAAATCTAGTAGCTCCTTATTCGAAGAAACCCCAGCGCCAAACTGAACCTGTTACCATCCAGTTGAATCTGCCTCACAGCAACCTGGTAGGACAGAGTAGAACCGCCCCCAGGACTCCCAGGGTGTCATCTTTTGGGCGCTGGCTGCCACATCTTTCACTCCCAAGAGTGACTGGTGGGTCTGAACCGCAGCACTGGCCTTTTGGCTAGCAGCTGGGCGCCTAACCACGGCACCACCAGGGCTCCTTATAGTCAGTGAAGTTTCCTCTTTTGTGTTTCATGAAATGAGTTAAAATACTGCAAATAGGCACTCAGCCGATGTAATGGCCCAACTCAAACTCAAAGATCAGTTAATGAGCTCTTCATAAGCTTCGGATTATTAGATTCAGCTCTATGTGGAGAAAAGAAAAAACAACCCTTCTACATTTAACCTCATCAAAGCCTATTTCTTAAAAACTAAATTATTTAGAATGCCCTTCTTGGGGGCCACCCGGCTTTGTCTCCTGCATTTATCTGAGAAAGATTGATTGAGCATCCTCTCGGGCCCAGGCTCAGACCCAGTGGGGCGAATAAGACAAAGCCGGCCGTGGCCCTCTTGATGCTCCCATTCTGGCAGCTTAGCCAATGTAACAGGCACCCCAGCAAGCTGTAGGAAGAGCTGGCACAGGAGGGTTGGGCAGAGAGCACAGCGAGAGCCAAGGCGGCCAGGCACTTGCAAGGCTTCTGGGGGTCCAGCGGGGCCCAGAACTGCTGAGTTCTGCAGATCGGAGGCAGGAGCTGGAGTGGGGCGGGAAGGCGCTGCATGCCTTGCAGGGAGAGAGAGAAACACGCTCTGGCTGATGTATTTAGAAGGTCACTCTGGCTGTTGTGGAGACTACAAGAGGTCCAGTGTTAGCAGACAGCAGTACATACAGCAAGAGGATTTTTTTTTTTTTTTTAAGGAAGCTGAAATAATTTGTTGGTGCACTGGAGTGGAAGCAGGAAGAACCACCATTTAGAGCATAGGTCCCTACACTTATTGGGCTTACTGTCCCCTTTTCAGAAAAAAAAAATTACTCCTGGCTTCCCTGGCAATGAAACACTTTCATACTCTAGCCCCTAATCTAGGATGAAACATAGGTATCTGCTTCTGCAGCTCCCCTGGATTATTCCAGAGCCCCCCAGTCCCAGGCCAGTATTGCCCACTGTGGGAAACATGGATGTAGAGTCAGGGAGAAGGGGTCCTGCCGAGGATGGAAACCAAGAGAGGAAGACATTCCCCACCATGGCCAATGTGTTAGTCTGGGTTGATGAGAGAAACAAATTCATAGACACTCATATGTGTATAAGGAAAGAGCTTTACATAACAAGGAATTGTATATTAAGAAAACATCCCAGCCCAGCAGCCCAGTCCAGATCAAGTCCATAAGTCCAATATTGGCCCATATGTTCAATGCCAATCTATAAATTCCTATTCAGACTCATCCAACACATGCAATGACACCAAATGCAGAAAGATCACAGCTCAGTGGGTGAAAAGTCTTGTGGATCCAGTGGCAGTGGAAGCATCTCAATGCTGGCAGGGGTCTCCATGTGGCTTCTCCAGCTCCAGGGCTCTAGTGTAGCTCCGTGTGTATTGTCAACAGGAATGTTTCACAGGGAGAGTGAGTGTGTGTCCCGCCTTCAGTGAGCTATTCATCTCCTTAGCACCTCCAAATGAGGTCATGAAGCCGTAACTTGACTGATAGGCTAAACTCCACCCCTTTGCTCTTCATAGTCTCAAGTTGACAACAGATTAGGTAACTACCACAGCCAATGACAAGAGGTGGAGGGAAGGAGAGCAGCGGGGCCACTAAGTTGGTCATCTAAAGGTGGTGGTTGACATTGACAATAACCCTTTTAGTTGTTGCGTGGGATTTTTCCCAAGTTCAAATAGCTTCATGTTTATACCCTTAATAGAGCTCTCTTTAAGCTGGCAATACCCTAAGTATTTTTCTGCATTTGTGCTCAGCTCAGCTGCCAGCTCAAATTGTTAGCTGCCCCCTATGTTACCTAGAGCCCTGATCACTGGGCGGTGTAGCTATCAGTCAATACTAGATGGGCAGGCCTGTGTCCCAGCATCGAACATGCTTCCTGCTTTGGGTGTGTGTGTGTGTGTGTGTGTGTGTGTGTGTGTTAATTGCCATGAAGTCTACCCCCAACTCCTCTGGACCCCACGCGTCATAATGGAACTAAATGCTGCCCAGCCCTGCACTATCCTGTCTTAGACTCATGGGGTTTTTATTGTCGTGGGGACCATATCTGACCTCCTCCAGCTACACGGGAGGAAGGAGAATCCATCTGCCCAAGATGATCCCTATTAGGCGGAAGTCAAATATGCTCACACCTTCCATCCTTCTTCATTCTCGTCTGACACTAGCCACCCTTCCCACGAAACTCTACTTCTCTGAGGGTTCGATAATCCACTACAGTGGTCACACAGAACTCGCGGACAATGTTCACCGTTATAGGGGCTTGGTAGGGAAGGGAACAGGTTACCACAAGTCAGGATCAGAAAGCATGATAAGCCTTAAGCTCTTTTATCCAAAGCTGAGTCCGAAGCTCAGCCATGCTGGCAAGCGTGTCTCTCTCTGATCCTCACTTCTCGGTCACATGGCCCCTTGGCCTCTGCCCTGCTCCAGTAAGTATACACAGCTCCTCTAGCACTGAGAAGATGCCCAAGAGGCACCCTACCCTGCAAGCCAGCCTCCTGCCCAAAGGTACTGCACTTTACTTATTACTTATTCTGTGGGCCAGGAAGGCCACCACTCTGTCTCCTGGTCTTGGTGCTGTGGCCTCTGGTACCTCTGCTGCCTCCGCTCCTTCAGGCAGGGATCTTGCATGCAATCCATTGGGGCTCTTCTTTCTTGATGGTCTCGGAATTCCCTGTTCTGCTTCTGAGATGGCTCACTCATATCCCCCTGAAATGACAACGCTGAGCAAACCCGTTAGCGTCTTCTCTACACTGTATTTGCAGGATGTCACAGAGACCATGAAAATGAAGAGCCATACCAAGGAACCTCAGTCACACAGCTGGTGGGGGAAAGACCAGCCCCCCACAACTAATCGCAGGTTCGATAGGCACAATTGTACAGTTCGTATATATACATATAGATTATAATAGTCATAGAGAGCATGAGAGAAAGAAGAGAGATTGAAATAATGGAGTCAGACATATTTCATGGTAGCATACTCACCTCAGCCCCGCTCAGTAGTCCACATGGTGATGGGAGACCGGAGGGCAGGAGAGAGGGGGAAGGGAAGGAGGACAAGAGAGAGACAAGG
>NW_022103920.1:40159164-40165754 GCF_000313985.2 Echinops telfairi
ACACACACACACACACACCAGTCTGGAGCCCCCTTCTCTTTCCTGAGTTAACAAAGTGAGTGCTGCCGCTAAAGCTGCCCCTCGGTGTGCTTTTTTACAAAAAGGAATCTTGGAAGGAAAGCGAGAGGAAACGAGCAGGAAGCAGGATTATCTTGCCGCTTGTGAATAAGCCAAATTCCATCTGCAAGCAAGTGCATTCTTTGAGACTGCTACTAGAAAAAAGAACTGCCTGTTCAGATGCAGTTGGAAGGGCGGACGCGGGACAAACAGCCCCTCCTCCCTGAGCACTGGGGTGGAGGCTGCTGCTTTGATCCCTGACCGGAGCTGGTTTCTGGGGGCTGTTCCTGTATAACATGACCTCCTGGCTTCTGACTCGTCTGGCATGTTCGCCAGAGCTGCCCTGTTCCATTCCTCAGAGCTGCATCAGCCGAGGAAAGCCGAATCTCAATCAGGGCTTTCTCTAAATCAGAGCAAAGACCGTGACCCGCACTGACTCAAAGGGCCATTTTGCCATTCTCCCTGTCCTGAGCAGTCAGGGCAGCAGCATTTGGCAAACTGTGCTGGGTCCCCGGAGACCCAGCAGAGTGCCAGAGACCCCTCCTTAGAGCGTCCTTGTAGCTGTTAGCATTTTCAACGCACTAAGCAATCTTGCAGTAAAACAAACCTTCAAAAGAAAGCCTCTATTTCTCATTGGAGTCTCGCGGCTCTTAGCTGATTCCACCACAGGCACTGTCGTTGGTAAGTGCCATCAAGCTGGTTACAACTCCTAGCGACCCCAGGTACGACCGAACAAAACACCGCCCGGTCCCGAGTCATCCTCACCACTGTTCTCGTGGCTGAGCCCACCGGTGCAGCCACGGCGTCCGTCCACCTTGTCGAAGGCCTTCCTCTTCCTCACTGACCCCGCTTTACCCTGCACGATGCCCTTCCCCAGGGACTGGTCTCTCCTGATGACATGCCCAAAGTCCGCGAGGCGAAGTCTCGCATCCTTGCTTCTAAGGAGCATCCTGACAGTACTTCTGCCAGGACAGGTCTGTCGTTCTCTCGGCGGCCCACGGTCTTTCAATGCGCTGCCGCAGCACCATCATTCAAGGCATCGATTCTTCTTCGTCTTCCTTCCTCAGTGTCCAACTTTCCCACGCTAAGTCATAACGATACAGTCTTCCGGGCAGACACACACGCACCCCTTCCATCTGTCGCTCCCATGAAGAGGAGGAATTGGCCACCAAAGGTCATTTGGGACCAGGGGGCCTGTATTAGAGAATGACGGCGTTTTCCCAAGTGGTTTTGATTCTTTGGGGGAGGGCGGGGGCACTCCTTGGGTGAAGGCATACAGTGGACACTCAACTGCTATCCCAAAAAGCTGGCGGTTCAGGTCTGTCCAGAGATGTCTCATGACAAAGGCCTGGTGATGTACTTCCGAGAAAGCCTAAAGGCCACAGTTCTGCTTGACCTCTGACACGCCGGGTCCGTGCATCGTAACCATTCGACAGCAGAGCACTTTTGCTTTATTTCGTTGTTGGATACAGCTCTTAACTCAGACATGAGTAGAACCGACCCCCTCCCGCTGCAATGCCACCATCACAGTTGTCTTTTAACCTTAGTTTCAGGGGCCCCGTGAGCGTCCTGTCAGGAGGTGAGATTCTTAGTGTTTTTGTCCTGGGTCACCTCCCAAATTGCTCCATATCAGGTCTCTAAAGCACGCTCCAAGCATTTTTGTTTCTGCAGTCAGAAGGCCTGCTATAGTGTGTGTGTGTGTGTGTGTGTGTGTGTGTGTGTGTGTGTGTGTGTGTATTTACTATGAAAGACGGTCTCTTTTCCCTGGAAAAGGATGGTGTAAATTGATGTGGCGTCTCACGGCAGATGGCACCCTGGAATGCTGCACTGAGGACTCTGTGTGAGACCCCTGTCCCCACCTTCCCCAGGCCAAGCACCGTTGCCAAATGAGGGCAGCCTTTACTACTGAGGGTAGACATGGGAAATAAACAGGAGATCCAGGGAAGTTCTAAGTTGGGTGGGGATAAATGGTGGAAGAGGTAGTACATCTGCTATAAATGAATCCCGCTTTACCTGTGATAAATAATAATGTTTTCTTTCCCCCAAGAAATCGACTGTGTTCTTTGTTCTAGAATACTGGAACTAAGGACCCTGCCTCAGCTTTGGTCTCTGGCTGACCCTGTTATGCATGCATGCATCCATTCATTGATCAGCTTCTTTGCTTGCTTATTAGCAATCACAGTCATTTAGCTTTCTTCCCCTTGAATTGTTTCTTCAAATTCTCGAGTTTCCCCGTGGTACATTGGTCTAAGACAGGTATGGCTCAGTGTGTAGAATGGGTATGGCTTCTTGCCCGTCTCTAAATGGCTGCCCAACACCCCATAGGGAGCCCTCTTGAACTAGTACCTGCGCTGCACTGGACCAACCGCTACCATGGAAAGCCAAAAGTGCAAGTCAATGCTGACTCAAAACAACCCTCCCACGCAGTGAATCTTTACTGGAGCAGAAAGCCTCCTCTCTCTCCCACAGAGCGTCTGGTGAGTTCAAACTGCTGACCGTGTGGTTAGCAGTCCAGCACACAGCCCACTGTGCCACAGCACCGCGTCGGTCCCCATTAATAGGAAGACTGTGTTGGCATTGGCCCTGCCAGGCCTCGTCTTCAGGTACCTGCATGGCTGTCAGCTCTGCTGACGCGCGAGCTCCAAGTGCATGAAAGTTGGCCAGTGTGCGTAAGGAGCCAGGGGCCAGACAGGTGCTCTTTTGAAATACTTCTACCACGTTCCCAGCTGCCACTGTCAGATACTGACTACCTGTGGCATCCATCCCAGGCACCCCTGGTCCTCACATCAAGACTCCCCTCCAGTTGTGCTTCAAGGGAGAGTCGGGAGGCGGGGTGTGTTGAGGGGCTGGGAGACCTGAGGGAGGCGGGTATGCCCTTGAGAGCTGGTTCGCTCTATAGCTTGTCATGGTGGTGAGCCAAGAAAGCACTCCCACTGCACAGGGATGGTTTTGTCTTTTCATTGTCCAGTGACACACACACACACACA
Source organism: Echinops telfairi (assembly GCF_000313985.2). Classification (NCBI taxonomy): domain Eukaryota; kingdom Metazoa; phylum Chordata; class Mammalia; order Afrosoricida; family Tenrecidae; genus Echinops; species Echinops telfairi. The sequence goes on from NW_022103920.1 coordinate 40,162,209, forward strand.
CACACACACACACACAGAGCTATCAGCAGTGTGATATGATCAGTACTGCCCCCATCCTGTGCACCAGCCTTTTTAGGGTGTTAGCATTTTCCCCTTTTTGTATATTATGTGTAATTATTCAGGCCCCACTGCAGTTGCTTGGGGCCGACAGCACAGTGCGCAGGGAGAGACCGGTGGTCTGGTACTGGTTTGGTTTGTGGGAATTCCTTTGGGGACCAGTTCTCTCAAGAGGCACTCCCCACTTGTACATCCGAAGTGTTTAGCCCTACGAAGAGACAGAAGCAAAGGTTCCACACAAACTATTTAGTGGAGCGCTTTTCCCTTCCAGGATATTTTCGAAACCCCGGGGCTGTCGTGGTTATATGGATTGGGATACAGACCGAAAGGACAGCAATTTGAAACCACCAGCCACTCTGAGGGAGAAAGAGGGGGCTTTCGACTCCTAGATAGGGTTCCAGTCTTGGAAACCCCCAGAGGCCGTTCTGCCCATCCTGTAGGGTTGCTGTGAGTCAGGATCAGCTCACTGGCTGTGAGTTTGGGTTTGTTTCTTTGCTTGTTTGGGGGAGGGTGCCTTTCTTTGCAAGATGCAACCGTGATTTCAAAGCCCCTTTTTCCAAGTGCTGGGAGCACTCCAGCACTGTCTCCTCAGCCCCCGAGCACTTTCCCTCAAGGCTAGCTGGTGAGATGGAATGGCGCGTGGGGGCAGGCACAGTCTGAGGAAGGAGCCCAGAGCAGCTTCTAGTGCTGGACAGTGTGGTCCTCGTTAACCGGTCACAGCCCTCCTCCTCTTTGGGGAGTCAGATGGCTCACCTTCCTTTCATTGAAGAATTTAGTTAGAAGTACAAAATAATGAAGCTAGACTGGTGCTGGGGAGTTTCTTGTTTCTTAAGGAACTCCTGATAAATGGCGTATAAATCAAACCAGTCCCGTGTTGCTTGGGGGGGGGGGGGGGAAACACAGTGCTGTCAAGTGGTAATTTAGGAGTGTGGCTTTCAGTTTTCAAATGTAAGGCGGGACTCTTATTGTTTTATTTTGAGTTTCATTTCTAGTGATCAGAGACTGCTGATTGTAAGCTATCCATTTATAACTTAAGACAGTTCCTTTGTGACTAGTTAGTGGGTGGTTGAGTAAATGTCTGTGCGATTGAAAATTTTATGTAGTCTCTCTCTCTCTCTCTCTTGTGCAGGTTTTGATGTATTTATTGTTTGTTTTGTTGTTCATCTCCTCACCGTTTTTTGTATGCTTTACTATAATCCCTGAGAAAGAAATTTAAAATCTGTTATAACACAACCTCTCCTATGACTGACAGATTCTGCTTACCGATTTTGAGCTGTACTATTGGGTGCATCCAGGTACATGCCCCAGGAGCCCTGGTAGTGTGGTGGTTAAACTTTGAGCTTAGATCCACATGGTTGGCTGTTCGAAACCACCAGCTGCTCTGTGGTAGGAGAAAGACGGGACTTTCTACTCCTGTAAATATCTCGGGACCCACAGCGGGGGTTGCTATGAGTCAGCATGGACTCCATGGCAGTGGGGTCAGTGACTGGACTCATCTAAGTCTAGGACGCCCATGACTTTTTAGGTGTGGCCTCTTCATCCCTAGTAATGCTTTTGCCCTTGGTTCTGTTTTATCTGTTTAAATTGCTACCCAATTTTCTTTTGGTCACTATGTGTTTGCCTTTCTGAACTGATCTCGTGTTTTTAATCTTTTTTAAAAGCCCAATTTGACCAGGTCTTTGAATAGGTGAGTTTTATCCATTTACGTTTGTTGTGATCTCTATAGATACGGATCGATTTCTTCATTGTCCTAGATAAGTATTCTAATTCTCTTTTCCTCTGCTACCTTGGCTGCTACAGATTTTATTTCTATTATACTAGATGTTTCCATTTTCAAGCTTTTGACATGCATGCTTAACTGTAATTCCCCCCCCCCCTAATTATCCAGGATCTCCCTCCGTCTTCTCAAAGGACACAAAGACTTTTGCATTCTTTACCCACTTGAGGTCAACCAGTAATTACAACTATTTTGAGACTGAAAATCATTGCCCCAAACACTGGCAATGCGTTCTCAGCCTACTTATTTCACAAGCGGATTAAAGCCATCCCGACTGATTAATGAAGCTTGAACTCACCCCAATGCACTCAGTTTTACACCCAGAGAAGCGTTTTGTATCTCTCAGTTCAGAGTGCTACATCTGTCCCCAGCTTATAAAAATCAGTCTGTCAAGTTTCTGACCGTGTCCAGAAGTAAGAGTGGATGAAAAAGGACTGAGAAAGCAGTCGTATGCGCGCAGAAATCATCTTTGCCATTTGTAATGATTGCCAGTTAGGAAATCTAGGCACTCCTTGTGTGATACTTACCCGCCCCTTGCTTCTCAATCTTTAATGTGCAAGAAATGCCTTCATTTGCATAGGAATCACCCAGGGAATCCCATTTGAAAGGCAGCATTTCAAGCCTGCTCCCAAGTGGTGGGAGAAAGAAGGGGCTTTCTACTCCCATAACGAATTACGGTCTCAGGAGTCACCGAGGCAGCATCCACTCAGTGGCAGTGCGTGTTCAGTCTTCCAAGTGGGGCTGATGCCAGAGCGCACTTGGAAGAACAAGGTCTGGGAGACAAAATCCCCCTAGCACCAGTGGGGTTTGGGCTTTACGTCAGGGGTCGTTGACAATTCACACAGCAGCAGATACCAGCAGGCATGCTCGCTCTGAGCCTCTGAAGTGGCCTGGGCTTAGACCCACGTTCCTGCTCTTTCATCCAGTCTCCATGAGGCTTGCTGAGACCCCCTTCCTGCCCCAGTCAGCCTGCCCTGACGCCCCCGTCCCTCTTCCTCAGCCAGCCATGCCCTCGAGGTCAGTACTGCAGGCTCCTCTGCGTGTGACTTAGACGTGAGTCCCGTGAGTCAGTGCCCCGAGGAAGAGCCTGCCCAAGGGCCAGGGGCCGCCTTCCCGGTGATTGATGTTTAAGCAAGCTTTTAATCGAGCTACCTTTTAAATAGTAGCCAGCAAAATGATTCTCTCCTGTTAACGGGGATCCATTTACAGGACTCAGCTGTTGAAGCTCAAGGGTAGCATTAGGCTTACGTTTAATCTTCTGCATACCGTAATTTACAGCACAGAGCAACGCAGCGTACGTACAACTATTTCAGTCGCCAGCCGTGATAAATAGCTCTCGCTCTCGGCGGAACAGAGAAGTCATAGCTGCTTTCCATTATGAATATTGAATTGTCTCGGGCAGGCCCTTGCTGTTATGTTTTTAAAGAGGAAAACACCCCACCCCCGAGATGCCCGGCTCCTGGCTGGCCCAGGTATAGTCTCCCTGCTCTGCCGTCTCCAGTCCTGGTCCTGCCGTGCACATGGGTTTCTGGTGACGAATTCCCGAAGCCCCGCGTGCCAGAAGCTGTCAGGTGGGAGAGTCACCTGGTGGCGGGAAGCCACCAACAGGGTCAGGGAACTGTTTGCGAGGCGGTGATCTGATGCAGGGAAAGTAGAAGGGGTGCGATTCTCTGGGAGGCTTGGCAGCAAGCACATGGTATCCCCGAGGGAAA